>NW_016807437.1:843860-903120 GCF_001698545.2 Rhinopithecus bieti | reverse complement strand
GGTGGATCACCTGAGGGCGGGAGTTCAAGATCAGCCTGACCAACATGGTGAAACCCTGTCTCTACTAAAAAATACAAAATTAGGTGGGTGTGGTGGCGTGTGACTGTAATCCCAGCTACTCGGGAGGCTGAGGCAGGAGAATTGTTTGCACCCAGGAGGCAGAGGTTGCAGTGCGCCAAGATCGTGCCACTGCACTCCAGCCTGGACGACAGAATGAGACTCCATGTCAAAAAAAAAAAAAAAAAAAAAAAAAGGCAAAGGGCCAGGCGCGGTGGCTCACGCTTGTAATCCCAGCACTTTGGGAAGCTGTGGTGGGCGGATCACCTAAGGTCAGGAGTTCAAGACCAGACTGGCCAACATGGCAAAAACCCGTCTCTACCAAAAATACAAAAAGAAAAAAAGAAAAAAGAAAAAAATAGCTGGCATGGTGACGTGTGCCTGTAATCCCAGCTTCAGGAGGCTGAGGCAGGAGATTTGTTTGAACCCAGGAGGCCAAGGTGGCAGTGAGCCTAGATTGCACCACTGCACTTCAGCCTGGGAGACAGAGTGGACTTCATCCCAAAGAAAAAAAGGGCAAAGGACATAAACAGATGTTTCTCAAAGGAAGACACAAGAATAGCCAAAAGGTATATGAAAAAATGCTCAACATCACTAATTATCAGGACAGTGTAAGTCAAAACCACAATGAGATATCACCTTATCCCAGTCAGAATGACTGTTATCAAAGAGACAAAAAATAACGGATGCTGGTGAGGATGTGGAGAAAAGGGAACTCTTACACTCTGTTGGTGGGAATGTAAATTAGTACAGCCAGTATGGAAAATAGTCTGGAAAAAACTAAAAATAGAACTACCCATTACTGGGTATTTATTCAAAGGAAAAGAAATTAGTTATCAAAAAGATACCTGCACCCCATGTTTATTTTGCAGCACTATTCACAGTAACAAAGATGCAGAACCAATCTACATGTCCATCAATGGTCAAATGAATAAAGAAAAAATATATATGCAATGAAATACTATTCTGTCATAAAAAGAATGAAATCATGTCATTTGCAGCAACATAAATAGAATTACAGGTCATTATGTTAAGTAAGCTAGGCACAGAAAGAGAAAATCACGTGTTATCTCTCATATATGGGAGCTCAAAAAGTCAATCTCATGGAAGTAGAGAGTAGAATGATGGACACCAGAGGCTAGGAAGAGTGTGTAGAGGATGAGGAGAGGTTGGTTGAGTACAAACATACAGTTAGATAGAAGAAATAAGTTATAGACTGGGCGCAGTGGGTCATGTAATTTTCAGCACTTTGGGAGGACAAGGTGGGTGGATCACTTGAGGTCAGGAGTTCAAGACCAGCCTGGCGAAAATGGTGAAACCCCATCTCCACTAAAAATACAAAGATTAGTCAGATGTGGTGGCAGGCACCTGTAATCCCAGCTACTCGGGAGGCTGAGGCAGGAGAATCGCTTGAACCTGGAAGGCAGTTGCAGTGAGCCAAGATTGCACCACTGCACTCCAGCCTGGATGGTAGAAGGAGACTTCATCTCAAAAAAAAAAAAAAAAAAAAAAGAGTTCTAACATTCAATAACAGAATATGAATATTATGTCTATAGTTAACAAGAATGTACAGTATATTTCAAAATAGCTATAGCAGAGGACTTGAAATGTTCTCAACACATAGAAATAATAAATACTCAAGGTGATGGATTCCCTAAATACTCTGACTTGGTCATTACATATTCTATGCATGCAACAAAATACCACATGTGCCCCATAGATATGTACAAATATTATGTATCAAAATGAAAAGACAAGAGAAAATGAAAATGATACACACATTGAATGACCAAGAAGATATAATTAAAAGATTGAACATCATAGAATAATTTTATGGACATCTTTATATCAAACACTTATAATCTTAAATAAATATTTTGAAACAGAAACATGCCAAAATTTGCTAAATAAGAAATAGAAAAAAATAGAAGTTAAAACAATAGTCAAAACCTCTCCCTCAAATATTTTATGGATCAAGTCTAACAGATTTTGAAGAAATTAAGGAACAGAAAAAGAAAGCTGCTGAATCCATTTTATGAAGTCTATTTCCCATAGGCCTTTCCTTTGTTAACATCTATAAACACAAGTGAAATCCTTAATGGAATATTACTTAAAATAGGGTGATGTCAACAAGAGGCCAGACTAGGAAGATGCAGGCTCTTCTTTTCCCACACAGATGTTGACTTAAAAATAATGTACAAGCTGGGCACAATGGCTCACCCCTGTAGTCCCAGAATTTGGGAGGCTAAGATGGGTGGATGACTTAAGCCCAAGAGTTTGAGTCCAGCCTGGGCAACATGGTGAAACCACATCTCTACAAAATATACAAAAAATTAGCTGGGTGTGGTGGCCTGTGCCTGTAGTCCCAGCTACTTGGGAGGCTGTGATAGCAGGATCGCTTGAGCCCAGGAGGTCAACACTGCAGTGAGCCATGATTAAGCCACTGCACTCCATCCTGGGTGACAGAATGAGACCCTGTCTAAGAGAAAAAAAAAAAAAGTACAAGAAAATCTGTGTGAGAAGTTAAAGCATGTTAAACCAAGAGGGGATTCTAGAGAAAGAGGTAGAAAAACTTATGGCATTTGGCGTACCTGTTTATCATCCTTTCCCTAGATGGCATATCATGAAGGAATGGGTGGGGTGAACACTACTTCTTATTAGGACTTCTTCCTGTGGATGAAAGCAAAAAAGGGGACTTTTAATAAAATGTTTTGGCTTTTCTGGGGCTGCCTAAAGGACTGGTTTTGGTCTTGCCAGACTCTGAGCACTGATGGTATTGATACCAGAGCTTGGAGCCTATAATAGAGGAGAGCAGCATATTATAGCTCCATTTCTACAGGCAGACACCAAAAGGAGCAGAAGATCAGAAAAGATCTTGGAGGTCAGAGAAATTCCAGCACAGCTGAGTAGTAAACATCTTCTCTTGCATAAAAGTAGTACACAAAGACTGGGAGAGGTGGTTGCTTTTTTCAAATCCTATGAAAAAAGATACAGGTCATACAAAGTAAGGGTAAAACATGGCCCAACCAAAGAAATAAATACAACTCCAGAAAAAAGCCCTAAAGAAATTCAGATTTATGAGCTGCCCAAAAAATAATTTAAAATAACTGTTACAAAGATGCTCAATGAGTCCAGGCACATTGGCTCATGCCGGTAATCTGAGCATCCTAGGAAGCTGAGATGGGCAGATCACCTGAGGTCAGGAGTTCGAGACCAGCCTGACCAACATGGTAAAACCCCATCTCTACTAAATACAAAAAATTAGCCAGGTGTAGTGGCACATGCCTGTAATCCCAGCTACTTGGGAGGCTGAGGCAGGAGAACTGCTTGAACCTGAGAGACAGAGGTTGCAGTGAGCCAAGATTGCGCCATTGCACTTCAGTCTGGGCAACAAGAACAAAACTCCATCTCGAAAAAAATAAATAAATAAAATGTTAAAAATAAAGATGTCCAATGAGCTTAAAGAGAATACTAGTAGATGAATCACAAAAGAATGCATTAACAAAATGTGAATATCAACAAAGAGATAGAAGCTATATTTAAAAAGGACAAAATTTCTGGAACTGAAAAACACAAATGAACTGAAAAATTCATTAAAGGAATTCAACAGCAAGCTTGATCAGGCAGAAGAAAAAATTAGTGAACTCAAAGACAAGTCATGTGAAACCATTGAGTCAGAAAAACTAAAAGAAAAACAGGAAGAAAAGTAAAGAAAGCTGTATTAGGCTGTTACTGCATTGCTATAAAGAAATATCTGAGGGCCGGGCGCGGTGGCTCAAGCCTGTAATCCCAGCACTTTGGGAGGCCGAGACGGGCGGATCACGAGGTCAGGAGATTGAGACCATCCTGGCTAACACCGTGAAACCCCGTCTCTACTAAAAGACAAAAAACTAGCCGGGCGAGGTGGCGGCGCCTGTAGTCCCAGCTACTCGGGAGGCTGAGGCAGGAGAATGGCGTGAACCCGGGAGGCGGACCTTGCAGTGAGCTGAGATCTGGCCACTGCACTCCAGTCTGGGTGACAGAGCGAGACTCCGTCTCAAAAAAAAAAAAAAAAAAAAAAAAAAAAAAAAATAAAAAAAGGAATATCTGAGACTGGGTAATTTATAAAGAAAAAAAGGTTTAATTGGCTCACAGTTTTGCAGGCTGTACAGGAATCATGTTGTCCACATCTGCTTCACTTCTAGGGAGACCTTAGGGAGCTTTTACTTGTGGCAGAAAGTGAAGGGGGAGCAAGTGTCTCATATGACAAAAATGGGAGCAAGAGAGAGAGAGAGTAGTGGGGAGGTGCCTACACTTTCAAACAATCAGATTTCATGAGAACTTATTCACTGTCACAAGGACAGCACCAAGTCATGAGGGATCTGCCCCCATGACCAAAACACCTCCCACCAGGCCCACCTCTGACACTGTGAATTAAATTTCACCATGAGATTTAGAGGGGACACATATCCAAACAATATCAAGAGCCTAAGGGAATTATGGGACACTATCAAGTGAACCAATATATGCATTATAGAAATTATAGAAGGAGAAGAGAGAGAGAAAGAGGCAGGGAGATTATTTGAAGAAATATTGGCTGAAAATTCCCACATCAAAAGAAACAATGAACATTAAGATTCAAGTAACTAAAAGAGCTTCCACTAGGATAAATTAAATGAGAATCACCCCAAGACATGGTATACCCAAACTTCCTAAAATCAAAGACAAAGAGAGAATCTTGAAAACAGGCAGGAAAAGCAATTTGTCACATAAAGGAGCTTCTATAAGATTATCAGATTTTCCAGTAGAAACTTTACAAGTAATAAGAGTATAAGATGATATGTTCAAAGTGTTGAGGAAAAATATTGTCAAACAGAAATACTGTATTTGGCCACACTGTTCTTCAAAGATTTAGGAGAAATTTAGACTTTCTCAGATAAACAAACACTGAGAGAGTTCATTACCTCTAGACCTTCTCTACAAGAAGTGCTAACAAGAGTCCTTCCAGTTGAAATGAAAAGATTGTAGGCAGCAACACAAAGCTATCTGAAAACATAAGATTCTCCATAAAGGTACGTATATGGACAAATATAGTAACCTGTCCTATTGTATTTTTGATGCATAGAATTTAAATAGCAAAGATATTTTAAGAACTATGAATCTATTTTAATGGGTTTACAATATATAAAGATGTAACTTGTGATATCAGTAACAAAGTGGGGGTGGAGTGGACATATAAAGAAGTAGCATTTTTTATATGATTGAGATTATTATCATTTAAAATAGAATGCTATCATTTAAATATGTTATACATAATTGCAATGGTTTTCACAAAGAAAATATCTATAAAACATACACAAGGCTGGGCGTGGTGACTCACACCTGTAAACCCAGCACTTTGGAAGGCTGAGGTGGTCAGATCACAAGGTCAGGAGATCGAGACCATCCTGGCTAACACAGTGAAACCCCATCTCTACTAAAAATACAAAAAATTAGCTGGGCGTGGCAGCAGGTGCCTGTAGTCCCAGCTACTCAAGAGACTGAGGCAGGAGAATGGCATGAACCCAGGAAGCAGAGCTTACAGTGAACCAAGATCACGCCACTGCACTCCAGCCTGGGCAACAGAGCGAGACTCTGTCTCAAAAAAAAAAAAAAAAAAAATACACAAAAGGAAATGAAGACATCAAAGCATATAACCACAAAATATCAATGAAACCTAAAGGTAGGCAATAAAAGGAAAAGAGGGGAAAAAAGGGCTACAAAACCCAGAAAACAACAAACTAGAAATGGTAAGTCCTTCCCTATCAGTAATTATTTTAAATGTAAATAAACTCACCAATCAAAGACATAGATTGATTGGGTGAATTGATTAAAAGAACAAGATACAAGTATATATTGTCTAGAAGAGACTCGCTTTAAGTCTATACTCACAGTCTGCAAAAAGATATTTAATGTAAGTGGTAACCAAAAGAGAATGGGGTGCCTATACTAGTACCAGGTGAAATAGACTTTATATCAAAAACTGTTACAAGAGATGAAGAAGCATGCTGCATAATAATAAGATAGTCAATTCAGCAAGAAATATAACAATCATAAAGATTTATGTACTAAACCTCAGAGATTCTAAATATTTGAAGCAGACTTGGACAGAATTGAAGGGAGAAATAGACAAACACAATAATAGTAGGGCACTTTAATAATTCACTTTCAATAATGGATAGAACAAGAGAGAAGGTCAATAAGGAAATAGAGGACTTGAACAACAGTATAGACCAACTAGACCTGACAGACAGACATAGAACCCTCCATTAAATGATAGCAGAATATGTTCTTCTCAAGTGCACGTGGAATGTTCTCCAAGATAGACCATATGTTAGATCACAGTACAAGTCTTAAAAAAAATAAAGAATATAGAAATCATACATGGTATCTTTTCCAATAACAATAGAATAAAACCAGAAACCAATAGCACAGGGATTAATTAAGAAAATAGAAGACTCAAAAACCAAAATCAGAGATGAAAGAAGAGACATCACAAGTGACACCAAAGAAATAAGGATAATAAGAGAATACCATGAACACTTGTGAGCCAACCCCCCAAAAAATTGGGTAACCTAGAAGAAATTAATAAGTTCCTAGAAACACCAACCTACCTGTAGGAGATCAGTCAGAGTAGTGGGAAAAATTGTAGAAAGATGCAAACCTTCTTGGAAAGCTGGAAGGTTTTACAAAACCTTCGGAAAAGGATTTGGCTGAAGACAGCCAGATTCTCTTATCCAGTGCCTGAAAGCTTAGGTTAGATAACAAGGGGATGTAAAGAAACTGATCTAGATAAGTTAGTTTACTTAGGCCTCAGAACCTGGTCTTTAATCATCCACATGCAGGACTACTCTTGGGCAGTGGGATGGAGGGCAACCATGTGAATTGCCCACAAGTGGGTTGACCCAAGGCCTTTGTCATTAAATATATACTGAATAAATGCCTGCAGAGCCAGCTTGTCAGGGCCACAGCTGCTGACTCTTTACAGCACCCTTCTCGGTGTCTGTGGGCAGCCTGGTCCCCAGCCCACTTTTTCACTGGATACCTGTGTCTCAGTGCATTTGTTCATCCGTCGTTCAGCCAGGGTCTGTGAGTCAGACCGGCAGGTAGTTCTCTGTATGAGGAATGCTGCAACAGATCGCAACAGAACCCTCAAAAATGAAGGTGAAAACACTGCACAGTCGGTAAGTCATTGGTGCCTGCTTGGGATTTCCAAGTTCGAGGGAATTATTCAGGCTCGGGTTTCATCATGGGACAACAGTTATCAGCACAATAGAAGCAGTATATAAAAGTATTGAAACAGCTGCTTAAAGCTGGCAGAGCCTTGGTTTCACAGGCTCAATTAAGGGACCTAATGCAAATGGTTGTTTTCCATAACCCATGGTTCCCAGAAGGTATGCTAGACATAGAGCTCTGGGAACAAGTGGGAAGAAATCTTAAACATCATATGCAAGGGCAACAGGTCCCAGTAACATCTCTAATATTATGGGCCTTAGATAGGGCAGTTCTGGCCCCGTTATACACAGAAGAACCTCAGAAGGGAAGGGAAGAGGAACCATCACCTACCTTACCTCCTCCTTATCCCTCAGCGCCGCTATGACTGGGCCAAAATAACAAAGAGGAAACAGAGGTTTCGCCTGAGCCCCCTCCTCCAATAAATTGGAAAAAAGACAAGGGATATGCTACAGCTATGGGACCCTGTCTTAGGCAAGCAGCATTAGAAGGGGAGCTCTTAGCCTGCCTGGTAGTGCAAGATTGACAGGGCAATTAAGTGCATGAACCCATTTCTTTTAATGCTTATAGACAACTAAGAAAAAGCATTAAAGAAAATGGAGCCTCTGCCCATTTATGAAAGGAATGATAGAAGCCTTGGCAGACAACTTCTGTATGAATCCATGTGACTGGTCAGTGCTAGCTAAAACAACTTTGGAGCCCAGCCATTATCTCCTCTGGAAGGCAGAATATGAGCAGTTGTGCGAACAAGCCAACCAGAATAAGGTGGTCAGGCAAGACATAACAGCTGCTATGCTCCAGGGGAGGGGTCCCCATGCCAATGTACAACAACAACAAATTTTGATCATCAGGCCTATCCACAAGTGTCTTTGTGCACTCTCAGGGCTTGGGACTGAATTCCTGAAAGCGGAGTTCAACAGGAATCTTTTATAAATGTTCACCAAGGGCCTCGGGAGCCATTTGTTGAGTTTATCAATCAGTTAACCCAGGGAATTAAGAGACAATTTAGTCACGCCCAGGCCGCTGATATCTTATTGTTGCAATTGGTATATGAAAACGCTAATGTGGATTGCCAACAAGCATTGCAGGCAATCAGAGGAAAGGCAGCCACAGTCGGGGAACTTATATGAGCATGTCAACTGGTGAGGACTGAAATACACAAAGCCAAAATATTAGCTATAGCATTAAGGTCTCCTAAAGAGAAAAGGGAGAGAGACCCAAATTGTTTTCTATGCAGAGAGCCAGGTCATATGAAGAGGGAATGCCCCAATAATAGAGACCAAGGTAACTCAGGAAAAGAACCCCCTTCTATATGCCCCTGATGTAAAAAGGGAAAATATTGGGCAAATTAATTCGGGTCCAAATTTGATAAAAACGGCAACCCCACAAGTAACCAGGTAGGAAACTTCATGAGGGGCTGACCCCAGGCCCCGCTTCAAACTGGGGCAATGCTAGCAGTTTTCCTCACTCAGATGGAAGGCCCACAGTCCTCTCTCTCAGAGCAGCCACCATTGGGAGTGCAGGACTGGACTTACTCTGACCCAAAGAATTAGTGCTAAAAAAAGGAGAAGACTCTAAAAGGGTTGCAACTGGGATCTGGGGACCACTGCCTCTGGGAACAGTGGGATTAGTACTAGGGAGATCAAGCCTATCCAGTAAAGGAATTAATCTGCCCACCAGTGTAACTGATAGTGATTATCAAGGTGAGATATTAGTTATGATGTAATGTAAAAGTCTGTATATTCTTCCCCTGGATCAAAGATCACTCAGTTACTGCGTTTACCATATTGGGTCCCCAGTGCTCATGGAAAGGATAGGGGAAAGGGAAGTTTTGGAAGCATAGGAGCCACAGGAGTATATTGGAATCAATTAATCACTGATCAGAGACCCATGATCACCTTAAAAATTGGAAATAAGAATGTCACTGACTTATTGGACACAGAGGCAGATATTCTGATCATTAGTTATCAAAACTGGCCAGAAACTTGGCCTTGGGTCACTCAGAAACAAAAACGTGTCAGCATCTGGCAAGTGCGCACAGCCAAGCAAGGCACACACCCCCTAACCTGTTGTGATTCAGAGGCAGTTATATAACCTCTAATCACGCCCATCCCTGTTAATCTATTAGCCCAAAGGCGGGGAGCGGGTCACTCTGCAGACCCCTTTCAAATAATGGCCACTGTTATTATCCCTCCCCTACCCCTGACATGGCTCTCTCAATATCCACTTTGGGTAGAACAGTGGCCTTTAAAGGGAGAGAAATTACAATAACCTCATGAATTAGTTGAGGAGTAATTAAAAGCCGGCCACATAAAACCGTCAAACAGCCCTTGGAATTCATCCATTTTCGTTTTTCCCAAAAAGTCTGGTAAATGGAGACTATTGCATGACTTATGTGCTATCAATGCTAATTTGCAACCTATGGGGCCCCTTCATCAGGGGCTCCCCTCCACCACAGTGATTCCTTGAGATTGGACTATAATCGTTATTGACTTAAAGGACTGTTTTTGGCCGGGCGCGGTGGCTCAAGCCTGTAATCCCAGCACTTTGGGAGGCCGAGACGGGCGGATCACGAGGTCAGGAGATCGAGACCATCCTGGCTAACATGGTGAAACCCCGTCTCTACTAAAAAAAAAAATACAAAAAAAACTAGCCGGGCGAGGTGGCGGGCGCCTATAGTCCCAGTTACTCGGGAGGCTGAGGCAGGAGAATGGTGTAAACCCGGGAGGCAGAGCTTGCAGTGAGCTGAGATCTGGCCACTGCACTCCAGCCTGGGCAACAGAGCGAGACTCTGTCTCAAAAAAAAAAAAAAAAAAGGACTGTTTTTATACTATTCCCCTTGAAAACAGGACAGAGAAAAAATTGTATTTACGATACCAGCTATCAATAATGAAAGGCCAGCTTGCCAATTTCATTGGAAACTGCTTCCACAAGGAATGCTGAACAGTCCTACAATGTGTCAGTATCATATAAATCAGGTTTTGCTCCCCAGTAGAAAAGAATTTTCTAATTGCAAGATTATTCATTTTATGGATGATATTTTACTAGTAGCCCCAATGGAGCCAGAACTTTTAAAGTTACATGCCTTTCTCGTAAAGAATATACAGTTAAGAGGTTTAATCATAGCATCTGAAAAAGTACAAATGTCCTCTCCTTGGAAATATCTTGGGTACATACTAACTTCCTCGTCAGTAAGACCTCAAAAGGTTAAATTAAATACTAGCAACTTACACACCTTACATGATTATCAGAAATTACTAGACGATATTAACTGACTTTGCCCCGCCTTAGGCATATCTACTGATAAGTTACAGAACCTGTTTTCTTCTTAAAAGGCAATGCTACCCTAGACTCTCCTAGGTATTTAACTCCTGCAGCACAAAGGGAAATTGTGCTGCATACACACAGCATTTCTCAAAGGCAACTAGATCTCATAAATCCACGGTATTAAATTCAATTGTTTATTTTCCCTACCAAACACTCCCCTACAGCGTTAATAGGACAGACGGCTCCAGAGCTACACTTTCTAGAATGGGTTTTTTGCTCACATACTCTCTCCCTATATTCAGCTAGTTAATAAAGTCATCTATTCAGGCTGCAGATGATGCAATCTATTACTAGGTTATGACCCTGATATCATCAGAATTCCTTTAAGTAAAAAGGAATTCGAAGCAGTATTGCCCTCATCTGTGGACCTGCAAATAGCACTCTCTGATTATACAGGCCATATAGAGCATACCCTTCCTGCTGATAAAGTACTTCAGTTCTTATCTCATACTTCTGTGGTTTTGCCTACTAAAATAGTTCAATCCTCCATATGTAACACTTTGACATTGTTTACTGATGGCTCTGGTAAACTTGGAAAAGTGGCTGTCTGGTGGAGACCACGTAAGTCTCTCACTCATTCTGGATTTACTAGCACTCAAAGAGCTGAGGTTGGAGCCTTAATATAGGCCTTGGAAACTTTTTCTGCTCAGTCTATCAATATTGTTAGTGACTCTGCTTACTCTATTTATTGCAGAACCTTGAGGCAGCCCTCATTAAGTCCACTCTGGAGCCCACCCTGTGTGCACTTTTTCTCTGACTTCAGCAATTGCTAGATCAACATATACATCCAATTTTTATTACACACATTCAGGCCCACAGCTCACTGCTGGCCCACTGGCTTATGGCAAGGATCAAGCAGACATACGGGTTATGACATCTGCTTGACCAAGCTACCCAATAGCATCAATTTTTACACCCAAACTGGAGAAACTTATCTAAACAATTTCAACTTACCCAGAGACTAGCTAAACAAATTATCCTACAATGCCCAGATTGTCAGCTCACAGGCACATGCCCTGCTCCTACAGGTGTTAACTGTAGAGGAACAAAACCTAATCAGTTATGGCAAACCGATGTTACACATATCTCTGAATTTGGGAAACTTAGATATGTACATGTATCCATTGATATCAATTTTCATTTAATTAGTGCTCATACTCTTCCTGGAGAGTCCACCCAATATGTCATTAAACATCTTCTTTTAACTTTTGCATTTAAGGGGTGGCCCACAAAAATTATAAATGGTAATGATCCGGCTTATGCCAGCTCACAATTTCAACAATTTTGTCACATGTGGAAATCTAACATTTGCCACAGGCATTCCGTATAACCTCCAAGGACAGGCCATAGTAGAATGTACCCATTCCACCCTCAAAAATATGCTCAGAAAACAATAAAGGGGGAATATGAGTAAGGACCCTGCAACACTATTGGCACAAACCTTATTTACCCTTAATTTTTAAAATTTAGATAATAAATTTCAATCAGCTGTAGAAAAGCACTTTGCTAAAACCTCTCAAGACATAAAACCCACAGTTTTATGGAAAGATGAAAACAGTAATGTATGGTGTGGTCCAAATGAATTGTTAACGTAGGGGAGAGGATATGCTTGTGTTCACATCCCCTCAGGTCCTCTTTAGATTCCAGCACGATGCATCAAACCATACCATGGCGTGGCTAGGACCCAACCCAGTACCAGAAATGAAGGAAATGACCCTGCAGGAACCACGGCCCCAGATGATGTGGCTTCCTCTGACGACATAAGCCTCAGACATTACCTGAGGGATGCTGAAGAAGATGACTCAGAAGGCTGAGCAAATCCTGCTCCAGACACAGACACTATTCGTTCCAGACAATTTGTTCCTTGCTATGCTCTCTGTTGTACACTGCAACTTGTGTAGGCTATTAATCCTTTTTATGCTCTTGCTTTGTCTGCAACCTGGACCTGCTACACTCTATTGGACTCATATCTTAGATCTGCCTTTCTTTCCCCCTGTCACCTGGGCAGACATCTCCTTCCCAGCCTCTAATAACATAACTGCTTGGCTAGGAGGGATAGATTTACTCCAGTGGGGTCCCTCATTAATGGCACACATTGGACTAAGGTGCCAGGTGACACTACATATCACTCCACCATCCTCCCACTGTGTGTAAGTTATAAAAGTTCTAATCCTTACTGTGTACCTGCCCAAACACAGTTATGGCCACATCACGGCAAAGGAAATGCCTTAACAGTCTTAGTTACAGGTATCCTCAAACTGGGCAATGCAACCAATGCCACTTTCCCAAACATTCTTCTGGCTAAAGAACAAAGCCAGGAAAGTAACAGATTCCACTTTAGCTGGGAGGTCTGTCACAGGGAACAGGCCCATAGCCTCCAGTTAGGCAATTATAACATCTTAGACTGGAGCCTCCACAGCCATTTGCAGGGCAATCATACTGATGTTGTGTATCTATAGTGGCATCAATGACAGTTTCGTAGCCACGTCCTGTTCCCCTATAATTTGGGCTGATAGGGAGTTGGAATATCCCAGACCCCCAAGTAGAGTCCCTGCCACCCCAAGACACTTTATGGCACCTGGGATATCTTAGCACCCCCCCCCCCTTAACACCTGGCATGGGACATATCATAATTCCAGTTACAATTATACTATGACCTTTTTTCATAATCACATTAATCAGTGCTTGATTTGCACTAGTCATCATATGTTTTCCTTATGGGAACCAATATTTCTATTACACCCCAAAACTCCACGTTTGTGACCCGAGTGCAGGGACGGGCTTGGTTTGCCTCTTGTATCTCTAATTATAACATATCTAATTTAAATATTACTAGTGTCATGGTATTGAGGAGACAATCCAAGGCATTCCTACCAGTCAATTTAACACACAATTGGCAAGGTTCCTCTGCCCTTGCCACCTTAGAATGTGCCCTGTCCCAGGTCAGACACAAAAGATTCATAGTTAACACTTATAGCCTTTGTAGTCTCAGCCATAATCATCCTAGCAACTGCTAGTGTTGTTGTAGCATATATTACTGAATCAGTACAAACCAGCTACTTTTATAGATAATTTGACCAGAAATGTGTCTAATGAACTTCTCTTACAGCAAGGTATAAATGGAAAGATTCTTGCACGTCTGAAAGCCCTTGAGGCTGCCTTGAAATATGTGGGGGAGCGACAGGATGCACTGGCATTCTGACAGCAATTAAACTGCGACTGGGAGCATAAACATATCTGTGTCACTTCTCTACCATGGAATCAATCAATACACAGTTCAAGACAAGCCTGGCCAACATGGTGAAACCCTGTCTCTACTAAAAATAGAAAAAAAAAACATTAGCTGGGTGTGGTGGCATGCACCTGTAGTCCCAGCTAATCAGGAAGCTGAGGTAGGAGAATCGCTTGAACCTGGGAGGTGGAGGTTGCAGTGAGCCAAGATCACACCACTGCACTTCAACTTGGGTGACAAAATGAGACTCCATCTCAAAAAAAAAAGGAAACAGAAAATAGAATGGTGGTTACCAGGGGCTGGGAGAAGGGGAAAAGGGGAGTTGTTCAATGGATATAGAGTTTTAGTTCTGCAAGATGAAAAAAGTTCTAGAGATGTTGCACAAGGTGTGTGAGCCTAAATAACAAACAAAAAGAAACATTCTAAAAGGAAATGATATTTATTTGGGAATAGGGCAGTGCAATGAGAATAGACATGCCACAGTAAACTATATGTATATTCAAGGAGGTAAAGGAAGACAAAGCTTTTTGAAGAAAAAATGAGGAGGGGCCTGGTGCAGTGACTCATACTTGTAATCTCAGCACTTTGGGAGACCGAGGCAGGTGGATCACTTGAGGCCAGGAGTTTGAGACCAGTCTGGCCAACATGGCAAAACCCTGTCTCTACTAAAAATGCAAAATTTAGCTGGGCATGGTGTCACATGCCTAGAATACCAGCTACTAGGAAGGCCGAGACACAAGAATTGCTTGAATTTGGGAGGCGGAGGCTGTAGTGAGCTAAGATTTCACCACTGCACTCCAGCCTGGGTGACACAGAGAGAATCTGTCTCAAAAAAAAAAAAAAAAAAGAAAAGTAAAGATGAGGAGGATTACATAATTGTTTTGAGATAATATCTTTGGCTACAAACATCAGTAACAATAACATCATTCTGAGGCTGGACAGGCAGTTGCTGGGCAGATGTTTTCACAGAAGTATTTTTTGTGCAAGATTGGGATGGCCTTTGTGCAAGTTTGTAGTTTTTGCAGTCTTTTTTTTTTTCCTTTTTTTTTTTTTTTTTTGAGACAGAGTCTCACTCTGTCGCCCAGGCTGGAGTGCAGTGGCGACATCTGGGCTCACAGCAAGCTCTACCTCCTGAGTTCGAGCCATTCTCCTGCCTCAGCTTCCCGAGTAGCTGGGACTGCAGGGGTTTCACCATGTTAGCCAGGATGATCTCAGTCTCCTGACCTCGTGATCCACCTGTCTTGGCCTCCCAAAGTGCTGGGATTACAGGTGTGAGCCACCATGCCCGTCCTGGCCATGCTTTTAATTCTTTTGGATATATTCCCGGAAGTAAGATAGCTGGATCATATGGCAGGTTCTATTTTTACTTTTTTGTATTAAAAAAAAGCCACTGCACTCAGTGTGAGCCACTGCACTCAGCCAGTTTTTGTAGTCTTTTGTGATAATTTTGTTATCAGGCATGCAAGCATGAGAACCTTTCTTTTCATGGCCTTGCTCGGCTCTATTTTTCAGGGTGACTCCATTTTGATTCTGACAGCTTTCACAGGTACACAGTTAACACTACTGTACTGTACACTTTAAAATGGTTAAGATGGTAAATTTTGTTTTTTTTTTAATTCAAAAAAGTAAAAATAGAACCTGCTATATGATCCAGCTATCTTACTTCCGGGAATATATCCAAAAGAATTAAAAGCATGGCCAGGACGGGCGCGGTGGCTCACACCTGTAATCCCAGCACTTTGGGAGGCCAAGACAGGTGGACCACGAGGTCAGGAGATTGAGATCATCCTGGCTAACATGGTGAAACCCCGTCCCTATTAAAAATACAAAAAATTAGCCAGGCATGGTGACAGGTGCCTGTAGTCCCAGCTATTCAGGAGGCTGAGGCAGGAGAATGGCATGAACCTAGGAGGAAGCTTGCAGTGAGCCAAGATCTTGCCGCTGCACTCCAGCCTGGGTGACAGAGCGAGACTCCATCTCAAAAAGAAAAAACAAAAAAGAGAATTAAAAGCATGGCCACCTCTTCCCTCTGTAACAAATGATCCAGACTTTGCCCACCTATTATCAGTTCCTCTCCGATTGATCAAAACTTTGTCATAGGCCATACCTACTGCAAGAGAAGCTTGAAAATACAATGTTTAGGTCAGTTTCTGTATTTGTTTTTTATAGTTATATAACAAATTATCACAACCTTAGCAGCCTAACATGACACACATTTATTATCTCATAATTGCTATGGATCAGGAGTCTTGGTAAGATTTTACTGGATCCTCTGCTCAGGATCTCACCAGGCTGAAATCAAGGTGTTAGACAGGCTGTGTTCTCATCTGGAGGCTTGATTGGAAGAATTTATTTCCAAACTTATTCAGGTTGTTACCAAATCTCTGCACCTTTGCCATGCAACATAATCTAATCACAGGAGTAAAATCTCATCACATTCACAAGTCCTGCCACACTCAAGGGGAGAGAACATACAGGGTATATACAGCAGTGTCGAGTCTTGTGGGTAATCTTAGACTTCAACCTATCTCAGTGCCCATTTGCCTAACTAAAAATTTTGTTACTGTGTAAGAAGCAGGAAATGGATTTTGGGAGACAGCTAATAGTTGTCCTTCCTTTTGATAACCAAAAATCTGTGTGCCCACTCTTTATAATACACAGAACATGCTTCTTCCTTCTCAAGGGCAAAACTATAAATCTCCTTAGTAATTCTTTAAACTCAAAGCCCAGTATTTCTGGGAAATATGCAATTCTCTGCATCATTTCCAGATATGGCTTCTTGTGCTCTGGCATTCTATACAACTATAAACAAATTAGATACATCTCCTCACTCGCACATACTTATTATATGATGGTGGATCAGGAACAGGATAAGTACAATAAAAACTCATATTCAAAAAAGGAAAGAATGGGAAACAGTTGGTGATTTCTGGAAATTATAAGCTACTGCTGGATAGGAATAATAAAAACTCCCTGTTTTAACAATAAATGTTTTGTTTAGCTCATTTGGCATTCCATATTTCTTTTCTCTGGGAGGAATACCTTTGTTCATTATTCTCCCTAGCCTGTTTGGAGCATGTTCTCCTTGCCTATTTTGCTCCATGACACATTTGAGATAGGCATTGGAGAGAATTTATTTTATGTGGAGGCAGGGAGTTCATCACATCTTTTGCAGCTATCTTCTCGATGCAAGTTTATAGGCCTTCAGGTTGCTTTTGCAGTCAAATAATCATAGACTTTTGTGTAATAGAACAGACTTGGGACTTCTTTGCCAATATAATTTCCTCAAAACTTAGGCATCTGGTCTATGTTTACTGTCAGTTATATATATATATGCAACAGCCAAAGGTTTCTATTACAGTAGTTTCATGCATGAAAAATCTGGTGTTCTCTTTTCTGCCCTTTGTACTCTGTTAGCTATTTTAAACAGAAAAGCATTTTAGATGGAATTAGATGCCTATAAAATCATGAAAGGGATGAAGTAGTGGATTCCAGGTAGCACCTTCATAAATGATTCTCAGAATGACATAGTTAAACAGGCTTTCCAAAGGAACAGGCTTTAGCAGACTGTGCTAAAATGAGGAAAGTGGGGATATGAGAATGTTGCCATTAGAACCGATGCAATTACTATAAACAAACTATAATCTAATGATCAAGAAACACAGAACTTCAAGGCTAGCAAGCAGCCAAAATAGTAAATAGATTATCTCTGTCTCATTACTATTTTCCAAGTATTTTGTGAATGCATCTAATTAATAGAACTGATGTTACATTCATAATTTTATATGTAAGAAAGTCTGAAAAATGTATTTTGTAGCTTTCCCACCTCTGCAGTTTTAGGAAGCCCACTAGAAATAGTGTGTAAAATACTGAGTGCCATCCACTATATCCACTACAATTCATCTCTTTGGCTATTTCCCTTTCTTTTCTTTTGTCTTTCTTTCCTTCCTTCCTTCCTTCCTTCCTTCCTTCCTTCCTTCCTTCCTTCCCTCCTTCCTTCCTTCTTTCTTTCTTTCTTTTTTTTTTTTTTTGACAGAGTCTTGCTCTGTTGCCAGGCTGGAGTGCAGTGGCATGATCTTGGCTCACTGAAACCTCCACCTCCCAGGTTCAAGCGATCCTCCTGCGTCAGCCTCCCAAGTAGCTGGAACTACAGGCATGCACCACCACACCCAGCTAATTTTTGTATTTTTAGTAGAGACAGGGTTTCACCATGCTGGCCAGGATGGTCTCAATTTCTTGATCTCATGATCCGCCCACCTCAGCCTCCCAAAGTGCTGGGATTACAGGCAGGAGCCACTGCACCCAGCCTGGCTATTTCACTTTCATAAACACCATTCTACTACTACTTAAACTTCTAAATAATAATTGCAACAACATATGCTTCCAGTCATAATTAAACTATTCATTATAGAGATAAAAATGCGCTTCTATAAAAGGAGAAACCCAAAATCTTATCAGTGTCTGTATCTATCTCTGAATGATTACTCCTTTTCTAGTTAAATCACAACCCTGATGTAATATACTGTAACCAACCCAAGGATATTATGGCATTGAAAAATAATATTAATATGATTGAATAATAAAATCAATCAGTCATACCATGTAAAACAATAGAGAGAAGAGAGATGAATGAATGAGAAAAACATAGACATAACAGTACAAAGAAGAAAATATGGGCAGCTTTTATAGGCCTTATTTCTGCAGTTTATCACCAAGACATTGATTGCTACTTATAATTCTTTCTTCCCATACTCCTATCCTATCCCCTTTAGCCTCCTTTAGTACCTCAGTTAGTTGCTGTTCTTTGCCTTCTTAGATAATCTAAATCTTGGTTGTTGAAAGATATGAACATACAGAATTCCTGCTTGTATAGTGTGGCTGTAACGTTTCATTGTCTTTTGTCATTGGATAGCAGTTTGATATGTTCTGGCTGTGGCCCCACTCAAATCTCATATTGAATTGTAATCCCCATAATCCCCACATGTCGGTGGAGGGACCTGGTGGGAAGCGATTGGATCATGGTGACAGTTTCTCCCATGATGTTCTCATGATAGTGAGTGCGTCCTCATGAGATCTGACGGTTTTGTAAGTGTCTGGCATTTCCCCTACTTGCATTGACTTCTTCCTGCTGCCCTGCGAAGAAGGTCCCTGCTTCTGCTTCACTTTCTGCCATGGTTGTAAGTTTTCTGAGGCCTTCCCACCCATGCAGAACTGTGAGTTAATTAAACCTCTTTTCTCTATAAATTACCCAATCTCAGGTATTTCTTCATAGCAGTGAGTGAATGGACTAATACAGTAAATTGATACCACAGAAAGTGGTGCACTGCTATAATGATACCCTACAATGTGGAAGCGACTTTGGAATTGGGTAACAGGCAGAGGTTGGAACAGTTTGGAGGGCTCAGAAGACAGGAAGATGTGGGAAAGCTCAAAACTTCCTAGAGACTTGTTGAATGGCTTTGTTCAACAAATTGTTCAACAAATCAATGGCTTTTTGAATGCTGATAGTGATATGAACAATAAAGTCCAGGGTGAGGTGGTCTCAGATTGAGATAAGGAACTTGTTGGGAACAGGAATAAAGGTGTCTTTTGCTATGCTTTAGCAAAGTAACTGGCAGAATTTTGACCCTGCCATATAGCTCTGGGAAACTAACTTCAGAGAGATGATTTAGGATATCTCACAGAAGAAATTTCTAAGCAGCAAAGCATTCAAGATGTGACTAGGGTGCTCTTCAAAGCATTCAGTTTTATGCATTCACAAAGAGATGGTTTGGAATTGGAACTTATGTTTAAAAGGGAAGCAGAGCATCAAAGTTTTAAAAATTTGCAGCCTGATGATGTGATAGAAAAGAAAAAGCCATTTTCTGAGGAGAAGTTCAAGCTGGCAACAGAAATTTGCATGAATAATGAGGATCCAAATGTTAATTGCCAAGACAATAGTGAAAATGTCTCCAGGGTATGTCAGGTGTCTTCAAGGAAGCCCCTTTTATCACTGACTCAGAGGCCTAGGAGGAAAAAATGATTTCGTGGGCTAGGCCCAGGGCCTTGCTTCTTTGTGCATTCTCAGGACTTGGTGCCCTGTGTCCTAGCTGTGACTAAAAGGGGTCAATGTATAGCTCAGGCCATTGCTGCAGAGGGTGCAAGCTCCAAGCCTTAGTGGCTTCCACATGGTGTTGGTCCTGTGGATGCACAGAAGTCAATAATTGAGGTTTGTGAACCTCTGCCTAGATTTCAGAAGATGCATGGAAACATCTGGATGTCCATGCAGAAGTTTGCTGCAGAGGTGGAGCTCTCATGGAGAACCTCTGCTAGGGCAATGTGAAAGGGAAATGTGGGCTCACAGCCCCCACACACAGTCCCCACTGGGGTGCTGCCTATTGAAACTATGAAAAGAGGACCTATAGATACCAGAATGGTATATCCACTGACAGTTTGCACCATTAACCTGGAAAAGTGACAGACACTCAATACCAGTCTGTGAAAGCAGCTGGGAGGGGGTCTATATCCTGCAAAGCCACATGGGCAAAGCTGCTGAAGACCATGGGAGCCCACTCCTGGCATCAGCATGACCTGGAAGTGACATGTGGTGTCAAAGGAAATTATTTAGGAGCTTTAAGATATAATGACTGACATGTTGGATTTTGAACATGCACAGGGCCTGTAGCCATTCTGTTTTGGTCAATTTATCTCTTTTGGAATGGGTGCATTTACCCAATGCTTGTATCCCCATTGTGTCTTGGAAGTAACTAACTTGCTTTTGATTTTACAGGCTCCTAGGCAAAAGGGATTTGCATTGTCTCAGATGAGACTTTGGACTTGGATTTTTGGGTTAATGTTGAAATGAGTTAACACTTTGGAGGACTCTTGGGAAGGCATGATTGTGTTTTGAAATGTGAAGACATGAGATTTGGGAGGGGCCAGGGGTGGAATGATATGGGTTGGCTTTGTCCCCACACAAATCTCGTCTTGAATTGTAATCCTCACAATCCCCACATGTCATGAAAGGGACCCAGTGGAAAGTCACCAGATCATGGGGGCAGTTTCCCCCATGCTATTCTCGTTGTGGTGAGTAGGTTCTCACAAGAGCTGATGGTTTTATAATTGTCTATCATTTTCCCTGCTTGCACTCACTTCTTCCTGCCACCCTGTGAAGAAGGTGTCTTCTTCTGCTTTGTCTTCTGCCATGATTATAATTGTCCTGAGGCCTACTCATCCAGGTGGAACTGTGAGTCAATTAAACCTTTTTTCTTTATAAATTGCCTACTGTCAGGTATTTCTTTATAGCAGAATAAGAAAGGACTAATACATGGTTCAAAGAAGCACTTCTGGGAGGTCCCCTAGATTTCAAATATGCTTTTTCCTGTCTTCATTGTGTAGCAGCACCCCATATTCCTTTGATAATCAGGATCAATCACTTACTGATTCAGTAACTTCTTTTTTACATATTAATTAAGCAATATGGGGATCTCAAAATGAACTGATGTAAGTATTAACTTCTGCTTTTGTGAGATTATTGTTATTTCCCTTAATGAAATTTTCCATTCCTTGGGTATTAAACCTCTAATCCAGCAAATAAGAAAAAAAGACATTTTGCAAATAGGTCATTCAGTACAATAGTAAGTGAACCCACTCTCACTTCCACACCTTCCTTGAGTTATAGATCCACATATGTCTACGGGAGAAGGAGTATCATTTATTGGAAGCTGTCTCAAGGGATGTGGTGTCTTCTATAGGGAAGAACATTAATTTTATAAGATATTGTCCCCTGACCAGTGTCATAACTCAGTCTTGATTATACCATTAATGATTCTTGTAATATCAGTTTCTTCTGGGCAATAGGGCACATGGTAAAACCAGTGAATCCAATTGACATTTTGCATTGTCTCATTTTGACTGTAAAATGAGTTCCTTGTTCAGATTCAGTGTTAGGTGGGATGCCATGGCAGTGAATAGACATTTAGTAATTCTAAAGAAGTTAGTGCTAGGCAAAGCATGACAGGCAGAGAAGA
Organism: Rhinopithecus bieti; assembly: GCF_001698545.2. Taxonomy (NCBI): domain Eukaryota; kingdom Metazoa; phylum Chordata; class Mammalia; order Primates; family Cercopithecidae; genus Rhinopithecus; species Rhinopithecus bieti. The sequence goes on along the minus strand of NW_016807437.1, from coordinate 881,244 downwards.
ATAAGTGTCGAATAAGTGTCTGGATAAGTGTCTATCCAGAATAAGTGTCTATTCCTCTGAGAACAAATCATTGCCCACTTCATAATGGCAGAGACTAATATAATCAATCTACTGCTAGGTGACTGGATGCTCCCTCCCAGGCATGCCACCATATTGAAAACTCAGCATCAGCTTTTGTCACTGGCAAATTAGGCATTTAGTGATGGAGACAGTCAGATTCAGCTTTGATGAAAGAAAGGACATATTTTTCCATCTATCTGTAGCTCAATTCTTGCCACCATGGCCCCGTTGTTTATAGACTCATTGAGCAAGTACTGGGGTGGCTGAGAAAAGAGACCCACTATCATCCAAAAATTGGACATATTGTCACCAGATTATTGAGAGCCTCTTCTCTCATGGGTAACTAAGTATGCATTCACATACAACACAAATTTCTCACACTCTGGGTCCATTCCAAGATGTCCATCTACAACCTTTTCCTCACGTTTCCTTGTCACCGTTTCCCTAGAATGATTTCTTCTATTTACTTGAACATTTGACCAAACAGACTGACACTTACCATAAATAGGTATAGAACTGAAATTCTGATCACGTCTCCTTACAAGCAAAGTGAAAAACAAAATAGATCTCATTAGCACAGAGCAGAAACTAAAGTATCATCTGAATGTTGTTTAATATTATTTTGAGTACAAAGTAAAAGATGATAGAATAGCTCAAATAACACCATAAATGGTTGAACAGAACTGTAGTAAAAATGTAGAGTGTGAACTTGTATGTTTCAAGGACCAGTGAATCTGTACATGTATTTTACAAAATCAGCCAAAAAATAATTGCATGCTCTTTCTTATAAGTAGGAGCTGAATAATGTGTACACATGGACATAGAGTGTAGAATGATAGACAATGGCAACTCAGAAGGGTGAGAGGGTGGGAGCGGGGTGGAAAATGAGAGATTACTTAATGAGTACTGTATTGGTCCGTTTTCACACTGCTGATAAAGACATACCTGAGACTGGGCAATTTAAAAAAGAAAGAGATTTAATTGGACTTACAGTTCCACATGGCTGGGGAGGCCTCACAATCATGGTGGAAGGCAAGAAGAAGTAAGTCACATCTTATTTGGATGGCTGCAGGCAAAATAAAAGGGCTTGTGCAGAAAAACTCCCATTTTAAAACCATCAGATCTCATGAGACCCATTCACTATCACGAGAATAGCATGGGAAAGACCCGCCCCCATGATTCAATCATCTCCCACCAGGTACCTCCCACAACATGTGGGAATTATGGGAGCTACAATATGAGATTTGTGTGGGGACCCAGAGCCAAACCATATCATTCTGCCCTTGGCCCCTCCCAAATGTCCTATAATCACATTTTAAAACCAGTCATGGCTTCCCAACAATCCCCCAAAGTCTCAACTCATTTCAGCATAACTCAAAACTCCACAGTCCAACATCTCATCTGGGACAAGGCAAGTCTCTTCTGCCTATGAGCCTGTAAAATCAAAAGCAAGTTACTCACTTCCTAGGTACAATGGGGGTGCAGGCATTGGGTAAATACAGCCATTACAAATGGGAGAAATTGCCCAAAACAAAGGGGCTACAAGCCCCATGCAAATCTGAAATCCAGTGGAACAGTCAAATTTTAAAGCTCCAAAATGATCTCCTGTGATTCATGTCTCACACTCAGGTCATGCTGATGCAAGAGGTGGGTTCCCAAGGTCTTGGGCAGCTCCAACCCTGTGGCTTTGCAGGGTAGAGCCTCCCTCCTGGCTGCCTTCACAGGCTGGCATGGAGTGTCTGTGGCTTTTCCAGATTCACAGTGCAAGTTATCACTGGATCTACCATTCTGGCGCCTGGAGAAAGGTGGCCCCTCTTCTCACAGCTCCTCTAGGCAGTGCTCCCATAGGGACTGCGTGTGGGGGCTCTGAGCCCACATTTCCCTTCCACACCGCCCTAGCAGAGGTTCTCCATGAGGGCTCCACCTCTGCAGCAAACTTCTCCCTGGGCATCCAGGCATTTCCATACATCTTCTGAAATCTAGGTGGAGGCTCCCAAACCCCATTTCTTGACTTCTGTGCACTCACAGGCTCAATACCACATGAAAGCTGCCAAGGCTTGAGGCTTGCACCCTCAGAAGCCACAGCCCAAGCTCTATGTTGGCCCCTTTCAGCCACAGCTAGAGCAGTTGGGACACAGGTCACCAAGTCCCTAGGCTGCACACAGCACGGGGACCCTGGGCCCATCCACAGAACGACTTTTCCCCCCAAGGTCTCTGGGCTTGTGATGAAAGGGGTTGCTGTGAAGACCTCTGACATACCCTGTAGACATTTTCACCATTGTGTGGGTGATTAATATTCAGCTCCTTTTTACTTTTGTTATTTATGCAAATTTCTGTAGCCAGCTTGAATTTCTCCTCAGAAAATGGGATTTTCCTTTCTATCACATTGTCAAGCTACAAATTTTCTGAGTTTTTATGCTCTGCTTTTCTAATAAAATGGAATACCTTTAACAGCACCCAAGTCACCTCTTGAATGCTTTGCTGCTTAGAAATTTCTCCCACCAGATACCTTAAGTCATCTCTCTGAAGTTCAAAGTTTCACAAATCTCTAGGGCAGAGGCAAAATGCCACCAATCTCTTTGCTAAAACATAACAAAAGTTACATTTGCTCCAGTTCCCAACAATTTCCTTATCTCCATCTCAGACCACTTCAGCCTAGACCTTATTGTTCACATCACTATAGCATTTCCGTTAAAGCCATTCAACAAGTCTCTAGGAAGATCCAAACTTTCCCACATTTTCCTGTCTTCTTCTGAGCCCTCCAAACTGTTCCAATCTCTGCCTGTTACCCAATTCCAAAGTCACTTCCACATTTTCGGGTATCTTTTCAGCAATGCCCCACTCTACTGGTACCAATTTACTATATTAGTCCATTTTCATGCTGCTGATATAGACATACCTGAGGCTGGGTAATGTACAAAAGAAAGAGGTTTAATTGGACTTACAGTTCCACATGGCTGGGGAGGCCTCACGATAATGGCAGAAGGCAAGGAGGGGCAAGTCACATCTTACGTGGATGGCAGCAGGGCAAAAAAAAAAAAAAACACTTGTGCAGAGAAGCTCCTGTGTTTTAAAACCATCAGAGCTTGTGAGACCCATTTGCAATCACAAGAACAGCTTGGGAAAGACCTACCATCATGATTCAATCATCGCCCACCAGTCCCTCTCACAACACGTGGGAATTATGGGAGTTACATGATGAGACTTGGGCGGGGACACAGCGAAACCATATCAAGTACAATGTACATTATTGTTCCAGTCATGGATACACTAAAAGCCCTGACTTCACCACTAAGTAATACATTCATGTAACAAAATTACACTGGTACCCTATACATTTATACAAATAAAATAAAATTTAAAAAAGAATCACAAAAATTTGGATTACAGTGGTAAATATGGCAGATTGTATTTTCAAAAAGTCACCACACAAATATAATTCATCCCACTTCTTCTTACAATGTGATGTTGATAAATCTCCATCAAGAGATGGGATTGATGTTCTCTCTCCTTGAATCTAGGTTAGCCCATGACTCTAAAGAAGTGACATTTTGTGTCTTCTGAGGCTAGGTTATAAAAGACATGATGTTCATCAGTCTCTCTCTCTCTCTTTCTCTCATTATCTCTCTCTCTCTCTCTTTCTCTCACTCTCTCTTTCTATCTAGATAGAACAAGAGTCACTCTTGGAACACAGTCACCATGTCATGAAGAATATCAGGTCACTTGGAGAAGTCATATGTAGACGTTCCAGCTAACAGCCAACATCAACCATCTAAAGTCCTAGCCAATATCCAGTTTCAACTACCAGACATGTGAGTGAGCAAGCATTCACATGTGTCCAGTTCTCAGTCATCAAGTCACCCTTACCCTTAAATTATCCAACTGAGGCCCCAGATGTACTATAGCTGAAAAAAATATGCCATCTGTGTCTTGTTAAGAATATGTGAGTGGCCCTTGGTGGGTATGGCAGCTCATGCCTGTAATCCCAGCACTTTGAAAGGCTGAGATGGGAGGATCTCCGGAGCTCAGAAGTTTGAGATCAGTCTGGACAACACAGGGAGACTGTGTCTCTACAAAATAAAATAAAATAATTAACCAAGTGTGGTGGTGTGTACAGGTGGTCCCCAGCTACTTGGCAGGCTGAGTTGGGAGGATTGTTTGAGCCTGAGAGATTGATGACTCAGTGAGCCACAACTGTACCACTGCACTTCAGCCTAGGTGACAGAGCAAGACTCTGTCTCAAAAGAAAAAAAAAGAATATGTGAACACAATAAATAGTTGTTTCACACAACTAAATTTTAGGGTGATTTTGTTACATAGCCATAGATAACCAGAAAAGTAAACGTCTAAAATTGGACTTTATTGTGAACAATTATCCCATAGTTCACAAAGTGTTGTCTATTATGATGATTTGAGAAAAAGAGGCATGAATATCAAAGATTACATACAATTTTCAAACTCATAATATAGATTAAGATTTTTTACTATTTAATGAACAATAATTATATGCCTGTGATATAGATGAATAAAATGCATTCAGAACAATGGGACAGATGACTAACTCCATATAGAATTATGAGGGAGTCTTGAGATACTATTCTACTAAATTATTAAATATAAAAAAAACTCAATGCTTACAAGAACACAATGAAATAAGTACATTCATAGATTACTGAAAACACTGTAAACTATAGCAATCCTCTTAGTAATAAGGCAAAACGTAGCAAAATTCATAAAGAAATTCATACCAATTTATCCAGTTACTATTTTACTAAATATTTACCGCCAAAAATGAAAGAGAGATGAGAGAGAGAGAGTGAGAGGCAATGAGATGTTAATTGCAGCATTATTGTTAGAAACAAACAATAGAAATGCCCAATAATGGGAGAGAAATAAGGTACATTTAAATAATGAATTATAGCCATTCAAATAATAATTACAAAAACTGTATAGAATCATGGAGAAATGTTTACAGTGTTTTAAGTGAAAGAATATAAATAGCAGGTACCCCATTATTACAATTACAGAATATATACACTCACATTTATTAGAGCTAGATGAGGAAATGTTAGAAAGAAAAATGAACAGAATAGAAAGCCGTCCAAGAAAAGTTTTATGTATACATGGGGATCAATTATATGGTTTAAGTCACTTTAAACCAGTGGGGAAAGAATGAACTTATCAAAAAATGGCATTGGCTGTCTGTTGCACTCAATATTAAAAAGACAGATGATAGATTTTTAATTTTTCTTTCTTGAGATAACAGTCTTGCCCTGTCATCCTGGCTGGAGTGCAGTGGCACGAAGTCTGCTCATTGCAACCCCCGCCTCCTGAGCTCAAGTAATCCTCCCACTTCAGCCTCTCGAGTAGCTGGGACTATAGGCATGCGCCACCAGGCCTGGCTAATTTTTGTATTTTTAGTAGAGACAGGGTTTCACCCCAGGCTGCTCTGAAACTTATGGGCTCAAGAAATTGCCCTGCTTCGGCCTCCCAAAGTGTTGGGATTACAGGCATACGCCAACGTGCCCCGCACAGATAGATATATATTTTTAAAATCAATCAAAACTATCTTTTTATACATAGTTTGAGATACATATCTAACTGTATGTACTACAATGAATATAAAAGTAGAAGTATAAAATGCAAAAGACTATTTTTATAATTTTTGGATAAGAATACCTTAAACAAGTCAGAAAACTAGAAACCAAAAAGGAAAAGACTAACAGATTTGACTATATTAATATGTGAAACTTGTTTCTGGCAAGGGATAACATAAACAAAAATAAAAGAAAGGCGACAGACAGGAAGAAAATATTTATTACATATAAAATAACAAGCGAAAAATGACCATACTACATAAAGAGTATCTACAAATCACAGGAAAAGCAACATCTCAGCAGAGGACATAAAAAGACATTTCATGGAAAAAATGTGATTATCCAATAGTATGCAAATTAAAATACAGTACACCTTGCTGCTAATAATGAAGATAATTAAAATCGAAATGACACAATTTTTACTCACAAGACAGAGAAAATGGACTTACTGACATTAAGTAGTGTTTGCAAGTGTTCAAAAAAAGGCACTCATACACTGTTGGAGGATGTCTAATTTGGCACAGGCAGTATCTATACAAATTTCTAATATGCTTTTTGATCCCAACATTGCACTCACAGGATTCTAGCTTGGTAAAATATTCTAACTTGTGCATAAAGACGGGTGTTTGGCTGGGCGTAGTGGCTCACACCTGTATCCTCGCACTTGGGAGGCCAAGGCAGGTGTATCACTTGAGGTCAGGAGTTCAAGAACAGCTTGGCCAACATGACAAAACTTTGTCTCCACTAAAAATACGAAAATTAGCCGGGCGTAGTGGCACATGCCTGTAATCCCAACTACTTGGGAGGCTGAGGCAGGGGAATCACTTGAACCCTGGGGTTGGTGGTTGCAGTGAGTCAGGACTGTGCCACTGCATTCCAGCCTGGGCGACAGAGTGAGACCCCATCTCAAAAAAACAAAAAAAAGATGGGTGTTTATTATAGACATACACACACAAACACGAAGGAAATAGCTTAACTGTCCATTTTAAAATAATCGACTGCACAGCTATTCAAGATCTCCAAGACATGTTGTTCGCAAAAACAAAAAAAAGTTGTCCAATAAAATATTTGATTAATATACATTTAGAAAACATTGCATGCTTTAAACCCATGTATATAAATACATATTAAAAGATCCTCAAGAAGAAGTATCAAACTAATAATCATGTTTACCTCTTAGAAAGGAAAATTAGTTTAATTGAAGAAGGTGAGTATAAAATGGAATTTTAGCATTCTACTTTATATATTTTGGTACATATAAACTTTTACTATCAAGCACATATTTATTTATGTAGTAAAGCAATGAAACTAAAAATGAAAGTCAAGAAGCAAATGTATTATAAAGATATCTATAAATTATCTTTAATAACAATCATTAGGTAAAGGCATTATTATAAGCAAGTTTCAAGCTCTTTTATAAACATTGTATTATCCCACTTTATCTTCACAACAATTCTGTGAGGTACAGAAGTAGGTATATATTATTATTCTTATTTTGTAGTTGAAGATACCATTCTTAGAGAAGTTAAGTAATTTGCCATACTTTGTATTATTGCATTTACTGAAAATGCAGCCTCTTTCTTCCTCATGAGAGAGAGGCAGATGTAATGAGTTTGTCTTATAAGTGTGGTATATGAAAGTTCAAAAACACATACAGATAGGCATGTGGCTATAGCCTTCTTTGCAGAGTTTGCAGTTTTATTTTTTATTTTTTATTTATTTTATTTTATTTATTTTATTTTACTTTTTGGAGACTGAGTCTCTCTCTGTCGCCCGGGCTGGAGTGCAGTGGTCGGATCTCAGCTCACTGCAAGCTCTGCCTCCCGGGTTTACGCCATGCTCCTGCCTCAGCCTCCCGAGTAGCTGGGACTACAGGCGCCCGCCACCTCGCCCGGCTAGTATTTTGTATTTTTTAGTAGAGACGGGGTTTCACCATGTTAGCCAGGATGGTCTCGATCTCCTGACCTCGTGATCCACCCGTCTGGGCCTCCCAAAGTGCTGGGATTACAGGCTTGAGCCACCACGCCTGGCCTGCAGAGTTATAATAATAACACAGACTGAGAATTGTGAAGAAAATCAAGATAATTAGAACTATTTTAAGGTTATGATATAATCAAATAAAATATGAATGTACTTTACAAACAGTAAAATGCTATGCAAATAGAAGTTATTACAGTGGTCTCTGTTGAGTAGTAGATGGCTTAGCAGAACTAGAAACCCTGAGTAGAATTCTGGCTCTAATACTTCCCAAGCACATTTCTGTAAAATGCAGCTAACATTCTTTCTTTCCCATCCCATATTCCTACATTATGTGCATATAACTATACATACATACATATAGGAATATGAGAAATAAGTGAGATGATACGTATAAAGGCATCTAGTATAGTGCCTGGCAAGTTATACATGCTCTGTGGATACAAGTTCTATACGAAATTCATTAAAAAAAAAAAAAGACATATAGCATAGGTCAGGCCAAAGCAAAGCAGAGGACTGAGCATTGCTAAAATTTTAGTGATAATTGAAGACCCAACTGCCTCTAGTTTTTTCTAGTGACCTTGGAAATATGTTAAAAAATATCAACAGACTGAGCTATCTGAAACAATTTTTAGAGAAAAGCTGTCTTTGTGTTTGAGAATATTAATCTAATCATTTCAGACAATGATCTTTATGATTGTGATTTAATCTAGCAACTGTCACTTTTGCATTGTGTAAATTAATTTGTCTCCGTTTGATCACGGCTCCTAAACTACACAGCTGTGGACATGTTGCCTTCCTTCTTTGATTCATTAAAATTACTTTCACATTCACGGTATTTTCATGACTGCTTGATATATTGCTCCAAGCATTGGTAAGTAGATAAAGAATTTCTGGCAGTTTGGGAAGGATGAATTTGTCCTGCAAGATATTACATCTTGATGTATTGCTATTGAATCACTTGGAAAGTGTTGAATGAACTGTTGAGCTTTGGTACCTATTTTCAGTGTCTAATGTTGGGTATCTAATGTACATCACACTTATGTGGTATATATAAATATAAATAAACATATATATGAATCTATCATAATATAGGGCAGGGCGCCCACGGTGCTCAAGCCTGTAATCCCAGCCCACTTTGGGAGTCGCCGAGACGGACTGTATCAGAGGTCAGGACGATCGAGACCATCGCTGCGCCTAACACGATGAAACCCGCCTCTCTACTAAAAATTGACAAAAAACGTAGGGCCCGGGCGAGGTGGCCGGGAGGCCTGTAGTTCCCAGGCTAACTCGGCGCAGGCCCTGAGGCAGGAGGAATGCTGCTTAGAACCCAGAAGGCGCGGAGCTTGCAGTGAGCTGCGATCCGGACACTGCTCTCCAGCTTGGGCGGCAGAACGAGACTCCATCTCAAAAAAAAAAAAAAGTGTGTGTATATATATATACACACATATATATAATATAGAAACATGTTGTATATAAGATAAATATATACATAAATATAAACATCAAGTTGCTTATACTTTCAAGGTTATCTACTGCATTTCTACTCCAACTTATGACAACAAAAGGGTGTAGAAGAGATAACCACCTCTCCTTGACCTTAATTGAAGTTTGTGTTTTGAGCTGAAAACTAATCTAAAACCCACATTTTCACTTAGGGTTACAATCTCTTTGAAATATTCAGACTTGAAGATAAAATTGAGTCATCTTCAAAAGGACTTGAAACTTTTTTTGCTTCTTTCTCCCTTGCCATAGCCAGCTGAATTTGACATATCTTTGCTAACAACTTTTCCATCCTAATATTAATGCTGTCACACCTCCTTTAAATCTTTGCTCAAATGTATCCTTCTTCAGGCCTAACTTGAATATCCTATTTTAAAATTTATATACATCCCTGGACTCATTTCCTTTATCCTTCTCTAATTGTTTCTTTCTTGCATCACTTATCAACTGCTTCTTGTCATATAATACACATATTTATTGTATCTGTTGTTTATTATCTGTGGCTTTTAGCTAGTATATAAATTCCATAAAGCAATCTTGGTTGACTTTGTCCACTGATATGTCTCAAGCATCTATAAGAGGGCTTGGCACAAAGTAGACATTTAATAAATATATATTTGAATGAATGCATGAATATGTTTCATAGGTGCCTCCTTAGGAAAAAAAAACTTTTTTTTTTTTTGAGACAGGGTCTCACTCTGTCACCCAGGCTGGAGTGCAATGGTGTGATCATGGCTCACTGCAGCCTCAACCTCCTAGCCCAAGTAATCCTCCCACCTCAGCCTCTCGAGTAGCTGGGACCACAGGCATGCACCACCATGCCTGGCTAAATTCTTTTTAATTTTTTGTAGAGATGGGGTTTCACTACTTCACCCAGACTGGTCTTGAACTCCTGGGCTCAAGCAAGCTTACTGCCTCAGCCTCCCAAAATGCTGGGATTACAGACGTGAGCAACACTGGCCTCAAGAAAATTCTTGATCTGATTTGGCAATGCTCATAAGAACACCATCTAATCACAAGAGAAAATGGTATTCATGGAGACTGTTTTGGGTGAGTGAGTGACTTTCTGAAGAATATGTTCTCTTGGTAAAATATGTGACTAGGTTTAGTTCTAAAATATATATTCATTTCCTTGGAATGCTTTCATATTATTTGTGATTTAGAATACCCTACTAGTTCAAAGTATAGCATCTGTGTGGTTATATGCGAAGATGAAAAACTAGCAACTTTTTTTTTGTATTACCCGAATGGAGATCTTTGATCTCTGTGTTTAAATTTCAAAGCTTGAACTCTAGAATCACAGTGCTATGTTCTTAGATGCTATTCCTATACTCCAAAGGTCTTAAGGCAAATGAAATACCGATTTTTTAAAATAAGAAGTGAAGTTAGGGGAAATCTCAGAAAAGAGTGACATGCTTAGCAGTAATTTGATGGCAGAGAAGAAATATCAACAAAATGCTTCTTTTTTATCTCTCACATTTTAGGGCTACAGTTGCAAAATATGTAGACTTCACATATGTTCCTAGGCCAGCAACATTTACATAAGGTAAACTTGAATAGGAAAGTTGAGGGAAAAAAAGAGAGAAGGGGTTGATTGTGAAGTGTTGCTCTTCGGAGTTGTACATGGCCCAATTTGTTTAATTAAATCCTTGAAACATAGCTTAAGATGTAATCAGTCAATTCTTTACTGAATGCAGATTCATTAGGAGTATCCAAACAAGTCTAAACTAATGCAATTCACTTCAAAACAAAAGCCCAAACTAAACAAGATAAATTAATTAAAGATTTTTGATTAATAACTCATGTTTGTTCTAGAATAAAAGAATTTACTGGATAGTTACCTTCTTCATCTACATTGTATTTTGGTAAATATTTATTGAAACACTCTTTTCCACAAAGGTTTTAAGGTGGCTTATAACAAAAGGTACATGAAATTAAAAGAATAAAAGACCCAGAGAAAATGTTAGACCAATATGCCAATGTTAATAGAATCTTAAGATTTGGCCCTGAGCTTTCTGGCAGCCATATATAAAATTAATCACACCATCAGTTATATCATTCTCCTTATTAGGAAGGATCACATGAGTCTTTCAGAAGAAACAAAAGCTCTTTATGGCATTGAATTACACACAGAATTTCTCACTGAAATTTTATATAAAAGATACAGAGTAATATGTAAAATTACTCTGTAATTTACATGACTATTTCTTGTAATAATTAAAAAAATGAAAACAGAAGACACCATCAGAAATAAGTACATGATCCTTTGGGAGTGCTGGTTAGGAATAATTAGCTCAACTTAGGGGTATAAGGTAGGCTTCCTGGAGGAGTTGATACATGAACTTAATATGCATAAATTACCCAGGTGAAGAAAGAATGGCAGGGAAGCACACTGCAAGCACAGTAAACAGTACACCAATTCTTTGCTCCTCTAGTACTCTGATGTTCAAATAGTTACGACATATTTAATTAGAATTTGGTTTCTTGTTTATATGAGTAATTCAGTAAAAGATGCAGTCACTGCCATTCTAAAAACCTTAATTGAGTAATTCCATCTTAACCTAAATTTGACTTGGTTCTCCTGAGAAAAGATGGAAATTGGTGAAAACGACGGGTAGGTCGTATAGTTTAACCTATATAATGTGCTCGCAGCTGTCCCTCACACCCTTGCAACAATCCTAACATATAAAAAGGCTCTCAGATGGGATTAGGAAAGCATGAAGTCCTCATCAAAAGAACACAAATTAGGTCCTTCATTAGGGGTTAGAGCTTCAGGTGCAAGGAATATGAGGCTTGTAAATGGGACTAGATTGGAGCCTTCACAATCTTTTGATCTTCCATCCCACAACTCTAGAAGAATAACCAGTATGGGAAATTTTCTAGGTCACTCATTCCTATCTTTGGTAGCCAACTACAACCAAGATGATTTCTAGAATAAATAAAGTATGAATGAATGGCTTAGAATGGCTCCATTTCGAGCCCGTGAAGAAGACCAAAAGATGTAGATAAGGCTGACATATTTTCAAGCCTGATTCAATAGAGTAGATGATAAGATGGGAATTTCATATAGCTGATGCTCCAGTTGTAGATAAAGATATTCTATTTTCCTAAATTGTCATCTCTGGATGCCTTGATAAACTAGTATAATTGCTGTGGAAGGCAGGATAAAACTTAGAAATTGGGGTAATGAACATATGAGGACTAATATGTGTATACGTGGATGATCCTCTTTAATACTGTTTTGAACCAAGGTGAATCAAATAGATACTTGGAAACAGATTGTTAAGAGGATTTTAAAAGTCTAGTTTTGAGCACATTATGCCTTCTTAATTTAAATGGAAGGCTTAAAACTATCAAGTTTACTTGTTGAAATTAATCCTGAGGTGTTAAATAGCTATATGATCCTGAGAAATTTATTTAATTTCTTTTGCTTCAATTTTACTTCTGTACACAAGTTATAATAATATCTATCACATAGTTTTTAAAAAAATGTGAAATGAGTTAGAACATGCTAAATGCTTCTAATAGTGTTCATCATACAGAAAAAAACTTTTAAGTGTTAATTGTTGTTGAAGTTGCAGTTGTTATTATGTAGAGAGACCCCTGAACACAGACCTTCTCACTTCACTTCTTCACAAGAATAAATATCTATTGAATGGATGAATGAATGTTTACTTATTTTCACCTTACCATAAAAATAGCACTATTTTTTCACCGCTGAAATGGATTTTCTATGGGTAAATGTAATTATCCAGTTTGTAGATTCCTTGTAGATTCCTATTCAAGGAATAGGGTGGAAATTGGAGTCTTTTAAGGAAAGATGGAAGGGCCATACAGAGTCAGCTAGAGACAAATTCCATCTGATAGCTTTCATTACTTAGGATGTGGACAGGTATCCTCACAGTTTCCTCTGTTATTATTAGTTGCTTGGCATTTAATACATTTCTAGAGCAGAAAGAAGTAAGAAATAAATATGATGCACTCATCAATAAAAAGATGATGCAAACTACAATAATTTTAGAAAGCATTTATCAAACAAGGTAAAGGAAAAGTGTGAGAGGCTAAGGAAAATAAAACTAGATGATAAAATGAGATATAGAAATAAAATAGAATGAACAACAAAGAAAGATTAAATATTAATGATATACAGAAGTGTCCCCCTTATCTGCGATTTTGCTTTCCAGTTTCAGTCACCCACAGTCAACCCTAGTCCAAAAATATTAAATGGAAAATTCCAAGGATGAACAACTCATAACTTCCAAATTGTGTGCTCTTCTGAGTGGCACACAGGATGCGAATAATCCCTTTGTTCAGAGTACCCACGTTGTCTCTGCCACCTGCCTGTTAGTAACTTAGTAGCCGTCTTGGTTTATCAGATCACCTGTCATGGTATCTCAGTGCTTGTGTTCAGTAATCCTTATTTTACTTAATAGTGGCTACAAAGTACAAGAGTAGTGATGCTGGTGATTTGGATGTGTCAAAGATATGCTATAAAGTGCTTCCTTGTGAAAAGGTGAACGTTTTTGGCTTAATAAGGAAAGAAAATAGTTGTGTGCAGAGGTGGCTAAGATCTATGGTAAGAATAAATCTTCTCTCTGCGAAATTGCAAAGAAAGAAAAATGAATCTGTGCATAGTATATATAGAGTTTGGTTCTATCTACAGTTTCAGGCAGCCACTGGGGGTCTTGGAATGTATCTCCTGTGGATAATAGGGGACTAGTCTATAACAAAATAATTACAACCAGAGGACTAAAAGTTGAAATAGTGAAAATAATAAAATAAGATAAAAATGATATGAACATATAACCAATGCATGATATTAGGAACAGCTAGTAAAGAAATAATAATAAAAAAAAATCAGCTGGGTGAGGTGGCTAGCCTATAGTCCCAGCTACTCGGGAGATTGAGGTTAGAGACCAGCCTGAGCTACACAGTGAGACTCCGTCTAAAAAAAAATTTTAAAAGTAAAAAGTCATATAGGTTAAAAGGGGGAAATAGTTTAAAAAGGTAATCAGAGGTTTCAAATAAAAGTAGAATATAATGTCCAGAAAATGTCACCTACTTTTGTCCTCTGAAGTTCTCTCAAAGACTCCTTAGCCACATTCGCTTAGAGCGCAGACCAGTATTCCTTTACCCCGTTTTATGCCTTAGTCCTTGAATGTAGTCTTTAAACTACAGCTATCAATTCATACAGATCCAAATTCTTTCCTCGAACACAGCAAAAAGTCAGGTGTTTCCCCACTCTGGCCTCTTGTTTTAAAACTTTAGTTTCTTGATATCATTAGTACCGGAAAAGTATCCCATGTCATGTGAGGAAGTGCTCCTCAAACTTTAGTCTCTGTATCCCTTTAGTCGGGCAAAGCAAACAAAAGTAATCTCTGGAAAGAGTGGTGTTGAGCTTGAAAACAAATCAGCAAAATGTTGTTTTTTTAAATTATTATGTACAAAGTATTTTTTCATTGCAAATACAAATATATCAGTGTTTGCATTTTATGGAAATTCATATTCTGGGGTTTTGTTTGTTTGTTTGTTTGAGACGGAGTCTCCCTCAGTCGCCCAGGCTGGAGTGCGGTGGCGCGATCTCGGCTCACTGCAAGCTCCGCCTCCCGGGTTTACGCCATTCTCCTGCCTCAGCCTCCCGAGTAGCTGGTACTACAGGCGCCCGCCACCGCACCCGGCTAATTTTTTGTATTTTTAGTAGAGATGGGGTTTCACCATGTTAGCCAGGATGATCTCAGTCTCCTGACCTCGTGATCCGCCCGCCTCGGCCTCCCAAAGTGCTCGGATAACAGGCGTGAGCCACCGTGCCTGGCCCAAATTCATATTCTTTAAAGGTCAGCCGGAATACACTCTTAGGATAAATTACACAGAACAGCATTGGCTAACTATACCATAGGATATCAATTAGGGTTATGTGAAAAACACCAAATAAACTTAGAAAATTCCAGTTTCTAAATAAGTTAAATGGCTTTATTTGCTAGAGAAAACTTCCAAAACACCAATATCTTTTATACTTCTCTAAAAATGGGCTCTAGTACCTTCTATACTAACTTGAAAATGGAATCCCTCTGAATGTATGTTGCAAAGCCCAAAACTAGTATTTCATGACATATACTTTGAGAAACAGTTTCAAGAGAAAGAACTATACAGAGAGGTAGAAAATCTAACTCTCTAATCAAGTCTCTACAATGTCTGAATCCAATTGTGTAACTACAGGAATAATAGGAGGAATTCAAAAAGCCTGACAATATATTGAAATGGGAAGAGAAGCATCATATCTGGAAAAGTGATCGAGCTAACTGAACTTTCTTTTTAAAATTTGGACTCTCTGAATGGAGCATTACATGTTTTAACTTCAAAACTTAAAATAGTTTGAACATGCTTCTTTGAGGTGAAATATGCCTTAATATGTTTTGAATCTAAAATAAAAGAAAATAAATATACATATGCAATGTCTTATTTATTGAATAACTCACTTCCAGGGTCAGTTAAATTTGAAGAGCCAAATCTTTGTCCTTTTCTTTTGAGATTTTCAGTTTTGTCTATGTCACATGAAGAGTTCATGTCATTGCACAAGTGCAAATAACTTATTGAGGAAAGAAAAACTGCTATGAAACATGCCAATATTTTATGCCCCAACTGAGACATCTGTGCACACAATTGACATTCAGAACTCCCTGGTATACATTATTTCATAAGCCTTTGCATATTTTGCTTTCAAGCCCTATTATTATTGATTTAAAAGAAGTGAAACTTTTTTTTTCAAATATTATCCACTACCTTTGAAATGCTAAAGTGAGAATCTTTGAAATGAGTTTGGAAAAAATCTTGAATAATCCACATCATCATAGACATGTAACACTCAAATGAATTCACTCAGTCACTGCCCTTTAACAGCTGTGTTTTTTCTTATAACCTTTAATTTTAATATTTGCAACTATATTTTAGTGTAGTTATAGTGTCCTCTCTATGAATATACTTTCTGGATTAGAGAAAGGATGCAGAATATTTTTCCATAACAAAGTCATTTGGGTTGAATTGTCAAAATCTAATCCTCATAACACCACTCTCATTTGATTTTGTAAAATGATAAAAGACGTCTACTTTAACACACTCAGAGCAGGATTAAGACATCTTTCAAACCTTCTGATCACTCCAAAGATTAACAAAAATGCTTTGCTAACTTTAACCAAAAGACCAGATGTAGAATAATCTATTTTTCCAGTAAGTATTGAAAGGCAGGATTATACAAATGGAGACACACATATATAAATGGGGGTGATCTCTCTCTGTATCTCTCTCACTATTCATATATACTTTTCTTTAGTGCTTTGAAAAGTGACATGTTGCTTTTAGGTTAGTATATGAATCAGTAATGAGTAAAAACTACTTTGAAGATGACTTAATGTTATATTCATTCATAATGGAGATAATTTTCCTTAATATTTAAATGTCATGTTTTCAGGAATAAATGTTAAAAATCAAGTTTAATTTTTAAACATACATAACCTCTGTGCCATTCTGTCTTCACTTCCCATTAGTTCCCAAACAAAGCCCTACACAATCTTCAGTTGATTTCCTTACTGTTTAGTAGAGTAGATGTCCTCTTATATGATGTGAATAGAACTGGTAGTTGGTTAGTTAATTTAAGAAATAAAAATAAAATTGGGTTAAACAGAATTGTGTATGTATATATACGTTATATACATACATATATATAAAATTATATTTTTTAACTTAAAATGTAATTTTAAAATTTATTTTTAATGTAAAGTTTATAATGTGCCAGCATTCACAAATCTTTTGATGTTAGGGCCAAGGCCTTTCTTTTTGATATGGTTTTATTCTCTGAAGTCTTTCTTGCATGAATCACATACATAATGCATTTTCTGATTTCAATTTCTGGTTTCACTAAAATGGAATGGAAACTTAAAGACACAAGGCAATTTGAGTGCAAAATCCTCATACTTAATGATCAATTGGTTGATCGATTGCAATGCTCCTTCTATTTTTCACATTCTTAATTTCACAGCATTTAAAAATTATTTATTGTAAAACATATTAAATACACAAAATATAAATAAAGTGTCTTCTGTGATGCTGCCTATGAAGGTGGCAGTCATCTCCTATTCAGCATCATGGCCATACTCAGAACCCTCAGAGAGCCCAACATTGTCATAAAGAGGACCAAGAAGTTCATCATCAGGACAGATAAATATGTCAAAATTAAGTGTAACTGGTGGAGACCTGGAGGTATTAACAACAGGGTATGCAGAAGAGTCAATGGCCAGAACTTGATGTCCAACACTGGTTATGGGAGCAACAAGAAGACAAAGCACATGCTGCCTAGTGGCTTCCGGAAGTTCCTAGTATCCAGTGTCAAGGAGCTGGATGTGCTGCTGCTGTGCAACAAATCTTACTGGGCTGAGATTGCTCACAATGTTTTCTCAAAGAGGAACCACACAGCCATCATGGAACAGCAGCCTAGCTCACCATCAAAGTCACCAATCCCAATACCAGGCTGCACAGCAAAGAAAATGAATAGACAGGTTGTGTGCACGTTTTACTTGTGTTTAAAGAAAACCATAAAAACTGCCAAGAAATGTATGAATAAATTAAGGAATAATAAGATAACAAATATTGGCGTATGCAACAACTAGGTTAAGAAACGGAACACTACCAGTACCTTAAAAGCTCTCTTTGTTCCCCAGAGGCAACCATTAGGCTGGCTTTTATAGGAATCGGTCTCTTGCTTTTCTTTGCAGTTTTGCCAATCTGCATTATAAACCAAAAAGTATCTGAGACAGGTCTCAATCAGTTTAAAGGTATTTTGCCAAGGTTATGGACTATGACCTGTGACACGGCCTCAAGAGGTCCTTCCTAACAACATGGGCCCAAGGTGGTTGGGTTGCAGCTTGGTTTTATATGTTTTAGGGAGACAGAAGTTACAGGCAAAGACATAAATCAATGCATGGAAAGTACACATTAGTTCAGCCTGGAAAAATGGGATATCTTGAAGCAGTGGGGTTGTTGGGTGGCAGGGGGACTTCCAAGTCATTATGGATTCAAAGATTTCCTAATTAGCAATTGGTTACAAGAGTTAAGCTCTGCCTAAAGAGTTGAAGTCAGCATAAATAAATATTGAGTTACGATAAAAGGAGAGGTTGTGGAAGCCAAGGTTCTTATCATGTAGATAAAGCCTTCAGGTAGCAGGCTTCAGAGAAAACGTCTCTTAGCAGGCCTTAAATGATGTCAGACTCTGCAGAAAAGACATAGTAAAGGAAGGAGATTTTCTACAGAACGCACATTTCCCCCACAAGAGACAGCTTTGCAGGGCTATTTCAAAATATGTCAAAGAAATATATTTGGCAGTAAAATACTTTGACTTCCCTCAAGGCCTGCTATTTGTCATGTAATGTTACACCAGAGTCAGTTTGGAATTTGGTATCTTATTGCTATCAAGAGCCTGCTTCGTCAGTCTCAAGATCGCTGTTTTAATGTTAATGCTGGTCAGATATGTCTAAACTCCAAAGGGAGGAGTATATAATAAGACATGTCTGACTCCTTCCCATCATGGCCTGAACTTGTTTGTCAGGTTTCTTTGGGATCCCCTTGGCCATAAAGGGATCCATTCAGTCAGTTGGGGAGCTTAGAATTTTATTTTTGGTTTGCATTATGTATTATTAAATAACATTTTGTTTAGTTTGGCCTTTTAAAATATTTTTTAAAAATAAAATCAAGGTGTAGGGTTTTTTGTGTGTGACTTGCTTCTTTCATTCAACATTATGTTGATGTGTTTAGCTCATTCCCTTTTCCTGTAGCATTACATTCCATTTTATGACAATACCTCAGTTTACCTCTTCTACTATTGATGGACATTTAGATTTTGTTTTAGTTTAATTCCCCCCACAGTAGATACTAAGAGAAAGATCTGCATGTAGGGAGCTTATCTGGAAAGTGATACCTGGAAGCACTGTGAAGGAGTAAGGAAGTGAGACCTGGAAAGAAGAGCCCACTTATTTATAAGGAGATTACCACAATGAGCAACTGGGCTCATTCCTATTGGGAACTCTGAAAGATAGTGTGAAACACACATTAGACTTATCCACTAAAGGAGGAGGGATCTGGGCTATTTATCCACCATCCTAAATTGGTTGAAAGCCCCTGTTGGGACAGAAATTCTCTTCTACTTAAGGCTTGTCCCAAGTATTCTGCTGAAGACGATGCCTTCTGGCAATCATCAAGAACTATGTAGGAGGCAATCATCTTAACAGCAGCTGTCTAGGATAGATTGAGGCGGTATGGATGGAGTCCTTTTAAGATCTGCTACTGCAACCGCTTGCACCCTTCAGATCCACTCAACCCTCACACTATGTTCACTCTATGTTGTCACTGATTCTTCAAGTTTTTAAGGTACAGGTACCTGAAAAACAGAAAGAAAATAAAAGGCTTAAATGTAGATGGAGTAAGTACAGTCCCTACTGCTGTAGTTGGTCCTGAGGCCATCAGTTGATAGTCATCATCTCCCTCCTTTACCACCCATGGTAGATGTCGCTTGGTCAGAATATCTCTTGGATGCTTCTCTTGGTAGGTGACCCAGTCCTTCATCTTTGAGGGAACTGAGTTTCTGGTTACCTTGCCCTTTTCAAGACCAGGTAGTTGCAACTGCCCATGTGCTATTATCATTGGGCATGGAATCACCAAGAGGTACCCTGGGGAATTCTGAGTTGGAAAAAGTTGATGACTTTATACTATAGGATCTTCCTGTCAAAGAGCATGGTAATTATCTATTTGGTCTTTAAAAATGTTCTTTAATAGAATTTGATAATGTTATGCATGTAAGGATCAATACACGCACATATACAAGTATATCCACACATATCCTAGATTTTGATGTTACTGTGAATATGATTTTCAAGTTATGCTTTTTAATCGTTGGTGGCATATAAAAACTGCTTTTGTGTATTGATTTAGTTTCCAGAAAATTGGCTAGATTCTTTGGGGTTTTCTAAATGAATAACCACATGTATTTATGATTATCCAATTATGATTATTCTGTTTCTGTGCAATTTTAATGTATTTTTTTCTTTTTGTTTTCCTGTACTGAGTGGGAGAGTAGGACTTCCATCAGAAGATCAGGTAGGAATGGATGATAGTGGGCATCCTCTTCTTGTTCCTGCCAACTTTTTAAACTAACTTTATACTCCTGGGAGAAACCCAACTTAGCCATAATGTATTATGTCTTTTATATGCAACTGGATTGTGTTGGTTAAAATTTGGTTTAATATTTTTGAAACTATATTCATGAGTGTGACTAGTCTATAATCTTCCTACCATGTGCCAGCCATGTCTTATGTTTGTGGCATGATTATGCCAGCTTTAAAAATTGAGTTGGAGGCCAGGTGCTGTGGCTCATGCCTGTAATCCCAGCACTTTGGGAGGCCGAGGCGGGCGGATCACGAGGTCAGGAGACCGAGATCATCCTGGCTAACACAGTGAAACCCTGTCTCTACTAAAAATACAAAATTTAGCCAGGCATGGTAGCGTGCGCCTGTAGTCCCAGCTACTCTGGAGGCTGAGGAAGAACCACTTGAACCCAGGAAGCAGAGGTTGAGCCAAGATTGCACCACTGCACTCCAGCCTGTGCCACAGAGCGAGACTCTATCCAAAAAAAAAAAAAAAAAAAAAAAAATTGAGTTGGAAATTGAAACGTGTTCCTTCTTTTTCAATTCTCTGAAAAAATTCATATAAAATTGGCCTTAACTATTTCTTGACTATTTCATAAAATCCGGCTTTTTTTGTCCTGCCTTTTTCTTTGTGGCAAGATTTTGAACAACTGTCTGAATTCCTTTAATAGCTATCAGGCTATCCAGCTTCTCTATTTTTTCCTAAATCAGTTTGGTGAGTTGTAGTTTGTGGTAATTCATTAATTACCTCTAAATTTTCAACTTTATTGCCATAAACTTGTATACAATATCTTATCATTACCTGTTTAATCTCTGTAGTTTCTATAGTTATGCTCCCTTTAAATTCCTAATAATGTTGTCATCTTCTCAATTTTTTTCAATTTTCTCAATTTCTTCAGAGATTTGTCAATTTTATAAATATCTTAAAGAATCAACTTTTGGCATTGTTAATCCTCCCTCCTATCGTATGCTTGGTTTAGCCCTTACTTTTATTCATTAAAATGTATTATTTGTTATTTCCCTTACTTTTCTTCATATTTGTCTTGCACTCTTGTTCTTATTCCTCAAGCTGAATTTTTAAAAATTCATTTTAAACTTTTTTTTTTCTAATGAAAGCAATTAAGGGAATAGGTTTTGCTCCAGTTCCTCAAGGAGTATACATATTCTATTATTGTTTAAATACAAGTTTGCATCCCCTTCCCTTCCTCCCTTCATTCCTTCCTTCCTCCCTCCCTCCCTCCCTTTCCTTCTTTCTTGTGTGTGTGTGTGTGTGTGTGTGTGTGTGTGTGTGGTTTTTTTTGGGTCTGGCTCTGTCACCCAAGCTGGAGTGCAATGGTGCAATCTCTGCAACCTCTGCTTCCTGGGTTCAAGTAGCTTGAACCCAGGTTCAAGTTCAGCCTCCCGAGTAGCTTGGATTACAGGGGCACACCATCACATCCAGCTAATTTTTTGTATATATGTATTTATAGAGACAAGTTTTCACCATGTTGCCCAGGTGGCCTCGAACTCCTGAGCTTAATGGATCCCTCCACCTTGGCCTCCCAAAGTGCTGGGATTACAGGTGTGAGCCACCACGTCTGGCATAATTACCAGTCTTTTCTATATTTTTAGTTTTGCCATCCACTCATAAGTTGTTTAGATTATTATTATTATTAATTTTTTTTTGAGGCAGAGTGTCACTCTGTCGGCCAGGCTAGAGTGCAGTGGCACGATCTTGGCTCACTGCAACCTCTGCCTCCTGGACTCAAGCAATTCTCCTGCCTCAGTCTCCCAAGTAGCTGGGATTACAGGCATGTGCCATCACGCCCAGCTAATTTTTGTATTTTTAATAGAGACAGGGTTTCACCATGTTGGCCAGGTTGTTCTCAAACTCTTGACCTCAGGTAATCCATCTGCCTTGGCCTCTCAAAGTGCTGGGATTACAGGCGGGAGCCACCACGCTTGGCCTAGATGATTTTTTTTTAAACTTTAATTTTCCAATGAATGAAGTTTCCATGTTATCTTTTAAAATTATTTCTAACAGTTGGATTGGGGGAGAAGAATGTGATCACACTAATGCTGATCATTTGAAATTTAATGATGCTATTTTAAGGCCTATAATGTTATCAATTATTATGAATCTTCCATGCTTAAAAGAATGTTTATTCTTCATTCACTATGGACAATTTATGTTGATATTTACAATCTTCTACTTTATTTATTTACATATATTAAACTGGTTTTTATATGTGCCTGCTATTTATGAAAGCTGAAGTTTTTGTGGGTCTTGTTCTGCTGTCTGTTGTTTATGCTGGTGCTCACTCATGATGCTTTGTTTACATATGTGTTTTGTGATTTTTGATAATGGATCTAGTGCTGGTTTTCTTTGAAACTTTGTAGAAACTTTCTGAAGCCTCCTAAGAGAATTTGATTCTATTTTCTGCTGCTGTAGCCAACTGGGGACACTCCAGATAAAATTCTCTACCCAAATATTTTTGGACACACCGATTTTATGAATGCAAGCCCAAACTCATATGAATGCCCTCTGGTGGTTATGTGTTTTCAGGGGAGAATTTTTCCCCTTTGTGACACAGCAGAGTTTATTTCATTTTTACCCTTACTCAGTGGTTATAATCTCATGGCGTACCAGCTTTTGGTAGAGGATCTTTTTATTATAATCCTCATCTTGAGCATGCCCTAGCCTGTGTATCCTGTTCCCCATAACCTATGCAGTTGCCAAAACGCAGGTTCAAGGTCTCCAGAGTTCAACAAAAACTATCAGGGCAAAAGCTGTCATTGATACTTATGTTCAGGGATTCATGATTTTTATTTCAAGTCTGAAATTGGCATATTTGTAACTTTGGTGGTAACCTACTGATCTATTTTTAAAATGCCACTTTATCTTTTTTGTGTTTTCAAATGGCTTTATTGAGATATAAATCACACACCATAAGATTTTCCCCTTTGAGGTGTACAGGTCAGTGGTTTTTAGTATTTTTAGAGTTGTACAACCATTACTACTATCCAGTTTTAGGGCATTTACTTCACCCCAAAAAGAAATCTATATCCATTAGTAGTCATTCTTCACCTCACCCACCAACCCTAGGCAATCACTAATTTCCTTTCTGTCTCTATGGATTTGTCTATTTTGGATATTTTCTAAGAAATCAGTCATATATCATGCAGTGTTTTATGATTATCAGCTTTCACTGAGTATAATGTTCTCAGGATTCTTCTATGTTACAGCATGTATCCGTACTTAATTTCTTTTTATTGCCAAATAGTACTCCACAATAACAATGAATCAGATTTTATTTATCCATTCATCAGTTGATGGACATTGGATTGTCTCTACTTTTAGCTATTATGAATAATGCTGCTTTGAACATTCATATACAAGTTTTCAAGTGGCCAACATATATTTTCATTTCTCTTGGTCATATACTTCAGAACAGAATTTCTGGGTTATAGGATAATGCTGTTTAACTTTTTTTTTCTTTTTTTTGAGACAAGGTCTGGCTCTATCCCCCAGGCTGGAGTGCAGTGGCACGATCTTGGCTTACTGCAACTTCTGCCTCCCAGGCTCAAGCCATCCTCCCACTTCAGCCTCCCAAGTAGCTGAGACTACAGGCACGTGCCACTATGCAGGGCTAATTTTTGTATTTTTTGTAGAAACAACAGGTTTTGCCATGTTGCCCAGGCTGGTCTTGAACTTGTGAGCTGACGCAATCTGCCTACCTCAGTCTCCAAAATTGCTGGGATTACAGGCATGAGCCATTGCTCTCGGCCTGTTTAACCTCTTGAAGAACTTCTAGATCTTTTTCCAAGTGGCTGGACCATTTTACATTCCCACTAGCAGTGTATGGGGGTTCCAATTTCTGCATATTTTTGCAAACATTTGTTGTCTGTCTTTTTTATTATAGTCATCCTAGTTAGGTATGAATTATTAATACTATCTCATTGTGGTTTTAATTTGCATTTCCCTAATGAATAATGATATTGAGCATCTTTTCATGTGTCTATTGACCACTTGTATATCTTCTTTGGTCAAAAGCCCATGCAAATGCTTAGCCCATTTTAAATTGGATTGTCTTTTGTAAAATTGTAAGAGTTTTAAAACTATTTTATAGATGTCTCTTATCAGAGGTATAATTTATAAATAGTTTCTCTCATTCTATGGCCATTTTCCATTTTCTTGATGGTGGCTTTGAAGCACAAAATGTTTAATTTTGATGAAGCCCAATTTATCTATTTTTTCTTTTGTTGCTTATGTTTTTGGTGTCATATCTAAGAAACCATTGCCTAATTCAAAGTCATGAAGATTTACACCTATTTTCTTCCACAAACTTTATAGTTTTAGTTCTTAATTTAGATCTATGAACTGTTTTGAGTTAACTTTTGTGTGTAGTGTGAGGTAGGGATCCAACTTCATTCTTCTGCATATAGATATCCAGCTGTCTTAGTACCATTTTTGAAAAGACTGTCCTCTCCCCAACCCCACCAACTGTCCTGGTACCTTGTCAAAACTCAAGTGACCATAAATGTGGAAAACAGACATATAGATCCATGGAATAGAATTGAGAGTCTATTCCATGGATCTGTATGTCTACACTTATGCCAGTACCACAGAATCTTTATTTCTGTAGCTTTTTAGTAACTTTTGAAATTCCCATTTTATTTTTAAATCTAGTATTGGGATTTTCGGTGTATTTCATCTGCATCCTGCAATAACTAAATCAAAAACTATTTATTCATTTATTTACAGTAGAATGTCATTAGTGGTCATTCCAAATAACTGAGCTTTTTTCATTTCTAATGATCTATTTCAGGTATAAAAAAATTTAAAATAAACAACATAACAACCATGTAGTCTCCACACACCTAAGAAAATAACGTAACACAATTATAATAAAGCTCTCTGTGTACAATTTTCCAGTCACATTTCTTATAATCCATTCATTCAAAATGATCAACATCATAAATTTATGTTTATCATTCCCATGCATATCTTTATACTCTTACTTAGCGTCATTTCCAACACCTGCTCTACTATATATCCTCTCCTATAAAGGCTATACTTTAAATACTTGACACCCAGCCTCTCTTGAAGATCTGAAAGGCCATAAAACACAGTCAGAGCTGATGAGGTATAGTTATAAGTCTCTAGCTTGGGTGATCTTTTCCAAATGAAAACGTAAAGACTTGCTATAGGCAACATTTTTGCCCTTCATATTGTTTTCCTTTCCATTTTTCTAGCTTGGAACATAGACAGGAGGCTGAGGTAATGATTCTTGTCATCATTGGTGACAAGAATGAGGAAGAAGGCTTTTATGCATACCCATGGGAGAGATGAAAGGTGAAAATAGCCTGAGTACCCGACAGCATTGTTAGACCCTTGTTCCTGGTCAGGATTGCCCACCTAGACCCCTTGTTCCACAAGACAAATACTACCTTTCATCACATTCATGCCATTGATTGTAAGACACATCATTATTCCATATACCACTAAGAAAAGAAAATGCTATTATACAATAATATAATATTTTCTCTTCACATCAATTGTAAATGATTACCTAATTTTACAAATAAAAAACATGAAAAACATGTGTTCTTACAGCCAATGAGATATTTTAAATACTCTTCTCTGTTTAAACCATCATCAGGTGGAGTTTCAAATACCTGCGATGAACAGTTTCCTAATTGATACCATTCTGTAATAAATGGACAAATTTAGATTAAGTTAATGTATTTGAAAACAGAGAAGGAGGAAAATCAGGCTTTGCTGAGAAAGCTGCAGACTTGTTATATCAGACCTGGTCCATGTATTGGCAGATGTATTCCTTTCCCTTTTTCTGTTCTGATCTGTAATGTACTCCTTCAGACTATGTTCCAGCTGAGTTCAGCAAATGAGACAATTTACTGGAGAGTGAAAGAAGATGACTGAGGGTGGGGATTGTATTCCTTCTCCTCCCTCTCTGTCATAAGTGATATTTCCATTAACAGCTGAAACTTCTCCCTGGATCTGGCTCCTACCAGACAGGCCAGCCAATGTTGCAGCATCTGCTTACTGATCCTGGCTCCTTGTCTTTTTGCCCTTTCATCCTAGAAGCTGTAGTGGCTTCTTGCTTTTATTCATCTCTGAATGGTTCTCACCATTTTCTATTTGGCATCTCTGCTGTCCATCACCTGTGTAACCAATTCCTTGCATTAGAATCTCCCTGACACATCAATAATGTGAATTGGTTTTTGTTTCTCTAATTAGAAATCAGTTGAGACTTTTTAAAGAATGTTGAATTCTCAATCCTAAGCTAAAGTTATTGCATACTAAGTCAGAGAGATAGGAATGGTAGCAGGAGATATGACTGGGACCCAAGAGAATTCTGATTCTCTGAGCCTCTCCCAAGCACCTAATATAATATACTCTCTGAGGAAACAGACAATTATTCTCAATGTAAAATGCAACTGGCATGCATCCTGACCACAGAATAAAGTTTTTATGTCTCTTCTCCCCCAAGCTGTTGATTTGAAAGCTCACGGGCAAAATAATTTTTACTCTTAAGATGTTTTCTATACATTTTAGTTTCTCTTCCAAGTAGAACTTATCATTACCATTATCCTGTTCTCTTTCCACACTGAATGTTTATTGTATACACTGGAGGTGAATAAACATCTTTTGGGCTTAGGTTGCTGGTCCATCTTTACTTGCAAAAGAGTTTACCTCAACTGGGTGTGCTGGTCTAGGAGGTGAATGCAGTAAACAGATGAGATTTACATTGTCTCTCCATAGGAAGCAGGTGAGTGTGTTTGGATTATTAGTGAGATTTTGTAATTTAAGATATGGGGAATACAGTGGGTATGAAAATAGGACAGCCAGAAAAAGGTAGTAAACATTTGTGAGGTTTTTTTTTTCCATCTATTTCTTGTATTTATTAATTTTTTCCCTGACAATAACAACCTGATTTTTCTTTGAGATTACCCCTTTCTCACCCTCAGCCCATTCAATTTAGGTGGTATTAACACTACTTCTGCCTACAGGGATAGGCATTTGATTCAGGCCTGGCCAATCAGAACACTGTACCTCCTTGGCCAAAATGTTCAGAGATGGCCACACACCCTAATTAAAGCCTGTGAGATACACAGTTAGGTCTTTGAAAGGAAAACATTCACTCTGTTTATGCTGAACATGGACTTCTGAGGATGTTAAATCTGGAGCTTGTCAATCACTTTGCCAATATAAGAGAAGGACATGCCCAAGGATGGAGACAAGACACAGGGAAACAAAAGTGAGAGACATAAAAGAACCAATTCTTGATGACATTGTTGAGCTGCTGTATACAGCCATGCCTAAACCCAGTATCTCCCAGAAGTTTTAGTTATGTTAAGCAGTACATTCTTTTTTCTAAGCCTATTGGAGACATGCTTTCTTTCCATCCTTTCTCCTATCCTTCTATCCTCTTTTTGCTGAAAGAACCCCAAAAGAAGTTTCTATATATGTATGCCATATTTTATATGTTATTGTCTCTTTCCCCCTTCCTCCTTCCCTTTTGCTGAAAGAATCCTAAGTATTATAGAAAGCATTTGTATATTCTTGCACATCCTAGAGCTGAAGATGACTTAAATTTGATAAAAGGGAACTTAAGATGCTATTTATGTAAACAAACAGAAGCTCTCTATTGATATTATTGCATGCAGATCAGCATTGTGGTTTTAAAAACCTAAGCAACAGCGTTCTGATTTAAAAAATCTAAGGTCAATATGTTTTCTTAATTCTCATGGTACAAGGTTTTAGTTATTTTATTGCTGCCAATGAAGCTGATCCTAGGACACTCCTGGTACTTCGTCTATGATATTTGGCTCTGTGTCCCCACCCAAATCTCATCTCAAATAGTAATCTCCACGTGTTAAGAGGAACCTGGTGGGAGGTGATTGGATCATGGGAGTGCTTCCCCCATGCTGTTCTTGTGATAGTGAGGGAGTTCACATGAGATCTGATGGTTTTAAAATGGCAGTTTCCACTGTGCACTTTCTCTCCTGCCATTACGTAAGACATATCTGCTTCCCCATTTGCCTTCCACCACGATTGAGAGTTTCCTGAGGCCACCACAGCCATACAGAACTGTGAGTTAATTCAGTCTCTTTTCTTTATAAATTACCCAGTCTCAGGTAGTATCTTTATAGCAGCATGAGAACAGGAATTTAGGAAGGATATTAGAAGCTGTTACACTGCCATTTACAGATCACAAAAGTTCATTAATATATACCCAATGGAGTATATTACTCAAAGTACTGGTTTTCTCCTAAAATAAAATTTCTTTGTTTTAGAAAGGATGCTAGTGAGTCTTTTTTGGCTAATTTTCTACTTAGTTTTGGAAGAAAATCTAACACAGTGTTTTAGAGTTGAAAGGGAATATAGCGTTATTTCAGCCCCAAACCCTCTTTTTTTGGGTGCAAAAACAGTCACAGAAATGTCAAAGAGAAATTGTGGATAAAATGATTAACAATTTGAACAGCCTTTGGCAACTAAAGGGTGGGAAGGAGCGGAGTTGTTCTCTCTTTTGTACTTAATTTTCCACTCTCACGTCTACTTCCATGGCTACACAACGGGCTTCATAGATAATTTTGTAATTACACATTTTTCTCTTAATCTGTATGTATATTATTTATTTATTTTTTAAATGTGGATTTTGTTTATTTCCTATCTGACCTTCCAGGCTCATTGGAACGTGGACTACATAAAAATGTCAATTTCAGGCTGGGCCTGGTGGCTCACGCCTGTAATCCCAGCACTTTGGGAGGCTGAGGCGGGCGGATCACAAGGTCAGGAGATCAAGACCAGCCTGGCTAACACAGTGAAACCCCGTCTCTACTAAAAATACAAACAATTAGCCGAGCATGGTGGCATGTGCCTGTAGTCCCAGCTACTCGGGAGGCTGAGGCAGGAGAATGGCATGAAACCGGGAAGTGGAGCTTGCAGTGAGCAGAGATCATGCCACTGCACTCCAGCCTGGGTGACAGAGCGAGACTCCATCTCAAAAAAAAAAAAAAAAAAAAAAAAAAATACTCAATTTCATTATTGGTTTATTAACAATGCTAATAAAAAAGATAATGTCACATACTTTTTTAGTAGAAGGGAAAGGGCCAGTGAGAGCTTAACAACATATTTAGACAGCAGTGCAGGAGAATTTGGAATGGTTCTTCTTGCCTCCTCTAAAGGCCCATCTTACTCTCAACCTCGACTCTCAAGAAGGATGTGTAAATATGTCCAGTAAGGCTGTGTTTACCTAGCCTGTGTTCACTAGCCTGGTCTGACCAAATGCCACACAGCAGGCCAGGCAAATGCCCAGAGTGCTTGAGAATTAGTCTGTATTTCCGCAGTATTTAGTAGATGCCATGCATATAGAATGTTAATACAAACTTTTTAAGTGAACTAAAGAACACTGAGGCAAGTCAACATTTCACTCGTTTAGAAGCTTCCTAGAGGCCGGGCGCGGTGGCTCAAGCCTGTAATCCCAGCACTTTGGGAGGCCGAGACGGGTGGATCACGAGGTCAGGAGATCGAGACCATCCTGGCTAACACGGTGAAACGCCGTCTCTACTAAAAAATACAAAAAACTAGCCGGGCGAGGTGGCGGGCGCTCGTAGTCCCAGCTACTCGGGAGGCTGAGGCAGGAGAATGGCGTAAACCCGGGAGGCGGAGCTTGCAGTGAGCTGAGATCCGGCCACTGCACTCCAGCCCGGACCACAGAGCAAGACTCCGTCTCAAAAAAAAAAAAAAAAAAAAAAAAAAAGAAGCTTCCTAGAGACTAAACTTGCCTTTAAGTACCCATTATTATGAATAGTTTTCAGAACTTTGCATAATGAAGTAACAATATTGTTGATGACTGAAAGTATGATTTCATTAACTACTTCTGAATTTTTTTTTTTGAGACGGAGTCTCACTCTGTCACCAGGCTGGAGTGCAGTGGCGCAATCTGGGCTCACTGCAACCTCTGCCTCCCAAGTTCAAGTGATTCTCCTGCCTCAGCCTCCCGAGGAGCTGGGACTGCAGGTGCCCACCAACACACCCAGCTAATTTTTTGTATTTTTAGTAGAGATGAGGTTTCACCATGTTGGCCAGGATGGTCTCCATCTCTTGACCTCATTATCCACCTGCCTTAGCCTCCCAAAATGCTAGGATTACAGGCATAAGCCACCACGCCCGGCCTACTTCTGAATTTTTTAAAACAGTTTTTTACACATGAAATTGTACTCAATACAACATACTTGTTTTACAAGTTGAAATCTTTACCGTTATGGTATGGTTACAGTAATGCAGGTAATATTAGTACATTCACTTAGAGCAGAGTTATCTGTCTTCATAGGGCTTAACACAAAGCCAAGACCGAGTTACTTGCTTAAACTGCTTTCTAGTCTTTGACTTAAAACAAAAAAGAAAAATTACTTCTACCTCCTCTCTATGTCAGGATGATAAACAATGCCAACAATTAAGTGGTCTGGTATTTCTATAAATGGCAGATTGTATTCCAATAGCTCTTAAGTTGTAAATCTTAAGGTTTTAGCTAAATATGTCTATCAGATTGTTGTTATCTCTGCTTTCAGGAACATTATGTCATCTTTGGTAATAGGCTGCCAACAAACAGAAACTACAGACTATACCATGTTTTCCCAAAGAATCCTGTATTTTAATGAATAGCTGAATAAATAGACATTAATTATGAAATTCACATTAAGATAGAAGAAAATCCAAACATTCTGATTGCTTTATCTCTTAAATTTGATAACTACTACAAAACATACTATTTATGTTAGGGTAAAAATAAGCCGACTCACAGGAGTGTAACTGGGAAGTGCTGGCAGATATATACAGTAACATGGAGGAGCCATACAATAAAAGTGTTTATATGTACATCTTTTTTTTTCTTTTTGTATGGAGAAATGCTGTCTTATAAAATGGGAAAACACACAGTAGACTACATGCAACAAGGACCGATACAATGTGCACAGCAGAAGAATCAAATAAGACATAAGAACTATGGGTTTAAAAAAGAATTTGGGAGCAGGACAAAAAACAAGGATTGAAACCTGGAATGCTTTCTTATTGAGGTTTCAGAATATAAATTTGTCTAACAAGCCTCTTGATAGTTTTCAAAAGTTCCCACTCAACCACCTATGGTTTAAGTGTAGAGCTAAAAATAAACCATCATATTATACAAAACTTTGTATATTAGCATACAAAAGGTAGCAATTTACTTTTTGTATAAAATATAACCTTTTGATAGTATATTTATTTCACATATGTATAAATATAACCCAAAGAATATGTTTTAAGTATTTCTACCAAAATATTCTTTACAAAAGTTTACAAAACAAGTAATTTAATTATATTTACAGCCTAGCACAGGAAAGATTCTGGGCCAGTGATGTTGGTATTGTAAAGAAGGAGAGTGCTTCTAGATATTTTAAAGACTGGGAGAGAGCTTTGCAGAATTTTCAAAGTGTGTTCTTTTTCTTTGAACAGATATTGAAAGACTTGGTTATTAAATAACTTCAGCTAAATTACATTTGATATTTGAATATGTGAGCGTATAACTGAAAGGGCTGAAGATAACCTTTGCTCCTCTGTAATTAGGAAAATGATAGTGATATTTTGCATTCATTCCAAATCAGCACACGTCTTCCCCATGTTACAGCTGATCTGTATGTGGGCACTGAGGTTAAATGACTCAACAAAAACTCTTTGATATAGTGCTCAGCCCCTGAGGGACAAAACCTGGATATGAAGAGTCCAACTAGCATGTGGCAATGATTCACCACATCAGGGACAGAAGAATGAACAGAACGCTCCTAACAGACCATATTCCATTTCGCTGTTCACCCAAATCCAAATAATACGTCCAATGAAGGACAAATTATTTTCCCTCTTGATTATGTTTTCCTTCAAATTCTGTGAAATAAATTTGTACACACTGGTACTTGCCTCCCCTGGTTCTTATCTCCAACCAAAACATGATACTTTCTAATCTCGGTTTTAGTCTCCAAACTTCCTTTTCTTGTAAGCCAGCCTCAGTCATCAAAATGAGTAGGGAGGACGAGGCTCAATTTTACTCAGCTTGGGAACAAACCAGCAGGCATCAATCATAATAAGCAACATCCCAGGTTATTTGTAGCCAAACAAATACCATTTATAGCAATGTCCAGTGGTTTTTTTTTTTTAAAAAGTTAAATCCAATGCAGAGAGGTGTGCACCAATATTTCAGTATGATTAGGACAAGCCTTTGTTATATCTAAAATTTCATTTGGAATGGACTATCAGATATTGGTTGTGGAAGCCAAAATCAAATTGCCCAGCTCTATATTTTTGTTTAATCACTAAACACAGCATCCCACTGAAGTAGAGGATTGTGGGAAAATTGTAAAAGTGAGGAGTGAATCTGGGGAAGAAATTCTGTAATCCACTGGATGTTTTCTAGGTTCTCTGACTTTTTCTTAATTAGCACACTGTTTGGTTACTCCAAACAAACCTATAATATTTCAATCTATCCTGCAAGCTTCGGGAAAATTAAATGAAAAGACACAATGGAAAGATTAAACCATATCTATCTATTAGAGCAAATTAAGGAGTTTGTTGCTTGGAACTAGTACCTCCTCATGACATGGGGTTTAAATAAACTACAAGTTCTATTACCTCTTTTTTTTTCCAGGGAAAAAGGAAGTTGGTTGGGAAGTCTATTTTACACAATTAATTACACATTGACACCACAGTTCTGTTTGGATAAATTGGATACTGTGTCCTGGAGTTTAGACAGGGAAAAGTGATCCCAATGTTTTACTTTCGGGTGTAAGATTTAAAACAAGAATTTGGACCAAAATGTTCATCACTGCAGTTACTTTCTGTTTTCCATTTTTAAGCATGTCATCTTCATGTAGTCCACCTGAACATCAACAGTTCAGCCTCTACAGAGTTTCTGTAAAATACTGCCTTTTAGTGCTTGGAGTTTGGAAATTGTTTCCCCTTTCTTCTTCAGGAATTGTTCCCCAAGATTTCATCAAGATTGATGTCTTTCATCCAGTCATCATTACCAGGCTCTGTCTTCAATAAAGAATCAATGAAATCAGCATCACTGTTTAGGGCAGGGCCCATGTTATCAGTTTGTTGGCTGAGGAAGTCAAAAGCTAAGTCACTGCTGTGGTCAGTTGCTTGAAAAGCCCTGGAACTTTGGTTGGGTGAAGGAAAATTGCTGGGCGTCAGGGATGGCGGCTGGTTGATGCCCGTCCTCGATTGATTCAACCCTGTTCCTGACTGATTCAAATTAGGCAAAATCTGTGTGCTTAGCTGATTGGGTCTGAGATTCAGACCCCTGAGGGGACCCATGGTTTGTCCATTTAGTGTTTGGCTCATTTGGTTCATGGGTCTCATTTGCACTGCTGGTGTTAACTGGTTAGGAGGAGCCACTGCCCTCTGGGAAAATTGCTGGCTACCTACTGCCTGTTGCAATGGCTGATTTGGGGTATAGGCTGCAGGTGTACCTGTGGGGAAGCGGACTCCTGCAGATGTCAGGGCTTCTTGCTGTTTGGTTGTTGCTTCTTGAGAGGCCCAGTTTGGTGCACTTGTGTTGGATGTGATCATTACATTTGATGTTCTCTGTGGTGGCATGCTTGCCATACTATGGGTTAAATTTGGTCTCAGTTGTTGTGAATTGCCAACAGATCCAGCTCCAAAAGTGGCTACATTGTTATTATTACTTGGCCCTAAGGTAGGTGGTCGTGGCATCATAGGGTTGTTTTGATTTGCTATCAATTGCTTTGGGTTTCTCTGTTGGGTCAATTGATTCATTCCTGAAGTGACACTGTATGTGCTAGGTTGATTACAAGGCAGATTTCCATACATCCCTATGTTCTGAACTGCTGTAGATAATGATGGCATTCTTGTCCCATGAGAAGTAGACAGGAGGCTGGAATTGGAAGTTAAAATGGTGTGTGTTGAAACTGGGTTTGCCAAAGCCTGGTTAGAGTTTAAGCTTATTGTGGATGAGCCACCTGAGAAAAAGAAGAGAATTTTATTAGTTCGTAACAGTATGTTATCTCCTCTGTAATTGCACTTTTCAATAACTCATTAATCTGAAACTGCTTTCAGGTGTAAGACAATTTAGGCGAAATAGTCATCAAATAAATTATATAAAAGGAACAAGACAGCTTTTGGGAGGAAGGAGCACCCGAGGTCACTCTTTGGTTCAAAAGTTTACACATTACAAAAAGAAGACTAAAGTAGTTCTATTTTGTAGGTTTTATTTTATTCCTCTTCTGAAGTCACTGAAGGGAGGTAATAGTCAATCTTCCATTTTGAATTAGCTTTACTACGTTCCAAGTCCAGAGACTATAGTCTTGATCAGTCAGTTCTCATGAAATCCATGTTACTGTTTACCCCAGGTCCAAATGAGAAAGTGTGGATGAATGCTACACACGGCTCCTAGATCAATATTCCCAAACTATGGCCTTGAAAATCATGTCCCATTCTTTGAATCATCCCCATTCAAGAAGCTGCCCCAGTGGCTTCCCAGTGTTCAAAGGCTAAATCTCCATCTCTTTTTTTTTTTTTTCTTTGAGACAGAGTCTCACTGTCACCCAGGCTGGAGTACAGTGGCACGATCTCCGTTCACTGCAAGCTCTGCCTCCCAGACTCACGCTATTCTCCTGCCTCAGCCTCCCGAGTAGCTGGGACTACAGGTGCCCGCCACCACGCCCGGCCGATTTTTTTGTATTTTTAGTAGAGACGGGGTTTCACCATGTTAGCCAGGATGGTCTCGATCTCCTGACCTCATGATTCACCCACCTCGGCCTCCCAAAGTGCTGGGATTACAGGCATGAGCCGCCGGGCCTGGCCCAAATCTCTATCTCTTTAAACATCTGGAATTCAATGTTCTAGAAATTATCTCCATAAAGAAAGTCTTCAGTTCCAAGAAGTGTAGTTACTATTGAATTGTTACTCAATGCACTGTGAGCCACCTTTGCTTATGGCATTTCCCTTCCTCACTGAGCCCTACCTTTTCCTCAAGGCTCAGGCAAAGGCCGAAGCTCTCTATTAAGCTTCCTTTTATCTTCCAGTCTCCTCTCTCCAGCAGTATTTGCCCTTTGAATCTTTCATTTAGCACTTAGTATTGGGCAATCCATGGAGCCTCAAAGTGCCTGCCAGTTAAATTGATGCCTGTCAATAACTGATAGGATACTGACAGAGACCCAGGAGGCAGACAAGGGTCTCCCCTGAAGGCTGAAAAACTGGACTGCTGGTCCCAGATGAAGTCTGTTTCCGACTGACTCTTTCTGAATAATGCCCACCTGTGCACTGGGAGGACAGGGTGGAGCCTTGGGAAGTTCATGCCATTTGCAGCAGGGAGGAGCCTGGCCTCTCCTGTTCCTGTGTGGTGACCTGGAGTTCAATCTGTGAGGTGGCAAACCTGCTAGCAGGACTCTCTCTCACTTTGCTGATAGTTATTTTTACCTTTTTGCCCAATAAATTCCATTTTTCCTCATCCTTCTATGTGTCCACGAGCCTAATCTTTCCTGGCCGTGTGATGAGAGCCTGGTTTTAGCTGAACTAAGGAGAAAGTTCTGCAACAATATGGAACAAGTGCTTAAGCCACAGGCTGTGTAATAAAAGGCTCCACACAACAGATAGTGACTAATCAACATATTGAAATCTTCTTAACTTCTGGAGGGTTAAGTCATCATGAGGAAACATTTTTGGAGGCAAAGATTATCAGAGAGGCCCAGAGAGTCAGAGATTCCGAGAAATACAGAACTTAACACACAAAAGAATATCACAGTATCAGTGGATGGGGAGAGCATGTCTGCAGTTGTAAACGTGGGCTATCCCCTGCTGCTTAAGGATACCTAGGTGGTATACATCCTGAAAGACTGAGGGCCAAATGAACACATTAGCCTTGCTATTATTTATAAATATGCCCCCAACTAGACTACATACCCTTTGAAGGCAAGAGCAGTCTCTTGTATCTCCTTGTATCTGTGTAGCGCATTGTGTAGTGGGCAATGTTTGACGAAGAGAGATAACAGCCAGGTAGGAGACACTTGAACAATAAGGGAGATGACATACAATGCCAATAAGATTAAGCAATATCATCTTTGCGGGTGAAGATGTGGAGGTGGATGACAGTGATATTGATGATCCTGACCCTGTGCAGGCCTAGGCTAATGTGTGTATGTTTGTGTTTGTGTCTTAGTTTAAAAAATAAAAACAAAAACATAAAATTTAAAAAAATTTTTAAGTAAAATAAGCCAGGCACAGAACCGTATGTTCTGATTCATATGTGTAAGCTAAATAAGTTGCTCTCACAGAAGTAGAGTAGAATTGTGGTTTCTAGAGGTGGGGAGGATGTGGGGAGAAAAAGTAGAGAGAAGATGGTTAATGGATACAAAATTACAGCTAGTTAGGAGGAATAAGTCCTGGTGTTCTGTAGCACTCTAGGATGACTATAGTTAAGGATAATTTATGCTATGTTTTCAAATACCGAGAAGAGGATTTTGAATGTTCCCAACACAAAGAAATGATAAATGTTTGATGTGATGGTTATGGTAACTACCCTGATCTGATCGTTATACACTGTTTACATACATCAAAAGTTCCTACTGTACCCCATATATATGAACAATTATATGTCAATTAAAAATAATTTTAAAAATTGTAAGAAAATAGAAAAAAGCTTCTAGAATAAGGATATGGAGAAAAGAATAATTTTGTACAGCTGTACAACGTGATTGTGTTTTAAGCTGTGTTATCACAAAAGTCAAAAGTTTAAACAATTTAAAAGTTGTAAAGCAAAGCAAAAAAAATAATGTAAAAGTTAATTTATTATTAAAGAAATAAATTTTAAAAAATAAGTTTAGTGAAGTCTAAGTGTACAGTGTTTATAAGGTCCACAGTAGTGTACAGTGATATCCTAGGCCTTTGCATTCACGTGCCACTCACTCACTGACATCCAGTGCAACTTCCAGTCCTGCAAGCTCCATTCGTGCTAAGGGCCCTATACAAATGTACCATTTTGTATCTTTGTTTTTTTTTTTTTTTTT
>NW_016807437.1:818696-843709 GCF_001698545.2 Rhinopithecus bieti | reverse complement strand
GCAGTGGCCAGATCTCAGCTCACTGCAAGCTCCGCCCCCAGGTTCACGCCATTCTCCTGCCTCAACCTCCCGAGTAGCTGGGACTACAGGCGCCCGCCACCTCGCCCGGCTAGTTTTTTGTATTTTTTAGTAGAGACGGGGTTTCACCGTATTAGCCAGGATGGTCTTGATCTCCTGACCTCGTGATCCGCCCATCTTGGCCTCCCAAAGTGCTGGGATTACAGGCTTGAGCCACCGAGCCCGGCCAGTATCTTTTTAATTATATTTTACTGTACCTTTTCTATGTTTAGATACATACACACTTACCATTGTGTTATAATTGCCTACAGCAGTCATCACAGTAACATGCTGTATAGGTTTGTAGACTGGGAGCAATCAGCTATATCATATAGCCTAGGTGTGTAGTGGGCTAGACTATCTAGGTCCGTATAAGTATGCTCTATGATGTTTGCACAACAAAATTACCTAACAATGCAATTCTCAGAACATACCCCTATCATTAAGCAACACATAACTGGAAACCACATCTTATCTTTCAGCCTCCTTGAGGACAATCAACTAGAGAATCCTGTTTTTGCCCTGAGGCAAAGTAATCTTAGAGAGTGGAAAACATACATCCCGTTCCTAATGTTATTTGCTGTTTTTAGAGACAGTGTCTCAATACGTTGCCCAGGCTGGCCCAAACTTTTGGACTCAAGCAATCCTCCCACCTCAGCCTTCAGAATAGCTGGGACTACAGGCATGTGCTACTGAGCCCAGCCCCATTCTCAACTTTAGTTGAAAGAGGCAACCTGTTGTATCTGAGGGGGTTTAAATAAGTCAGGACAACATATTTAAAAGTACACTTAACAGTACCAGGAAATATTAATAAAATAGAGGTGTTCACAGTCTTCCTTTCTTTAGAGAATCTTCTTTGTGGCTTTCTGGACAGATGAAGGTAACAGGTAAGGCAGAGAGAACTTAGGAAATCCAAGAGCATAAGCTTAACTTACATTAGAAAGTGCAGAAAGTTTTAGACAGTTTGGGGCAGAAGTATATTGAATAGATACTAAATATGAGAAGGCAGAGCAATATAGGCTGGGTTTGGGAAAGGTTCTTTTGGAGTTTAATGAGTGGGAGGAGAGAGAATTTAGGGGACTTTTGTACTTACCATTTATTTTATACTGAGAGAGCTATTAAGAAGATTTGCTTTGTGATTTAAATAGAGTTCACCTGTGGTGTTTTTGAGAGACTTTGTGAAAACTTAATTTGCTTTTCAAGTATTCCTTGGTGGCGGGACTATTCGTCTTTGAAGGAGAAACCTTGGAGATGGGCTCAATGGTGGATACAAAAAGACTAGGATTTGTCAAAGTTACACATGTGCCTGACTAAGAGGGAGAAATGTCTGCTTACCTTCCACTACCTGGGTTAAGGTATATCTTTGGGAGGAGAGTGATTGAACCTAACAGAAAAATATTTAGCTCTTTTGAGTTCTTGGAGGTAGTCCAGAGAGTGGTGAAATATGTGAGTACAGGGCAAGACTGATGAAAAAAAAAAAAAATTGATGAAAGGACTAAAAAATATTTAAGTGTAGTCTTGATATGAAAGTCAAATGGGAGTTAGAAATTCTAAGAAAGATATTACAATCATATGTGAGTTACAGGGATAATTGAAAATTGAATTTTTTTTCCTTTCACAGCTCTAACTTTTATGAATTTTTAAGGATGCTTACCAGAATACTGAGCAGTTGGTTGCATATTGCCCACATTTCTTCTTTGGTCTTTATAATCTGGAGGTGGCCTTGACAAATGTCGGTTTATCTGATCTTGTGGAGCAATTTTCTCCTTGAGAAAAGATATGAAAACATGTTACATTGCATCATTCCCTTTTCACTTGTGAAAATGCATGTAAATTTTTGTAAAATTTCAGAAAAGTAACATAAGAACAATTTTGCAATCATGGGTTACAAATCATGACCTTATTTTGCAGTCTTAATTCAGAGACAAATCTTTTCAATTTCAATAAACTTCCTGTATGGAAGTATAATTTCTACTTCTCCATAACACTCAACATGTGTTTTGGTTCTAGTAACATCTTATTTTCTTTATTTTTCAATTCAATTTCAATGAGAACTAAATTTCTGTGATTTTTCAAGACGCTAATTTCTAATTTTATGTGGTAGTACAGCTGATATGCTTTGGTAGGTACCTATATATAATTATGGTCCCAAACAGTGGGGAAAGCACAGGAGGTAGGGTTTTCAGATAAAATACAGAACACCTCAGCATTCTGTATTCTTATTTGCTTTGTTTATTTGTTTGAGATGGAGTCTTGCTCTGTCGCCCAGACTGGAGTGCAGTGGCACGATCTCGGATCACTGCAACCTCTGCCTCCCAGGTTCAAGCGATTTTCCTCCCCCCAAGCCCTCGGGATTACAGGTGCTCACCACCACGCCCAGCTAATTTTTATATATTTTTTAGTAGAGATGGGGTTTTACCCTGTTGGCCAGGCTGGTCTCGAACTCCTGACCTCGTGATCCACCCACGTCAGCCTCCCAAAGTGCTGGGATTACAGGCATGAGCCATCGCGCCCAGCCCTGTATTCTTATTTGTTAAATCTGATAACCCTAGGTAGGAGGAGATGTCAAAAGACACCAACAGGTACCGATATAGGCACTATATGAATTTTATGTCTGTTTTTTACCTCCTTATAAACAATTCTTAAAAGTAGGCATGATTATTTCCACCTAAAAAATAAGGCAATGGAATCCTTGTTAGGCTAAGTAACTTGCCGAAAATCACACAGTGGTAGAACTGAGACCAAATCCTGAGTCCAAAACTCAGGCTCTTTCCTGACACACAATACCAGGCCCCTTGCTACTCTGTTTCTCAGCTCCCCATTCTAAAAGCACAGGTTTGCTGCCCTCCCTTCATTTCTTCCATTTGGAATCAGCCTTTTGATTTTTAGAATAGGTGAGGTTGGAAGCTAAGAAAAAAAATAGAGACATTCTTTTAATATGTCAATATCCTCAGTCAAAGACCACTAGGAACA
Source organism: Rhinopithecus bieti (assembly GCF_001698545.2). Taxonomy (NCBI): domain Eukaryota; kingdom Metazoa; phylum Chordata; class Mammalia; order Primates; family Cercopithecidae; genus Rhinopithecus; species Rhinopithecus bieti. The sequence goes on along the minus strand of NW_016807437.1, from coordinate 840,679 downwards.
CAGCTGTTGGCTTTATTACTTGTTGCAGCAAGGGAGAACACACATCATGAGGGGTCACAGGGTATCTCAGTAGGAGAATGTTAGAGAGAATCTGTCCTGAGATTTGGACTTCGAGTGATTTCAGGAGGGTCTAAGGAAATGGTGCTTTGTTCTAGATTGGAAGCTGTCACAAAGTAAAGTCAATTCTAATTAAATAAAGAAGTAGCTATCACTCATTTAACAAGAGAGGGGGGTGTTTGGTGTTTTGGAGGTTGCACAGTGACCTTGTTTGTGTCTGTTTTTAGACAAAATTATGAAGTGTTATTTTGTCTCATTTCATCATGGTCTCAGAGTAACCTTGTCTGAGGTTGACATTCTGTAGGACTGTTTATACCCAACAGAGAACAAAATGGCTTGACTGTGAGTATCATATCAGCTTTGGGAATTAAGGGCTGCCTTTTATCTTGTTTGGTATGGATCAGGGAGTTTTTAGAATGACTTCACTGCCATTTTGTATGCATCCCAAAGCAATCTCAATTTTCAAGATAAAAATAATCAGCATAGGTAGAGGGAGAACACTATAATTATAGAAAAGTCAACAAATAGAAAAGGAAACTTTGCAATAGATACATGGGTAAATTAGCTGGAAGACAAATGTGCACTGCCTAACTTAGAACTGACTTAAACCATGTGTTTCTCAGTTTCCCATCAAATTCCAAACCTTCTTAGTAGAATAAGTCTACTATAAAGGAGGAGAAAAAGCCTTAAAACAACAACAAACCAAATTTAAATTCTTGTTGCTAAGAAAAAAGCTTGAAAGATACAGTTTTTTGCACATAAGTAATTCATATAAAACACAATTTTGATGAGCTAAGTGTAAATGAATCAGAAACATATGGATTACATTTCTTTTAAACATGGGTTTACAAATTAAGGGAAAAGTGGTTGGTGAAATGCTTTTGGTTTTGCCCAAACCCTAAATGTTTAAGAAACAGCTTTAGATGTTCCATGAACCCAAATGTGGTGATGTTCAACCAGCTCTGTTGTAAACTGTTGTGTAAGATGACAGTTTTGATTTTTATGCCAAGCATGGGACTTTCTGAAATCCACTCTTTTCCAAAAGTATCTGTCATTCTTTCTTATGTAATTAGGTGTTTCTACTGTTTATACTGAAGAAGACAGGATGTGTGTGTGTGTGTGTGTGTGTGTATGTGTGAGAGAGAGAAAGAAAGAGAGAGAGAGAGAGGTAAAGAGAGAGAAGAAGGTGCTTGACTTCCCATCATAGACTATATTGCAAACCTGGATTTATTTTTATATCTCTTCAATCTAATTATTGACTTTTTTTTTTTGAGATGGAGTCTCACTTTGTCACCCAGGCTGGAGTGCAATGGCATGATCTCGTCTCACTGCAACCTCTGCCTCCCATGTTCAAGCGATTCTTCTGCCTAAGTCTCCCAAGTAGCTGGGATTACAGGCACCCGCCATCATGCCCAGCTAATTTTGTATTTTTTTATTAGAGACAGGGTTTCACCATGTTGGTCAGGCTTGTCTCCACTAGAGGGTTAAATTGTTGTTCAAAGGGTTTTCATATATATATATACACACACACATATATATGTGTGTGTATACATACATATATATGCATATATACGTGTGTATATATATCCAGAAATTTAGGTTTCTTAAACTACTTGTTCACAAATGACTTAGATTAATAACTTTGCATATGGACATAACATAGAGCTGCCATGTTGTTCTTTTGTGCTGAAGAGCAGCAAAGACTAGACTGCAATACTGAATAGAGACGGCTACATTTTGCAAAAGAATGACATTCCCATTCTGTGCAAGTGTAAACACATAGGCCATTTCTGAGATTACTTTTGTGCAATAGGAAATTTAATTTATGAACTAATATCTAACGATAACCCAATCTGTTAGACTTGAAAATCCATTATAGAAATCATCTGTTATAGTACATATCTGTTCTGCTTCAGTTTCTTCATCTGTAAAAATGTGAGATGTGGATAATTATAGGACCTCCCTCATATTTCTATTTAATACTGTGAAAATCCAGCTTGGTGCCTGGCACACAGTAGGTACACAATGCGTGTTGGTAATTATGATGTCCGTTGTAATAAGTACTATTCATGTCTCTTCTTTGTGCTTCATTGGTAGGAGAATAACAGAGAATAAGGATAACAAACTTTCATGAGAAAACATCTCAATTTAGGTGCCTATGTGGCCTTGCCAACTGACTGCAAAAGACCACAAAGCATATGCTAATGTACAGTGGTATCAAAGACCACTTCTTCCTGGATATGCTAAAAAGCACAGACACCCTCAATGGTATCCAAACAAAGAGACATGTGAATGGTTTTTAAAAATCACAAAAACAGCAGCCTCATTCTCATTCATCTCACAGTTTATGCCACTGCCCTTTGCACCTGTCCTAGTGGTGACTCAACTGGGGCCCAGTGGGAGTTAGGCCAGTGCCAGGCCAGGACCCTCATGGAATGTATATGCTACCACTTCCTTGCCTTTTAACAAGAGCTGAAAATCAACCTCTGCGTGTTATAATTCATAAAATTAGTAGTATTGATGGTAGTGATGAAAGTGTACCCAGTAAGTCAACCTTAGATTACATGTTTTTCTCTCTGCTGCCCTTGTTTCTAAGTTCTTTAGTTTATAAGGATAAAAATGGGAGGGGAAGGGAACAGGGGAGAGGACTGGAGTTTTCAAAACTATGATTTCTAGAAGAAACCAGTTGTGTCACTTTGTGATCCAGTCTGTGACTCCCTTAAATCTTATGGCAGTATTCACGGTCATCTGTAATCTTATTTCTTAATATTCCTTATTCCAGGTCAAATAAATTTACTTCTCACTATTTCTTTTCACATGTCCTGAATACAAAACTTTGTCCACTTGTAATTCCTGAAAAAAATGTGGTTGTTGGACTATGTTTACTTTTTATCAGGCATTAAATACCTCACAACGCAATCTCCAACTAACCAACACATTCACACCCAGGCTGCACCTTTTGGTGTCTGCCCCGCCCTCCACCTGCAATAGTGGACCCCACCTACTCTATCAGAATCCTACAGTCCTTCAAAATCAATGTCAAATTTTACTTCTTTGGGAGACTATCCTCAATCTTTTCAGGCTGGATTTAATCTTTCTCTCCATTACATTTTCTCTTACTATTTTTATACTTTTACTATAATGCAAATCTGAATCTAGTACTTCCCCTTGTGTTAAATCCTTAAAATCTCTTCTATTGCTTTTCAGTGTAAATTCTGGCCTCTCAAGCCCTACCCTCCTGCCTGTTATCTCCGGCATTTTTACCCATCACTTCCCCATTCTTGTGCACACTCAATACCTTGGCAGACATAAAATGTAGTATCCTTTATTGTCCCCAGGTCTTTGAATATGCTCATTGTTCTGGCTGAAATAACCTTCCTACTCTTCATCTCATCTCTTACTCCACTTTCAGATATTCAGTAGATAAAACATTCTTTCTGAAAGCATCTATAGTAGTTCCCAGAGTATAGCATTTAATCACATGCATTACAATTGGCCAATTTATTTGACATATCCTCCGTATGCTCAAGGCTTCTTTAGGGTGAAGAGAGGATTTGCCTTGTTTATGGCTCTACCCTTATTGCAAATTATTATTTACTGAATAATTATAGCCCCCCTGCATTTCTGACTCTTACTACAAAGCTCCTTGAATATAAAATTATTTGATTTTGTTTTTAATCTTTTCTGTATACCTTAGCTCTAATTCACCTGGAGATGCTTACTTTTTATTTCATTTGGCCAAATAGTTTGAAGGGAGGCAATGAAGCCAGGGCTGAGCAGATAAATACTGAAGGAGGGTTAATGCATGGGTAGTGTGTGGTAAACACAATCTTGTCTTTCTCAAAAAGTCAAATATTAGGTTGGTGCAAAAGTGATTGCGGTTTTTGCCATTAAAAGTAGTGGCAAAAATCACAATCACTTTGGCATCAACCTAATATATACAGTGCAAATGGGAAATGCATTTTACATTTTCTTTTAAAAAATCCCCCATTGTGAGTTGCTTTATTTTAGAAGCCAAATCTTGGTTTTGAGACTCCATGTTGGCTTTTAAAGTTGCTTTTAAAACTCTTATCTCTAAAATCAGTTTGGATTTGAGTTGATTCAAGTTCAGTTTACTATTTCTGCCCCTTAAGCCTGGGGAACAACACTGGTTTCTTTTGCCTGATTCAAATGCTTATGTTGGTTGTTCTAGACATTCCTGGGCTGGGCAAGGCTGGTTAGCAGAGGTGCCATGCATTCCAAGTGTCCAGCAGCTGTTAAATCAAGTTTGGTTTTTTTTCTTCCTGCAGTACACTAAATGTATGGAATTATCCTCTCTTACAGTCGGGACGTCTTTGTTGCTGTCACGTAAGTAGGCGCAGTAAATATAAATGGAAAAGAATAAACTCCCTCTGGTGGGTCAACAGGTCGGTTCAGTAGAAATTAAGAGAAAGTTTTACCGCATCAGCCAGCATCTGCTGCTGGAGAAGAAGCTGCTGTTTCTGCTCCATGATCTGCCTCTGTAGAGTCTGCTTCTTTCCCATCAATTGCTGATTCAACAGTGATTGCTGGGAGTTCATGTAACCACTTCCAGTGTTTGGATTTGAGCAGGGGTTGGGACTTGGACTGGGGCCTGTGTTCTGGCCTACCACAGAGTGTTGATCCTAAAGAAGAGAAAGGGGGAAGGAAAAGCTACTGTGAATTAAAAAAAGAAAAATGTAACACAAAGATCATACACTCAGATTCCAAACATTTGTGATCTTATTAAATATCAAACATGGTTAAATGGGTTGGAGATCAGAGAATCACTTTTTAAATGTCGAAGAAGTAATTGCATATCACAGCAACCAAAGCAGCTGAGTTAATGACATTAGGGCACTGGAAAACTCCCATAGGACTCTGATGGTGGAACCTCCACATTCCAGAAGGTGTTTTTTATGGAACCTCAAGGAAAACTACCATAAAAACATATGGCAAACCTCTCAATTTCTCAGGAATAAACATCATAACCTAACAGATCCTTCCATTTCCCAAAGTTAGCATGTATCATTGCTGATCCTGCAATGAAAATCATGTTTTAATTCATGTGTTTAAAAGTTGAAACCACTTTAGACAGAAGGCATTTTGCCTTACCCAGCTTTCTGTGACAGAGAGGTAAGAAGTCCTGTAAGTTTCTGTTTTATAAACTCAAACTTCGAAAGGACTTCACTTCTCAGGGACTTGTAAATTTTGTTCCCCAGTCAACAATTAAGGTATCTTGGCACAAGAATCTCAGTAAAAGAATACCCGACACACTGATAATGAGAAAATATTGATTAAAAACTCAATTGTATGTCAAATAATATTGGGTATTGGTGAACTACCTTTCTAATTTGAGGTCTCTACCAATTTTTTGGCATTGACAGATCAGGACTCTGCAAGACAGTAAGCTAAACCCAGTTGAATATTCTCATTAATTCCCAGTGATGTATTTAGGATTGAGTTCTGCACTAGTACACTAGTAGGGTTATAAGAAGACTAGAAAATATGGTTATCATCTTAGAGAATTTATCACCCAAGTGAGGGAGAAATGCTTACGTGTATAAACACAAGAAAATGCAAAATCAAATTTTAGATCATATGATATAAACGAAAAGTCAAAAATTGTTATACTTTGATTAGAATGATCTGGGAATCAGCTTATAAGATAGATGCCCTGGACTTGTCCCAGGGATTCTGAGGCTATAGATCAGGGTACCTCTTTAGATCATTCTGATACTCACTGGTCCAGGGAATACGCTTCGGGAAACACTGAATACATGGGAACAAAAGAAATCCAACTCTCTCTCTTTTTCTTTAAGAGACAGAGTCTCACTCTGTCACGCAGGCTGGAGTGCAGTGGCACAATCATGGCTCACTGCAGCTTCAACTGCCCAGGTTCAAGCAATCCTCCCACTTCAGCCTCTTAAGTAGCTGGGACCACAGGCGCACACCACCTGGCTAATTTTTAAATTTTTTGTAGAGACGGGGTGGCTAATGTTTACATTTTTTGTAGAGACAGGGTCTTATTATGTTGCGTAGGTTGGTCTCAAACGCAAGGGCTCAAGTGATCCTAGATCCTTGGCCTCCCACAGTGCCGGTATTACAGGCATGAACCACCACTCCCGGCAAAAAAAAATCCAGCTGTCATTCACCAACTAAACTATGTGAGGTTACAAGACATAAAAACATAAAGCAGGCAGTTGAATGTGGTGGCTCATGCCTGTAATCCTAGCACTTTGGGAGGCCGAGGCGGGTGGATCACCTGAGGTCAAGAGTTTGAGACCAGCCTGGCCAATATGGTTAAACCCCTTCTCTACTAAAAATATGAAAATTAGCCAGGTGTGGTGGCACGTGCCTGTAATCCCAGTTACTCAGGAGGCTGAGGCATGAGAATCACTTGAACCCAGAAGGCGGAGGTTGCAGTGATCCGAGATTGTGCCACTGCACTCCAGCCTGGGCGACAGAGCAAGACTCTGTCTCAAAACAAAAACAAACAAACAAAACCATAAAGCAACTCCCATGATACCACATGAGTAGTGGTAGTAGGTACACCATTTATGGAAATTCTCTTCTCTTTTATTTCTTTCTCTTTATGTGCCAAGCTGAAATAAATAAATAAGTAAGCCACACTCCGAAAGCCTTGGCCTTTTGTAATCTCTGGGGCTACAGAGCTCACCAGCTGCCTCAAAAGCAAAGTGTTACAAAATAATCCTAAGGGCCACCATCCACTGAGGCTTATTATCAGCCAGTCACTGTGGTCAGTGCTTTACATGATTTATCTCATTCACTCCTCCCAACAAGACAATGAGCAAGAACTTGTATTATTAACCCAACTTTGCAGATGAGAAACCTGAGCTCAGAGAGATCACACAGCTGTAAGTAGCCGAGGAGGATTTGAAGCCAGGTCTGTCTGACCCCACGACTCTAGTTCTCAGTCAGTATACTTTACTGCCTGTCACCTGAGACAGGAAGCATAGAGAAGAAAGATTTTTGTACTTTAAACCTGGGCCAACCCCTCAGTTCATGCAGCACTCTTCCCAGGGTTGAGCACCCTCAGGTCAGGAAGGTGGAAGGAAGTGTGTTGGAGAGAAGGACAGGGGAGTGAGGACAGGGTGGGGAGATCTCTTCACCAGTTAGTAAAAAATAATTACAGCCATCTCTGAGGTACACCCTTGGAGCAGCTTAAGGAAACCATCCTCTAATATATTTACACCCCTATGACCAGTCAGTTCTTTCAACTTTAAATCCATCATGAATTTTGGAGAAGTTTCACCCCCTGTGTTCTATAAGCCACTAGGAATGTGGGCTTGGAGACAAGCACTTAAGAGTCATTGACAGAATAGCAGGAGATGAGGATCTGTGAGCTAAGTGTTTTGGAGGGCAAAAGGAGAGCTACATGGAGGATTGGGTACTGGGCCTTTGGGTGCACCCTGACTAAGGACAGGGAAGCAGAGCCTGTGATGGGGGAAAAAGGCAGGATCAGGGAAGCGTAAAGACAGCTGGAAGTGGTGGGGGAAGACATCAAGGTGGGAGAGAATGTATTGGAGATGGTAGTTTGCTTTCTACTCTCCACTTGAACCAGAATAGAAAGAGTCTGCTCTTTTCTTTGATATTGTTTGGAGTTTTTTTTTTTTTTTTTTTTTTTGAGGACGGAGTCTTGCTCTGCTGCCCAGGCTGGAGTGCAGTGGCCGGCTTCTCAGTCACTGCAAGCTCCGCTTCCCGGGTTGACGGCCATTCTCCGCTGTCTCAAGCCTCCCCGGGAGTAGCTGGGACTACAGTGCGCCCGCCTTCGCTCGGCCCGGGCTGGTTTTTTGTATTTTTTAGGTAGAAGACGGGGTTTTCACCGTATTAGCCAGGACAGGTCTCGATCTCATGGACCTCGTGATCCGCCCGTCTCGGCCTCCCAAAGTGCTGGGATTACAGGCTTGAGCCACCGCGCCCAGCCTGTTTGGAGTTTTATGCAAGACTTTCAAAATAAGATTTTGTGGTTTCTTTTGTTTGTTTGTTTTGGTTTGGTTTTGGAAGTAGCTGACAAGCATAGGTAGAAAAATTCAAAACACTTTTCTTTTCGTCTTCTTTTCCTTGCCCTGCAATGGACGAGATCATAAGCTCTGGAGGTAAGTCCACCTTGGTTCATATCCCAGTTCTGACACTTAGTTGTGTGATGTGGCAGAAGTTAATTCACCTCTCTAAGCCTCAGTTTTCTTATCTGTAAAAAGGAAATAATAACAGTATGGATGTCACAGGTTCCCTACAAGAATTAGGGGAGATAATCCAATACCTATTACTAAACAATAGCTGCTCATAATTATTAAAGTTATTTCTACACATAGGAACAATAGTCTGTTTTCATTTGTTTTCATTGTGAAACAAAGGAGATAGAACTCGTAGACTACAGAAAGCCATTCTGTGTCAGGTCTCTCCGATATGTAGAGGTCTCAGTTATATTGCAGATTATGAGCCACCCAGGGATTTGGGAAATTACCTTCATCCTCCTACTTGAAGATGCCAGAAGATGGGTGGGGTATCATTCTCTGATGGGCTGTCTTTTGGGGTATGCTTCTTTCTTCTTGCTTAGGGGCTCAGCTCAGGTCTCTGTTAACTTTGCTCTTTGCTGTTCTGGTTTTATTCTCTTAACATCCAATTATTTATGCATAGTGCAAATGTACATTTACTAAGTACCATGCCTTAGTTTCCTCATTGGCAACATAAAGGTAATATATTAATTACCTAAAATTTGACAAGATGAATTTTAGAACAGTACCAGGGACTTACTAGAGATGTTTGATACACTTTAACTATTATTATTTTGTTATTTCTGTATTTTAAATATTAGAGAGATGTTTTATATCCAATGAGTCTTGTGAAGGAGCTCACACTGTACGTGTACCTGGACTACAGATGTGGTGTGTTTGGCCCCATTGTGTTTGAAACACAAATTGCTCTTTGTTCTCTCCAGTTGGCCACAGCAGCCTCTACTACTCCTTACTTTATTATACCCACCCATTTTCCTCATTTCTATCACTTGCCTGGTCCATGTAGGCCACCTGAGTTTAAGATCTCTGGCATACAGTTTGTCTTGGAAGATAAGCTACACATACCACACACTCCACATATCCACTCACCCAAAGTTATGACAACAAAAAACAATCATTTCCATTAGGTGGTATGACACCTACTAGTGTCTTAAGATTAAAACTCAGATCACGGCACACATTTACCTATGTAACAAACCTGCACATCCTGCACATGTACCCAGGAAATTAAAAGTTGAAGGAAAATCAATCATTCAATCAATCTCAGATCACCTGATGCCTAGTCACCCATGAATCCATCAATCCATTAATGAATTTGACAAAGTATACTGAATGTCTACTCTGTGCTAGGCAGGTTTTATTTTCTACAGACCAAAATGTATTTAGAAATGGGGAAAATGAGAAGAAAGAAAAGAGGTAGACAGAGTGCTCAATGTTGGCAGAATTGATGAACTCTAAAATAACTTCCAGAGAATTCTGGAAAACCACCCATTTCTAAGATTTATAAAAGATCTGCATGCCAGGAAAATGTAACTATGTCTCTTTCTCTCTCTAATCAAACAGATAAACTGTGCTAAATGTAGTTTCTTTCCTTCATGGTACCAAAAGATACTTTGGGACCCTTTTCCCTTAAGGTCTAAAGGGTTTTCCAAATTTGAAACTAGTGCTGGGGTGAAGGGAGGTGCCCTGGTATGGAGGAAAGAATAACAGATAAACTCTTTCTTGGAATTTTGTAAAATTTTAAAATCTTATAGTTCCTAGCTCATGGGNAAGTTAATTCACCTCTCTAAGCCTCAGTTTTCTTATCTGTAAAAAGGAAATAATAACAGTATGGATGTCACAGGTTCCCTACAAGAATTAGGGGAGATAATCCAATACCTATTACTAAACAATAGCTGCTCATAATTATTAAAGTTATTTCTACACATAGGAACAATAGTCTGTTTTCATTTGTTTTCATTGTGAAACAAAGGAGATAGAACTCGTAGACTACAGAAAGCCATTCTGTGTCAGGTCTCTCCGATATGTAGAGGTCTCAGTTATATTGCAGATTATGAGCCACCCAGGGATTTGGGAAATTACCTTCATCCTCCTACTTGAAGATGCCAGAAGATGGGTGGGGTATCATTCTCTGATGGGCTGTCTTTTGGGGTATGCTTCTTTCTTCTTGCTTAGGGGCTCAGCTCAGGTCTCTGTTAACTTTGCTCTTTGCTGTTCTGGTTTTTATTCTCTTAACATCCAATTATTTATGCATAGTGCAAATGTACATTTACTAAGTACCATGCCTTAGTTTCCTCATTGGCAACATAAAGGTAATATATTAATTACCTAAAATTTGACAAGATGAATTTTAGAACAGTACCAGGGACTTACTAGAGATGTTTGATACACTTTAACTATTATTATTTTGTTATTTCTGTATTTTTAAATATTAGAGAGATGTTTTATATCCAATGAGTCTTGTGAAGGAGCTCACACTGTACGTGTACCTGGACTACAGATGTGGTGTGTTTGGCCCCCATTGTGTTTGAAACACAAATTGCTCTTTGTTCTCTCCAGTTGGCCACAGCAGCCTCTACTACTCCTTACTTTATTATACCCACCCATTTTCCTCATTTCTATCACTTGCCTGGTCCATGTAGGCCACCTGAGTTTAAGATCTCTGGCATACAGTTTGTCTTGGAAGATAAGCTACACATACCACACACTCCACATATCCACTCACCCAAAGTTATGACAACAAAAAACAATCATTTCCATTAGGTGGTATGACACCTACTAGTGTCTTAAGATTAAAACTCAGATCACGGCACACATTTACCTATGTAACAAACCTGCACATCCTGCACATGTACCCAGGAAATTAAAAGTTGAAGGAAAAATCAATCATTCAATCAATCTCAGATCACCTGATGCCTAGTCACCCATGAATCCATCAATCCATTAATGAATTTGACAAAGTATACTGAATGTCTACTCTGTGCTAGGCAGGTTTTTATTTTCTACAGACCAAAATGTATTTAGAAATGGGGAAAATGAGGAGAAAGAAAAGAGGTAGACAGAGTGCTCAATGTTGGCAGAATTGATGAACTCCAAAATAACTTCCAGAGAATTCTGGAAAACCACCCTTTTCTAAGATTTATAAAAGATCTGCATGCCAGGAAAATGTAACTATGTCTCTTTCTCTCTCTAATCAAACAGATAGACTGTGCTAAATGTAGTTTCTTTCCTTCATGGTACCAAAAGATACTTTGGGACCCTTTTCCCTTAAGGTCTAAAGGGTTTTCCAAATTTGAAACTAGTGCTGGGGTGAAGGGAGGTGCCCTGGTATGGAGGAAAGAATAACAGATAAACTCTTTCTTGGAATTTTGTAAAATTTTTAAAAATCTTATAGTTCCTAGCTCATGGGTTTTACCACGTGCCTACTACATACATTCTTTGAATTCATGATTGAAGTAATATTTGGCTGCTCTTGCATTTTTTTTTTTGCCCTTATGTTTGCTGTAAAACACAAAACACCTCCTTATACAAGCTTGCTGTCATTGCCAACACGTTGTGCAAACTTTGGTACATAAAATAGTATGAAAGAAAAATCTGCTTCGATACATTGGCTTTGATTTTCATACTCAGCCTCACTCTTTGCCTTAAATTCAACCCATGTAGAACTTAATAGAAATCATCTGGTTTTTCCCCAACACACATTTTCTCCTGAAGTGCATATGAAGGCCTTGGTAAAAATGGCACATTCTCAGCTGATAGATGAGAGTATGTGTGCCTGTGTGCATGCATGTGTGTGTGTGATTGTGAAAGAATTAGGCTTTTCCATCAATGTAGTCTTTCACATGATAGAAAACCCAGTGTTCTAGAGAAACCATAGCTAAAGATTGATTTGGCAGCAAGGAATAGTCAATGACTGGTTCAAATCATGAACTTTCATGATCTTTCATTTTACATGTTCTTTTTCCGTTTTTACCTACAAAAGTATAGTGTTTGGTTCTAACCTACAAAATAGGTTTCGGATCCAAGCCTCCTGGGTTTTAAATCAATTATGAGTGTACAGTAATGTATATTTATTGTGCACTTCTAGATAGTTTTCCACGTTTGTGAGCATGTGTGCGTGCGCATTAGAGATTTTAAAGTCTTTTTATAGTGTTAGTGCCTGAGATAGTGTAGCATGCCAGTAGTGCTTAAGTATGGATAAAACTTCTTGGTCCTTGTTTTAACCCAGCACAGGACTGCCAGACCAATGAAAATATATTTGTATTCTTTTAATAAGGTTCTATCAATCAATCTGTCTTTAGAATTATTACCCTCACTGCACTCTTATTCATTAATTCAACAAGTATTTATTAAGCATCTACTGCACATCATGCATTCTTCTGGGCCTTGGGGATAAAGCAGTAAAAAGATACTAAAAGGACTTCTTATGAATTAAACGACATTTTTATGAGTTTTAGAATCACAATCTCTTAGTGGGATACATCTTTTCTCAAAATGCCATCCCAATCAAAAAGCATTTGAGATCTTCATTTCAATATTTCTCAGCTGTACACAAGTGGTCCTGAGCTCACTCTAAGGCCCGCTGGTGAGCATCTTCTTCCTCTAAGTCTTTGGCCCTGTCATTAGAAATTCACTGCTCTATCCCTAACCACTGCTAGTATTTAGTCATCTCGTCTCTGCTCTTTTACTCTGAGAATGTTTTAAAATTATCTCAAAGCAGTAGTGAAGATCTCATAATACATTCATATATTTTTTAAAAAATGTTCCCATCCTCATCTGCCATTTAAGAAGATGCTAGATATTCTTGATCGAACTGCTATACTCAAGAATTTTGGACTCATACTCTATACAGATACTAGACTCTTTATATAGCAAAAGCTTCCCTATATAGCAAAGTTTTATCTACCCATTTATCCACTTTTCTATCTATCTATCTATCTATCTATCTATCTATCTATCTATCTATCTATCTATCCATACATCCCATCCATAGATCTACCTACCCAACCTCCATACCTGTCCATTCTAGTCCAAATCTCCAAACTGTACTTTCTTCTACCACATCCCTAGCAAATGATCATTCAACCTCTGCTAAAATTACAGAAACATTCTTGATGTATTATTTGGAATGCTCTTCAGAACTCCAAGTTGCTATTCTTAACAGCATCTGAGCGAAGAAAATGCTTTTGACATGATGGGTTTCATTCATTCACTTATTTTCTAAAAAAGCAGGTACTGACTAAGTATAACCTATGTCCCAGGCATTTCACCAGGTGCTAGAGAAATGAAGATAATTTGGACACAGTTGTTGTTTACAAGGCTTTTACCTCCAAGGAGAGGAGATAGTCTTAGTCACACCCTGGATTGTGGGTAGTCCTATATTAGGAGGGTAACAAAGTTCATGCAGCCTGCTGGAAAATCCTGCCACCTGACTATACTTTTAAGTTTTCCAACTGTGCTACTGATGGATGATTTATTTCCTAGGATGGTCTCAAGGATGTTAGGAGACCATTTGGTAAATCAGGTTTATGATGACTGAATCTTTTAGCTTGAGGCAAATAAAACATGCTCACAAGTTAAGTAAGTTCACAAGGAAGCTGGATGCATGTTTTAACTTATGGAAAAAAATCTGCTTAAAAATGCTTTCCCCAATTTTTTACTTCATTCATTTAATATCTAGTGTATGGATCACCATGGGAAGTACTAGCTCACTGATGTCGTAAACTATGTCTACACACCCAAGAGACAATTAGGAGAACACATGAACTCTTTCAAATGGGTACCCTTTTCCCTTAGAAGACAAATTACTTGTCCTTTGTATTAATTGTGTTTCTCTCAAAGGCAGTTTGAAGTCCTTTTGAAAAAAAGTCCAGATTAAAAAATTAAGAACACACCCCACTGTCCCAGCCTTCTACCAGTGAATTCACCACTACCCTTTTCTTTAAATTTTCTGGGATAAATTTTTAAAGAAATAGTATGTGTGAAGAAAATCTTGTAAATCTCAATAACCAAAAGCAGAGGACAGGCTTGGCTACTGGGTGTTACTTTGATAAAGTGTCTCTGTAAATCATGGTCAATATGTGCGAGATCTTTAAAAAAGACATTCACTAATAAAATCATTGGGACTACCTCTTTCTTTCATTTCAATGGAATTGTAAGGACTCTGTCAGGCAGGACTGATCTCAGCAAAAGGTAGAATGGGGTACAAAATATCCCTGGTTTCATTGAAGTATATACAGAAATAGTAAGACTCATTGGATTCAGTCAGTTTTACAGTTAAAGCAGTTTTGTGGGCTGAACAGTGACACAGTAACTTTCACAACATAGGCAAAGTTACCGGGCAGGTATTGTTCTCTTAATTTAAAAAAAAAAGGCTCTACAAAATATTTGTCTTGTTCTAGGCAGTTGGGTAAAATAGCTCTCTGTTCCTCTTCACTTATTTTGGAAGGGGACTGTACAATGATTTCCCCCCCCACAAAAATGAAGTAATGTAAATTACTTGAGATCCATGAGAGTATTTTGGCGTGGGATGACTGCCTTTTCTTTTTCTTGGCTTCTAGAGCTAGGCATCTGCAATTTGCAAAACAAATTCAAGATAAAGTACCCAGCTGGGCAAGTCTGTACAGTAGATCTCACAAACTGGTTTGCTATTCAATCAATCAATCTTTCTTCTCCCTACCCCCTTCTCTCTTTCCCTCTTTTTGTCTTTCTTTCCCTGTCCCAATGAACTAACTGCTCAACTGTTCCTTTCGGCTATTCATCTTCAGAACTGTCTCCTGATGAAGCCATTTATTTATCTCTGTGCCTAAAAAACAAGTTGTCTCAACTGTTTCAGATTCCCAATAAGCTGGCAGACCCACTCACTCAAAGTTATTTATTTGGGGCATTAACAGTGAGGTGGTTGTGGGTGGCCAAAATAATTGAGCAGTTGTTATTTAACACAACAATGACAACAAAACAATTGTCAGGAAATCATCCAGGAAACAGCTTGTAAACAGAAAAGACTGAAGGGATGAAACCCTCCGATCTTCAGGTTACCAGATCTTCCAGTCTTCTATTTCAAGGGTCAGCAAACTATGACATGATGGCTTAATCCAGCCTGCCACCATTTTTGGTAAATAAAATTTTATTGGAACACAGCCATACACACTCATTCATATGCCTGTGGCTGCTTTCCCACTATAATACCAGAGTTGAATAGTTGTGCCAGAGACCTACGGCACACAAAGCCTAAAATACTTGCTACCTGGCCCTTTACAGAAAAAGTTTCTTGACCCTTGCTATACCTGGCTGTACTGGACAAATAATGCAAGGTACTTTGGTCTTTTACATTACATTTTAAAAATGCCTTAGATGAAGTACACAGCAATCCTTTGAGATAACTGGCAAGTTGAAAACAAGAAATATTTATCATAAAATCTCTTTACAATAGCCTTCCACTTTAGTAACCATTACACACAGCGGGAACTAAAAAGCAACTTTCATCCAACTTTATTTTACAGATGAAGATGCTGCCCAGAAAGTTTAAGGAATTGACTTGCACAAGATCACAAACCTAACTGAGAGATGAGGAACACAGATCCCAAATCTGGGAAAATACATTAAGAAGAAATAAACAGAACAAAGTCTATTTGCTTGAAAGAATTGTAGCTTATCTGATATAACTTATTGGGGGTGAGAGACTGGGTGGTGGAGATGAAGGTCAAGCTTCAAAAAACAGAAGAAAGTATTTGGTTTAGTATTCTTCTTTCCCCTTCACAATTGTGAATAGTAGCTGCTTTCCCCTTCTATTTAATAGAAAATTTTCTTTACTTGCTCAGTACCTTCTCCTGCACCCTGCAGAGAAACCCCAATCATATGTTTATAATCTGTTTATTTCAAATGATTAGAATGAATTTTATACTCACTATAGAGTTTATTCTTCAGATATTACCCAATTTTTAAGTCACCAGGACACTGTGTCTATTCTTAGCCTCTGGGGTGGACACGTATTATGGGTTGGCACAGAGACCAGCTCCATGAGTGAGAAAGCAGCCTTCAGTGGGAGAGTGGCCAGGAACAAAACGTCAGTGGGTCAGGGTGGAGTGGGAAGAGTTTGGTAACTCAGGGGAAGGAATGAGAAATTTTTCTTAAAACAGAAATTCTTCAACTTTAGAAGGACTCTTTGTGGCAGATTTCAAATTTCTGCTCTATAAGTTAGCTTTCAGCTTTCTGCCTGTAGAGCAATGGTTTCAAACATTGATTTGGATCATAGTTCCTTTTGAGGATTTTACATAGCTATGGATTCTGTGTCTCTTCCCATCCTCCAAACACACATACAACTAATACTTTTGTCTACAATTTCAGGGAGTTTACAAATTCTTTAAACATCCACAGACTATCCATAGAGCTCAGGTTGAGAACTCAACCTCCCTCACTCCCCACCACCAATGCTGGTATTTATGAAAGTAATAAAATGATTTTTCCCTTGGATACAGCCTCTACACTGTACTCCCAGCTTAAAATCATACATAGCTCCTCACTAGCTTTGGGATCACGTCCTAACTCCCAAGAATGGTATATAAGGCCTTCCATGATCTAGCCTCTGCATCTTTCTCCAGTATTCTCTCTCAACACATCCTTTCCTCACTCTATACTATAGTGATATTAAACTACATGCAGTTCTCCAAACCCACAGAGTTGTTTCTCTTCTCCAAATTTTTGTATATGGTCATATCCTCTCTGTCTGGAACACTCTTTCTCTGCCTCTTCCTACCAGGTGAACAGCCTTTTTTTTCTGGGTTCAACTCAGATGTAATTTTTTTTTCAGGAAGTCTTCTCTGACTGTCTAGAACTGAGTTAGGTACCCCTCTCCTGTGCTTTTGTAAGACCCATTACTGGCCTATTAGGTAGCCTTTGTCACTCTATATCGTAATTGCTCATTTGCTTATACCTCTCTCCCATTTTAAGTGCTTCGAAGGCTGGGACATGTTCATTGTGAAATTCCCAGGGCATAGCAGACTCTCCATAGATGTTTTCTGAATTAAAAATACATGAATGATTGAAGAAGCAATGTGAAGGAAGAAAATGAGGACAGAACTTTCTGCTGTGAGGCACATGGGCTGAAAATGTTGGCTCTTTCCAAAGGCAACTGGAAAACCAAAGTAGGGGAGAAAGGCAAAGGTTGTGCAACATTTTTGAAGCCAATGTTGTTTTTATGGGTGTGCCACCTTAGAAGGGCCCTTGGCAAATAGACTGTCTTAGGAAAGAAAAGTTAGTGGTGAATGATGATGGAGATCTTGATGACAATGACGATAATGATGACAGGGCTGATGAAGATGATGATGGGGATGATGAGGAAGATGATGGGGATGATGAGGAGGATGATGGAGATGATGAGGATGACGGGGATGATGAGGAGGACAACAGGGATGATGATGAGGATGGGGATGATGAGGAGGATGGGAATGATAAGGAGGAGGATAGGGATGATGAGGAGGATCATGGGGATGATGAGGAGGATGGGGATGATGATGAGGATGACAAGGATGATGAGGAGGATGACGGGGATGATGAGGAAGATGACAGAGATGAGAGGAGGATGACGGGGATGATGAAGAGGATGATGAAGATGACGAGGAGGATGACGAGGATGATAAGGAGGATGACGGAGATGATGAGGAAGACGGGGATGATGAGGACGATGGGGATGATGAGGAGGACGACAGGGATGAGGAGGATGATGGGGATGATGAGGAGGATGACGGGGATGATGAGGATGACAGGAATGAAGAGGATGGAGATGATAAGGAGGAGGATGGGGATGATAAGGAGGGGGATGGGGATGATGAGGATGATGAGGAGGATGATGAGGATGATGAAGAGGACGGGGATGATGAGGATGACGAGGATGATGAGGAGGATGACAGGGATGATGAGGAAGATGATGGGGATGATGAGGAGGACGACGGGGATGATGAAGAGGACGACAGGGATGATAAGGATGATGAGGATGATAAAGACGATGATGGAGATGATGAGGAGGATGACGGGGATGATGAGGAAGATGATGGGATGATGAGGAGGAAGACGGGGATGATGAGGAGGATGATGGGGATGATGAGGAGGATGATAAGGATGATGGGGAGGATGAAGAAGAAGACAGGGATGATGAGGAAGAAGACGGAGATGATGAGGAGGACGATGGGGATGATGAGGAGGAAGGGGATGATGAGGACGATGGGGATGATGAGGAGGAGGATGGGAATGATGATGAGGACGACGGGGATGATGAAGAGGACGGAGATGATGATGAGGATGAGGAGGAGGACGGGGATGATGAGGACGATGGGGATGATGAGGAGGAGGACGGCGATGAGGAGGATGACGGGCATGATGAGGAGGACGACAGGGATGATGAGGAGGATGACGAGGATGATGAGGAGGAGGATGGGGATGATGAAGAAGATGATGGGGATGATGAGGAGGATGATTGGGATGATGAGGAGGACGATGGGGATGATGAGAAAGATGATGGGGATGATGAGGAAGATGATGTGCATGTGTTGGAAGGCAGGGAGAAGGCACACCGATGGAGTAAGAATTCTACTAGTATTAATACTTCTCATTTTTTGAAAGATAAATGCCAAGCCATGTGTTGAGGGCCTGCATTTATTATCTTAATGAGTCCCCACAATAGTTCTGTTTTAATTATTATTCACATTTTAAAGATAAGGAGATACAAGTTACAGAACTTGTCTTTTTTCCCCACATGTATGTCTTTAAAATCAAGAGTACTTTAAAGGTTATTGAGCTTAGTAAATAAGATAATAGGCAAAATATATATACATTTAAAAATCCCTCTGTTCAAAAAGCGATTTCAGTGAGTAGGCAGCAATAGTGAAAGGTGGGTTCTGGGATCAGACAGACCTGGGTTCAAATTCCAACTCTGCTTTTTTCTAAGTTGCATAGGGGTAATATTTAATAAATTTTACCTCCAATGATGATTAAGAACAAATAGCATAAAGTAAGTGAAGTATCTGGTATACAACAGATTCAAAACAAATATTAATATCTATACTTAAGTCAACTTGATATTAATTGAATATCATATAAATTTTCTGAATATCATACATACAACACAAAGTATTAGATTAAATAATATACAATTTCTGATCATCAGATAGTGATGGTAGAATGGTATTTATAGTAATATTAGTAATAAATCAACAAACAATAATTATCCAGAAATATTCTCACTTAAACTTAGTAATAGCTGAGCATTATCACCACTGCCTCTACCAAGTAAAACAAGATTAGGAAATTGTATTTAAGAGTAATTTTATCTTTTGTTGAGTTTATTATATGAGTTGAATAAAGTATCCCTCCGCTTTTCTTTTCTCTTTGGTATGTTGTATATCAGGCCTATACTTTCTCTTCAGAAAAGCATTCATTTCAAAAGGATATACATTAGAAACTAGTTTAATATCCTAAAATTGTGCATTCCTCTAGAAATGTTTGGAAAGTATTATGGTTTTGGATAGGACAAGTTATCAACATTTTCTGTTCTCATTAAAAATAAAGGCAATTCAGTAAACAAGTAGCAATGAAGACTAAAGAAGGGGTAAATGATACCACAATTCCAAAGAAAGAAAATCCCTTTTAAAGGATTAGTTCTTAAATCAGAACGATGGCCAAATTATACATGAAACAAATCTGGGATAAAAAAAATTGATTTCCAAAGATAGCTTCTTATACTCTATAAAAAATATAAGATCTTTCCTTTGGGAATAAAAAACCCATTATGTAATTTTTGTCTCTGGAATTTCACCTTAATGAAAATTGTATAGACTACTCTTAGCTGCTTGTTATACTCTTCAAGAGAGCAAAGTGTGAAATCTAAGAAAATTCTCACATGTCTCATGTGATATCCCATGACAATATATTGTAATGATGAAAAAAAATGTAGCTTTTGTAGTTAGAATGTCTGTTTGTAAATATTTGCTTCATAATTTATTAATTGTTTTTCTTGGGCAAATTATACAACTTTGTATGTTTTGATTTCTTGTCTATTATGGAATAAATAATAGTGCCTTCCTCATGGAATTGCTGTATGGCTTGAATAAGATCATGTAAATAAAATATGTGACACAGTCTCTGGCCCCTATGAGGTGTTTGCTATGGTTTTAATAATGGTGTCTCCTCCAAAATTCCTGTTGAAACTTAATCCTCAGGGTGGTGGCACAAGAGATGGGTCCTCATGGGAGGTGATCAAGTCATGAGGGCTCTGCCTCATGAGAGGGAAAAGGGATTGAGAAAGTGAGTTCAGTTCCTTTTTGTCCTTGTACCTACCACCATGGAAGAATGCCACTATGAGAAGGCACCTAATCAATAGAACAGGCCCTCACCAGACACCAATGCCAGTGCATTGATCTTGGACTTCACAGCCTCCATAACAGTGAGAAATACATTTCTGTTCTTTATAAATTACCCATTCTGTGGTATTTTGTTACAGCAGCACAAATGAACAAGACAGTTTCCAAGAAACGCTAGCATTTATTTTAACTATTATCTCCTCTGACAATTTTTACTTCTTCTTATCACATATACTGACATTTAATTGATTCTTCTAGAAATCTGTTTTATGTGAACTGCAAATCTTTAAAATTTTTCAGTCTTCCCTTATGTCTTATCTAGGCCTTACTTTCTCCAACTTTAAGATACGGAACTTAGACTACAATTTCTCAACTCCATTCTAGTGCTAGAATAGTTGAAATTCCATTTTTATTTAATCGAAGGAAAAATAATTACCACTGTAATGAAATAATTTGATTTCTTTTTTTAATTGAGTCAAAAATACAACCTATCAACAAGACATGCAAACATTTTGCCTCTATACTGAACAAATAATAGATTGATTCAGTTGAGGGTGGAGAGTGGGGGATCAAGCTGGTTGTCTTCTGATGACATTTGAAGTAAATACACTGAAGCTTGGGAATGGAAATGTTGAATAAATATATTAGATTGAATTCTGGATTGGATTTTCAAGGCATAGGGTAGAATTATACAGCTCTGGTAATAAGTTCTGACTTTTCTCAACTAATTCTACCAAAAGATTCACATTTTTCCCTAATACCATAAAAGAATACAAAATATTTTGCTAGAGATAATTTTTATGCTTTGAATCTCTCCATTCTTCACTAAAATATACAAAATGTATTAACCTACAAAGTAACCTACAAATTTTGACATATTTTTTCTCATGAGAAATGAGAGAATGTCTTGGTTATTACAGGTTGTCTATTAGACATGGAAATCTAGGTGCACAAATAAAATATAGTGACTGTGGTCAACATCTTCCAATGTGTTTGTCTAGTGTAATGTGACATGATTGCTTTTTTGAATGTACTATTATAATGGCCAGAAAGGACATTAGAAAAGGAGCCATGTGTTCTCTGTTAAATGTAGCTATGAAGTCTCTCTCAGATTAGCAAAGCAAGCCACTAAATACTTCAGTGGGACTTCAAAAAAGCTGAGTTCTCCCTAAGAATCACTAAGGGATGAACTTCAAAAGATTAGAGGTTTCACTTGGATCAGTTCCCAGAAAATCAAGTTATTTACCAAATCTTATTTATGCAAACTATATAAACACACTTTGATCTGCAGGGTACCAAAATGATGTTTTAGAAAAATGATAACCTTAAATGAAAAGTCTACTGTGGAGACAAATGAGGAAAGTCAACTTTTTTTTGGTCTCATTATTTTGTCTGTCTACATTGATCAAATAAGTGGTACAATTACTGCCAGATCTGATGCTACTCTATGACTATGAACATAGAAAACAGTACCTAAATTTTTTATTAATTCTGTTGAGCAATAAGATTAGGAGTTTTTTTTTTTTTTTTTTTTTTT
>NW_016807437.1:809446-818494 GCF_001698545.2 Rhinopithecus bieti | reverse complement strand
TTTTTTTTTTTTTTTTTGAGATGGAGTTTTGCTCTTGTTGCCCAGGCTGGAGTACTGTGGCATGATCTCGGCTCACTGCAAGCTCTGCCTCCCAGATTCAAGTGATTCTCCTGCTTCAGCCTCCCAAGAAGGTGGGATTACAGGCACGTGCCACCAGGCCTGGCTAATTTTTTGTATGTTTAGCAGAGATGGGGTTTCGCCATATTGGGCAGGCTGGTTTTGAAGTCCTGACCTCAGGTGATCCACGTGCCTCGGCCTCCCAAAGTGCTGAGATTACAGGCGTGAACCACCACGCCTGGCCAGGAGTATCTTACACACACACACACACACACACAAGTATTTTAATGTTTCTTTTTGTTTGGAATTACAAAGACTAGGTAGACTAGTAAGCCTAAATTATTTCTAGATATCAATCTTTTTTTTGTTTTTTTGTTTTTTGGTTTCTTTTTAGACGCATTCTCACTCTGTCACCCGGCTGGAGTGCAGTGGCGCGATCTCAGCTCACTACAACTTCCACCTCTCGGGTTCAAGTGATTCCCCTGCCTCAGTCTCCCGGGTACCTGGGACTACAGGCGCCCGCCACCACGCCCAGCTAATTTTTTTTTTGTATTTTAGTAGAGATGGGGTTTCACCATGTCGGCCAGGGTGGTCTTGATCTCCTGACCTCATAATCTGCACACCTCTACCTCCCAAAGTGCTGGCATTACAGGCATCAGCCACCGCACCCAGACGATATCAATCATTTTAATGATTTTCTTCTTCTATAAAGATTTCTAGTATATCTTTGGGTTAACAGAATGACTCTTTACATTAATTCATCAAAATAGAAAATTCAAAATAAGGCAGGTCTATCTTGGCACCTTTCCAACATGGGTAACTGATATCACTTGGATCCTGCGAGACAAGATATGACTATATCTTGCATTTATCTGCTAAATAATATATCAATTATTTATTTACATGGATGTTTTCTTTTACTACACAGTGGTTATTTTAAGGACATGAACTGCTTTATTCAGTTATGCACTCCTATTAGAATATACAAGCCTGACCGAAAGTCCACATTAAGTATATATTTGTTGTTAAGTAAAAACTAAATAATTACTTGGAAATCAGATAAACTTCATTTATAACATTATTTATAATTATTTAGATATTATTAAGAAAGTAACGTATATAAAAAATTTTCAGTGAAATGACAAATATCAACATTACATATCATATAAAAACATGTCTTACCTGGGAATACTTATTACTGTCAGTTCAAAATAATATATAAACCTTTTCATTTGTGATGAAAACCTTGAATGTAAATTCATCACACACAGATTTACATGAACTTTTAACCTTTTTTTTCCCTCAGCAATTTGGGTAGGTTGGTTGTATTGGATTCTGTTACTTGTAACTGAAAACAGATCCTTGATTTGAACATAACTGTCCAGTGATTTTTCAATTTGGTAAACATTTGCGGCTTATGTTCCTCACTGCTGATCAGGAGAGAATGCAGGAAGGGAGACTGATATATTGTGCAGTTACCAATGTTTACATTGTTTTGTACTTTCCAGATTCGTGTGGTGCTTTTTAAAAATGATATACATTTGGGACTGGAACAACTTTTCGGCTGCTGGCTGGATCCAAATAACAGTTCATTGAGTACATATCTGAACATTTCTAAATATTTAAATCAAAACTGTGACTAAATTTGAGCCAATTAGATCCTCCTTAGAATTTGAAAATATTGTTATCTAGCCATCCTCAGAAGAAAACAAAACAAATTTTAAAACTGCCTTCTTCTCCATAAAGTTAACAGAACTTGGGCCAAGCATGAGAAATGCCACACCAATGAATATCATGGAAATTTAAAATCAGTCAACTATTTGCTTCATGTACATGTTGCCAAATAATTGGCCTAAAAATTATTTAACTAAACTAATGGAGTCAACTAGCTGTTTTGGTATAAAAAGAACAGCTTGATTATCTCATCCCAGGAGATGATTTCCTTGATAGATTTTTGGTTGAAGTTCATCATATTTATCTAACCCTTGCCAGGTATTCACTTCAGTTTTCTTCTTGAAGACACAGTTGTATTGACACCACTGAGATTCTAGCATCATTTTTTAAAGTTGCTTTTTTCAAGGTATTGGGCAAGCAATAGTACTTCATTTGGAGAAGGTGGTATGTTAATAAATATTTTGAGAGTTAACTAAATGAAAGTATTTTGAGTTCTTTGGAGGCAAAATAATATTGTTAGATGTAATATTAATGTGCAATTGACTAGCCATATAGGTCATATGGAAGGAAGGACAATTCAGTTCCTTTAATCAGTTAAGGCTAAAGATGGCCATTAGCATGTATGTATAGCAGTCCTTCTGCACCTCAGTGCTGCAACTATTCCTTTACATCTTAATTAAATCTAAATATTTTCTCACATGTTTTCTTCACCTTGATTTGGCAGCTGGGTTCATGGTTTTTCCCCAGATAATATGCCATCCATTCAAACACCCTACTATTGCTTTCTATACCAGGAAGGTACTAATCTTTGAATTTAACTTGGTCCTGGTCATAAGAGAAAGTGGATTGGTTTCTTTTTTATATATAGGGAAAGCACTGAAGATCTGAATAATTTAGTTTATTTCAGTAATGTAACTATATTTGTTATTTACAAAAGGAATCAAAGAGAGACTATTGGTATGTGGTGATTAACTTCCAGTCAAATCTAATGTTAGCAGAACCAACCTTGTGCTTACTACTTACTACACTGCTCTTCAGAGGGTAGAAGAAAACAATGTAAGCATTGATATATATCTTCACTTCTTAGGGAAGCCAGGAAAAGTGCAGTTATTTACCTGTAAACATTTGTTACAGTAAAGGAGGGCTGTAGTGTTTTTATTTAAATGCAAATAATAATTCACAATGTTGTGTAGAGAGTGATTTACTTTGATACGTTTTCCCCCAGCCCTAGGATTTTAGGCCAGCTACTAGAAACATTGCCCAAGGACATCTGTTCAAGAACCAATTTTACAAAAAGGTCATGTATTCCTTAATGTAAATATCTATGGTCAAGGATAAAAAAACGGTCAGGCCTAACAGGATTTATAAGGTGTGGTTTATGAAAAGATGTTCCTTAGAGAGCTGCAGTTCTATGAACTGAATCAGGAATAATTTGGAACTTTGGGAACGATCTACTTACTGCAAACTGTAATATGTCTTAAAAGACCAAACCAATTATAGTTATCATTATCATTGTAAACCTTCTGATTTCTATCTTAATTATATTACCCCATTATAACTTTGACAGATACATATTGTGTCCAGAGAAAACTTACATTCTATATCCTAATTATATGTGGATACATATTTAAACATGGAAGCAAGATTTTGAAAATTGAAGTGTTTACAAGTCATACATTGTGATTATTTCTAAGAAAACTGGATTACTATTTAGAGATTTATATAAAAAACTGATTTTCCTGTATGGGAAGATTTAGAGCAAATCTACTAGAAGATACAGGGGCAGATTGGCCATTCCCCAGTCCTTTCCTACTTTTATATGTAGGTAACACTTAACAGGTTCTTGGGTTAGACAGGATCACTTCTGGGATCAAGTGGAACATTCATAGTTAGCTATAGACAAGGTAGGGGCACAGGATGCCGACGGACGCTACATTTTAGATTTCTTGAGGTACAAACAGTCCCTACTTAACTTCCCTGATTACAATGTAGATGAGTTAAGAAGAGTGGGGAATAAAAAAAGAGAGAACAATAGAGACACATAATATTTTGAACTAAAAAGTTATATACAGATGTAAAACACAAGAAAAGTTGCTTCATGCAGACACATCAAAAAACTATAGCAGATTGTATTCATTAGAAACAGAGAGAAAGAGAGAGAGAGAAATATTTTTGCCTGGGGATAGCAAGTATAATCTGAGAATATCACTAACAGTTTTAGTTGTTCTATATTAGTACTTTCACATAAGTATATATTTTTAAAGTAATTTCATGATAATGATGCAATTATGTTTAGAAGACTTTCAGAGTTTTATAAGGTCACTTTAATGCAGAAAAATATTCTTTAAAGTTTAAAATACTGCACGTTTCCTCCTTTAAAATGTTCCATTGATATTTTATTGCGGTAAAATAAAGATTCAAAATGGTTATGCTTACTATTTCTCATCAGTCAGAATGGCTCTTATTAAAAAGTCAAAATACAATACATGTGGATGAGGTTGTCGAGGAAAGGGAATGCTTATGCACTGCTGGTGGGAATTGTAGTTCAGCCACTACGGAAAGCAGCTTGGAGATATCTCAAGGAACTAAAAATAGAACTACCACTTGACCCAGCAATTCTATTCCTGGGTATCTACCTTAAAGGAAAATAAATCATTCTACCAAAAAGCCACCTGCACTTGTATGTTCATTGCAACACTGTTTACAAAAGCAGACGTGGAACCAACCAAGGTATCTACTAATGTTGGATTAGTAAGAAAATATGGTACATATACACCATTAAATACTACATAGCCATAAAAAAGAATTAAATCACATCCTTTTGTAGCAACATGGATGCAGCTGGAGGCCATTACTGTAAGTGAATGAACACAGAAAGAGAAAACCAAATACCATATGTTCTCACTTATAAGTGAGAGCTAAACATTGAGTACACATGGACATAAAGACGGGAACAGTAGACACTGGGGACTCCAAAACGGGGAGGGTGGGAGAGAGGCTAGGGCAGACAAACTACCCATTGGGTACTATGTTCACTATTTGGGTGACGGGATCAATAGAAGCCCAAATCTCATCATCATGCAATATAACCATGGAGCAAATCTGCACATGTACCCCTTGAATCTAAAAACAAGCCAACAAAAAAATGGTTATATAAAAGTCTGCAAGCTGTAATCAATGACAGAATAAATGGAATTTTTTTTCTTAGCCTTTAGGAAAATGCCAAGACACATTCCCACCTCTCACATGAGTTGGTGGTTTAAAAATTTGGTTTGCAAAACACAATTTAATATTTTACTTACAGAAGTCAAGAGAAATGGTAACAATTTTAAATTTTGATTCTTGAATATCTGTGTTTGTTAAAAAGAAAAGGTGTATGGGTTTGTTGAAGGGTTTTTATTCCATTACTACCATAAAATCTACTTTTATTTATTTCTTTTAGAATCAAACTTTTAAAACATTTGCTAAAATCTCGTAAATCTCATATGCCAAAATTCAGCTGAGCCAAACTCTTGGTTATCTGTTCTCTATTTCCGAGCTGCAGTAGCATTTGGTAAACAGAATGCCCAGAACCTCCTCTGAAAGCACCACTAGCAGGCACTGTGAGAGCATTTTCATTCACGTTCATTCGACTTGGGCAAAAAGAGAACAGCGGCTTACATCAACTGAGGATCAGTGAACACAATCTCATAGCAACAGACACCAAAACAGTCCCTCATTACAAGCCTTGTCCAACAATCAAGTCTTTAACGAGAACAAAGGTTGACAGTGATTAATCATTAAGCGGTTCCCTGTTCCTTGCTGCACGTGTTCGCAGCAGCCTCCTACAGAGGCAGTCTGGCATATTTCCTGTCTCTGTGCTCCACTGTGCCATGTCTGAAGGGACGCCCAGGCAGCCTTCTCACTATTTTAATTTCAAATGCTACAAACATCTACAGAGTCTCTATGTGCACATGTCTTGACTTTTATTCTGAGCCTGGCAGACTCTGAATGGATATAGGGAGTGTGAACATAATAAGCCGTTAACTCCACATCTGCTTACTAGATTATGTTCAAAGACAGTATAAGAAATTGATTAAACACTGTTTTCTAGAATAAACCTTTGAAATCTGTTTGTTTCCTTAAGCAACACAATAAGTTGATATAATTTAGCTGTGCAGTGAACATAAGATACCTTCACTACTGTTTCTACATAAAAATAGCTTCTGTGTTGTCAAAGCACCATGCTTTGAAAAGCAACAAAAACATTTTCAGAAACCTCTTTCAAATAATTCTGTTTCACAAGGCAACAGAATTATAAAGTCAATAATGCTGCCATCATTTTCTGCAATGTTCCCTTTTCCTGTGTGTTTTTAATTACCCGTCTGGGCATTATCTATCTCTCTTAGTTGGTCATGCAATAGCATATGTATTCACCTTAACAGACTAACTTGGAGGGTTTTTATTTACTCTCTTTCAACATGTAATTTCACTGATGACCATGTTGCCTGTAAACTGCTAGGAGCTCAGGTGAAAAGAGAAGAGTTATGAGATACAGATTTCTGAGAGGTGAGGGACAAGGGTTAATGGAAAATTTTAAAATGATCAAGGGAAGTAGGTTATGTATCAACAAACATATTGTTTTTCCAATAACAAGTATCACATTTAAGAACAACAAAATGAGATAACCCTAAGGATTCTTTGTATCTATTCACTTCTCTCTTCAAAGTAATCAGAATTAAGTAATGTGAGGTCTCCAGTAGCTCATGTAGGACACTATAACTAGTCCATCTATAATATAAAAGCTAAAGTATAAAATCCAACCACAAAGGGATACAGGACTGCTGGGAAGGGAAGAGTGTGGTCCCTTTAAATGACATGGAATGGGGGAAGGAAAATACTGGGTAAAGAAAGACAGGTCCCTGGCTAGGGCTCCACTCCCACGGACCAAGGTGAGGACAGGCATTTCCTGCTCGAATGTTGCATTTCCCAAGACCACTTTGGCCTGCCACACCCCCATCCTGGGCCTATAAAAGCCCCAGACCCTAGCAGGTAGACACACAGGCGTCTGGCCGAGGAGCACACCGACAAGCACTGGGGCCTGCAGGCCATCGGCAGGTCACTGGTGGGACGAGGTGGGGCTATCGGAGGAGAGCCAGGGCCACTGAGCAGCCCAACTCCAGGGAAAGAGCATCTCCCTTCTTGTTCCCCCATCTGCTGAGAGCTACTGTCACTAAATAGAACTTTGCATTCATTCTCCAAGCCCACGTGTGATCTGATTCTTCCTGTACACAAAGGCAGGAACCCAGGATACAGAAATCTCTCTGTCCTTGTGATAAGGAAGGGGGTCTAATTGAGCTGGTTAACACGAGCCACCTATAGACAGCAAACTAAGGGAGCTCTCTGTAATACATACCCACTGGGGCTTCAGGAGCTGTAAACATTCACCCCTAGACACTGCCATGGGAAGCCCCACAGCCTGCCCATATGTATGCTCCCCTAGAGGTCTGAGCAGCGGGGCACTGAAGAAGCGAGTCACACCCCCATCGCACACCCTGTGAGGGGGACAAGGGAACTTTTCCTGTCTCAAAAGTATAAAATATGCAATTCTCCCAGTACACTCAGCATTTTAGCATAGAGCTGCAATTTCTTTAAACTAAGTATATTCACTGAGGAAAGGGAAATGACAATGCCACTCTACAAACAAAAAGACCACCTTGTTATTGGTAACTGGGCTCTTCACATGAATCCTTGTGACAGGGATGACATAATGGTCGTTGACTCACGTTAAGATCAAAGCAGACTGAGAGGAAACCACATTCAGAAAATGAACTTAACCACAGCCTCCTGTAATCAACATTTAAAACTAACATCAGTGAACTCTGAACTGTGAAGGAAAACAGTGATGAACTGTAGAAAGAAAGCTTTCAGGTTTTCAGATGGTCTCAAACGATATTCTTATAAACCAACCAATCTGATTATTTTGACTCAATTCAACTTGTAGAAAAAACTCTAAATGATTCTATGTTATCTCTGTAGTTAGGGTATGTCAACTTCACCTCACACAAACACACTTTTAAAACAATATTTGACTTGAACTGGTCTGCTTATCCTTCTCTAATTCGAAGCTCCACTTGTAACATTTGAGGGCTTATGTCAAAGTCTTAGAACAAAGACTTAAATCAGTTACAAGTTAAAGGACTTAAAACTATGTGTAGATGGCATGGAACATTGAAGCAATTTCCAAATCATGGAGTATGCAAATCTCAAAGAAATTCCAACGCATGTTTGAGTCATTAATTCATCAATAACTGTAATAGCTATCATGTGTTGGAAACCTTCTCCATATCAGTCACTACACTGGGCACTTTATACACGATCACATTTCATAACTGTAATAACCATCTATGTACTAACCACCCTATTAGTGTCTCCATTTTATAGATGAGAGAACTGACATTTGGAGAAGCTAAATATTTCATCTAGTTAGTCAGTGATTGAGCCAAAAGTCTATCTCAGGCAGCCTGACTTCAGAGCCCTTCCATAATATCCAAAAAGAAATAATACAAAACCAAGCTGGCCAGAGCCCTTGATCTAAAGCAGTGGTAAATCTATACTATTGGCACTTCATATGGAAACATGAAGCAACTTAAGCTACTACATAATAGTACAATTTGGTTATATAAGTTCTGCATTTGATATAGGAGTAATATGATGTTGAGTAAGTAGCTTCATTTTTCCAAACCCCAGTTTCCTCATCTACAAAAGTAGTAAGGTGCCTAATTCCCAGGGTAGCAGTGAGTTTTAATTGAGAAAGTATCTATAAAAAGTATTTTGTAGACACTGTACTCCAGATGGTTGTTCATTATGGTTTACTGTGAAATATAAAAGAATGAAGCTTCTGACATGTTTCCTATTGGGCCAATTCAATAGATGTGGAAGACAAACCATAAAATGAAAGTGCTAAGAAGGCAAAAGGAAAAGGGGGGGCAATTCATGAAGACATATTAGTGATGACTCATGTGTGCCAAAATGTGTAGAAGATCCTTTATGCCATGGGGAAGACCAAAGTGACCTGAAAAATAAATGAATTTTCTGCAGGTATTACGGCATTGGATACTATGAATATGAACTTTGTACTTAGACCTGGGTTTAAATCCTGAACAAGGTATTCCTGTCTTAAGGTATCTAATGTTCTCATTAATGATACTGAATCATGAATGTAGGGATTAAAGGAGATAATGCATATGAGGTGCTTCATACTGACAAGGCTCAGTTAATGTGGTGACTATTATTATTATTATTTAACTTCCTTTTTTTTTTTTTTTTTTTTTTTTT
>NW_016807437.1:805370-809111 GCF_001698545.2 Rhinopithecus bieti | reverse complement strand
GGCTGGAGTGCAGTGGCTGGATCTCAGCTCACTGCAAGCTCTGCCCCCCAGGTTTACGCCATTCTCCGGCCTCAGCCTCCCGAGTAGCTGGGACTACAGGCGCCCGCCACCTTGCCCGGCTCGTTTTTTGTATTTTTTTTAGTAGAGATGGGGTTTCACCGTGTTAGCCAGGATGGTCTCGATCTCCTGACCTCGTGATCCGCCCGTTTCGGCCTCCCAAAGTGCTGGGATTACAGGCTTGAGCCACTGCGCCTGGTCTTATTTAACTTCTTAGGTCAGTACAGTATAAAGGAAAGAATGAAATTTCAGGAGAGGTATGTATTAGAGATAATACATGTATGGCTGGCCCTAGGGAATGTAAATAAAAGAGGTATTTGGGGCATCATTTGCAAAGGTTGCTTCTAAAGTCCTTTTGTTCAAAACTTAATCTTTATTTAAACTTATTTATTTAAATAAATGATCCGCTCATATCAGGAATTCCGATTAGGTCTCCGTATCTCATGTAGATAGACTGTTTGGTTCAGTGAACTGTGCTCCAATTTACACCATGAATCTGGAACTGTTTTCTGACTGATCATGAGAACAGACACTGCCTATGTGTACATGGGGGGAGGGTGGGTGGGCAGTTCACATTTGGAGTGAGCAGAGAGCAGAAAAGTGAAGGGGAGGGGAGAGAAAGACGAGAAGATGAAAGCTGGAGATCAAAGGGTCATTCTGCCCATCCTGCTCCTAGCAGCCACAGGAAGCTTTCTGGTGGTGATCAGATTACCAGATTACCACTTGCATCAGATTCAAGACCCTTGCCAGACCTTGTCCCTCCACCATGCCTCTCACACCTTACTTCTATTGATGTTTTGGAGTCCCCACCTCTCCTAAGTTTGAAGGGAGCACACACCATACTGTCGAGCAGAGATACTCAGGTTCTAGGAGGAACACTATTTGGGGGGATAAAAGCTAACTACGATGACATTTTACAAAAGCTTTTGGGAAGAAGAAGAAGAAGGGCTCCTATGTTCATATAAACACAAATATGCAGATTGTCCCTCTCGGCTTAGTTTGTGTGGAATTATGGACCTTAGGGACATTAAAAAAGGGTCCATATAATGACTATTGTTAGTATCCTAAAGACTAAGCTTTCAATTTAGAGTGCTTTCAGATTGTGTTCTAATCTGAGGCTTTTTTGAATTTAGGAAGAACAGATCCAGAAACTATAGAAAAGATTTGTTTAAATGGCTCAAATAAGGGAGCTAAAGAATCAGCCAAATGTTTCTAGTAACCCTTTCTTATGATATATGGAAACTATACAAAATGTAAAATTTCTGAGAATAATACTAAAGTGTAGTAATTTTAAAGGTAATTAACTATGTGAAGAAAAACCAGTAATAATAATAATACTTGGTATGTATTGAGGGCTTGATATGTGGGAGGCATATTACTAAACAATTTGATTACCTTGTTTAACCTTTGCAACATTCTTCTGACGTAGATCTTACTATTCCTCCCATTTCATAGATGAAGAAAATGAGGCTTAGACAAGTTAGCTAAATTGCACAATATTCCTTAGTTAGTAAATGGCGAATCTAAATCCAGTTTGGAAAGACAGACGTGCTTTGGTTATGTATACCTTGATTTCTGAAAAAGTGCATGTAACTGAAGTCTTAAAAACCAAAGCACACTGAGAGATTACCCCTTCCTCCCTCCTCCCCGTCCCCCCTTTCTCCCTCCCTTCCCCCCATCTTTCCTCCTTCCCTCCTTCCCTCCCTCCCTTCCTTCCTTCCATAAAACAAATATATTTGAGTTCCTACCGTGCCTACAATAGTAACTGGGGTTACAGTGGTAAATAAACCAAAGCTCTGGCCCTCATGAAATCAACATTTTACTGTAGGAAGACAGATAATAGACATTTTAACAAATAATATATGATGATAAATACTATAAAGAAAAAGAAAACAGGGCTGAAGGCGGGGTGTGTTGTTGGTACAGGCAGCAGTGGGTAGGGTGAGCAGAGAAGACTTCTGGGATAAGATGACACGACCTGGAGGAAGTGAGGGGAGAGCTTTGTGCACAGTGGAGGGATTTCAAGTCCTGAGGTCTTGAGGTGGGAGCATGTTTCATCCACCTGAAGCCTGGCAAGCAGGTCACCGTGCTGCTGTGTGAGAAGAGGGAAGATTGGTGGTGGGGCACGGGGGTGGAGAAGCAGGGGAGACATGATCCTGCAGTGTTTTGCAGGCAACTTTGAGAACTTAACTTTTACTTGAATAATAAGGAAAGCCATTAGAGGATTTTGAGCAGAGGAGTGACATGATATGTTTTAAAGATCACTCTGTCAGCTATGTGGTGAATAGTTTGTATGGGGAAAGAAGATCAGTAAGGAAGGCTACAGGAATAATTCAGAGGTGAGATGGCAGGGGTTTGGACCAGAGTGGCAGCAGTGGGAAGTGGCTGGATTCCACATAGTTTCTGAAGGCAGAACCACTAATAAGCAACTATAAGATTTTTGGCCTGAGCATAGGGAAGTATAGAGTTATCATTTTCTGAGATGGGAAAGACTGTGAAACAGTTTTGCTTTTTGTGGGGAGGGAGTTGGAGGAGTTGGAAATAGGGAATTTAGGTTGGGACATGTCAAGTCTGAGATGCTTATTACACATCCAAGTGGAGATATCAGGAAGGCAACTTGATATATGAGTCTGGAGTTCAGGAGAGAAACATAGGCTAGAAATAGAAATTTAGGAATTGTCAGCATGGAAAAGATATTGAAAGTCATGAATTTGGATGCTATCATCTAGGGAGTGAGTATAGATGATGAAAAGAAGTCCAGTAACTGTCCTCTGGACACCCCATCCATGAATAAGTTGTGTCCTGAAAGCTAAGAGAAGAAAGTATGTCAAGGAAAGGAATTGATTAATGAATTCAATGTTCCTGATAAGTCTAGCTGTGTCGCCCAGGCTGGAGTGCAGTGGCACCATCTTGGCTCACTGCAACCTCTGCCTCCCAGATTCAAGCAACTCTCTTGCCTCAGCCTCCCAAGTGGCTGAGATTACAGGGACCTGCCACCATGACTGACTAATTTTTAGTAGAGGTGGGTTTTCACCATATTGGCCTGGCTGGTCTCGAACTCCTGACCTCAAGTGATATGCCTGCCTCCACCTCCCAAATTGCTGGGATTACTGGTGTGAGCCACTGTGCCTGGCTGAGAGTTAAGAATTGATCACTGGAATTGGCAATGTAGATGCCACTAATAGCTTTGACAAGGGCAGTTTCACTGGCAATCTAGAGACAAAAATGTGATTGAAATGAGTTTGAGACAAAATGAGAAGAGAAGTAGGGAGTTAGGATTGGGGATAATTTTGTTCAAGGAGTATGGCTGAAAACCAGAAAAATAGAGAGGTAGCAGAAGAAAATGTGGAGGTTTTTTGTTTGTTTGTTTCTTAAGGTGAGTTTTAGGTTTTATGCCTATGAGAATAGTTTAAATAAAAAATGGCAAATGCCTTCATGTAAATTATTCCCCTTATTTTTTCTGCTTTATAATATACACATTTTAAATACTATAAACACCTCTACGCAAATAAACTAGAAAATCTAGAAGAAATGGATAATTACCTGGACACTTACACTCTTCCAAGACGAAACCAGGAAGAAGTTGAATCCCTGAATAGACCAATAGCAGGCTCTGAAATTGAGGCAATAATTAATAGCCTACCAACCAAAAAAAGTCCAGGACCAGATGGATTCACAGCTGCT
>NW_016807437.1:753292-802484 GCF_001698545.2 Rhinopithecus bieti | reverse complement strand
TCCAGTTGCTAGTTTATACATTTTTCTCCATACTTATGATTAAAAGTGCAAATGTTGGTTGTCCCTCTGGGTCTCCTAGCACTGGAGTTTGCACTATTCAGTTGTTAAGTGTCCTTTAAAGAGGCTGTGAAGCACTTTCCAGTTAATAGATTCACATTCTCTTCATGGTCAATGTTGGAGGTACCAGTCAGTGAAGGGGAGTGCATGCAGAGGGAATAACTTTGCACACACAGATTTAGTAGGGGGAAAAGGAAGAGTAATTGGGAGGGTTTTTCTGGACCCTTACTTCACTTCTAAATTCCAATAAAGACCATCAAATATTCCCAAGAGTATCCCCAGGCAAAAGTGCCTTCAAAACTCCCTTTTGCTGCTTTTCCCCCTCTCCATCAGATTCTCATTTTTGAAAAGCAACTCTCTTCTGCACAGGACTCTATAGTCTGCTTCTTTTGCCAGCTTCTGAAGTCTAACCCACACTTGCCTTCCTGTTAGCACTACATGACTCAGATTTATAAAGGTCTCCTTTTTGGTATCAAAATGTATCTAACTTATGGCCAATTTCTCTTGTTCTCCGCTAGGTCAGGACTTTTCAAACTTTAATGTGCATATGAATCACTTTGGGATCTTGTTAAAAGGCAGAGCCTTATTCAGTAGGTGTTAAGGGAGGGGGTGACTGGGGCACTGAATTTCTGAATCTCTAACGAGCTCCATGTGATTCTGATGCAGTGGATCCGCAGCCCACACGTGAACTGATGAGAGGCTAGGTGACTCAAGCTTCAGGGATGAGCTACTGTGAGCTAAGGTGGTAGGGAGTTATTGTATGTCTGCTTTCAGACAATGTTTACAGTTTTACAGTATATTTTATACATTAATCATATAAATGAATAAAACAGGAATTTTAAGTCTTAGTGGAAGAGTATAAGGAAGAAAATTTTGGTCAGAATGAGAGAAAAAGAATGGCCATTACTCTCTTTCAAACTGAATTACTTTAAGTCACCAGAACTCTAGACCTAACTGTTAGTGGATAAAACCAGAAACTCTCCTCTTTAAAGTTTAGTCTCAGAAGAGTAGGGACAACTATGCTATATGGATAGAAGGAAACGGGGGATAAATAGTGCTAGGAATTATGGATTTCTTCCCCCTTTTTTTTTTCTTTTTTCTTTTGTGGTATGTGTGTGTGTATCTATATTTAGGAGTAGAGTTATATGTAAATGTAAAAGCCTTCCTCAAATTGATCTTTTCACCCTTGAGCCTAAATCAGTCACCTCTCCTATGTGCTTCCATAGATTCCTGGGTTTCTCTCTATTGAAGCTCTTGTCACACTGCATAGGTTTGTTCTCTTCTCCATTAGACTGGGAGCTCTTTGAAAGAAGGACTGTATCTGGTCACCATTGTATCTACAACCACCAGCATGGCCTCACTCATAGCAGTGCTTAATAAATATTTGTTAAATGAATGGAAAATTGATACATTTCAGGTTTCTGTAACTGATGCTTTAGTTTCCCAACTAAGGGTGAAGATACTAATCCATCACGAACCCAGTAGATAAAAGCCTCCTTGTGGGCTACTCACTGAATGTCTGCAGCTCTCTGCTTACTGGGCCTATGGTAGGACTGAATATCCTGGCCTCCTTGTAGGTAGCTGGGACTCCTGTTTAGCTCAAGCCAGTGAGTTGTGAGCTGAAGTAATGTGTGTCTCTCTCTCTGGCTAAGAATTTATTTGTTAACGCGAGCCACTTGAGGACTCGCTTTTCTCTCTGGTTCAGCAGCTGGCAATGTCCTGGTTGGTGGCTGCTCCATCATCTATAGTCCAAGAGTGACTGTGATGGGCAGAACCCCTTCCCCCCATTGTGGACATACAGTGTAAGAAAGAAAATTCTGTGTTTTAGCCATTGAGATTTTGACATTATTTGTTACTGCTACATAACTTCACCTATCCTGATTAATACAGGTTGTGAGGGTAATGCCAAGAACTGAGGGATGCCATGTCCTGTCTCTTCCCAGTCCAGCATTCCTCTTTGCCTTGAAGCTGGGCTCCAGGTGCAACCCAGATCCAAGACTGTGGTTTTAAAAAAAGGTTTTGCCTCTGTTCTTGAAACAAAGTTCCTACCCTGAACCTGGTTCAGGTTGGAGGATTCCCGCCATGTGTCTGTAACTAAGATGGGGTCTCTGCAGGCCAGGCCCTCTAAAATGGGAAGAGCTGCCTTGCCTAGGGCTGGTCTGGATCTCTATCACTGCTCCTGCCTCTCCAACCATGTGATCCATCCACAGGTCAGGGCACCCTGAAGAAACTGCGTTGAATTTCATTTTGCTCATAATAGTATTCCCACGGGTTATCTGGTGCTGTATTCTGTCTGCCACAATGATATCCATTGCTAGCTCCTGTCCTGAATCTTTCCTGAGACCCCAGTGCCTGTCCTATAATCAGGAAATTTTGTCCCAGTTTCTTGCCTTTCTCATTATGCCCTGAATCATGCAGTTAAATGGGCCATGTGTATCTGCATCCAGAGACATAACAGATGGGATCTTGGGGATTAAGGTAGCAAACAGAGAGCAGAGGGTTTTTAGAAGGATTAGTCTTTCGCCTGGTGGGAAGGGTAGAGAAGGACACTGGGGAGCTGATTTGAAAAGGGTCACTGGGGCCCATAAGCATATGTAACAGTGGTTGGATTTTGTTAGCCCTCGCTGTCACCGTCTATCTGTCCTCTGAATATCTGTAGAGGAAATAGCACTAGGGTAAGAGTCAAAAAACACGGGTTTGAGCGCTGGCTCTGCCAATTAACCTCTCTGAGCCTATGTAAAATGAAGCAATTATATGTGTCGAATGTGGCCCATAATGAGGCTGACCGGGATTTCACTCACAAGGATCAGATGAAAGGATGTTTGAGGAAGCACTTGGCCCATTGTAAAGGGCTTTTTTAAGGTAGGGGAGTATTATGACAATGAGGATGTTTGGGACAGATGGGCAGATGGATGAGGCCAGTAGACTTGAGGCTTAACCTCAAAACCAGTGATGATGGCATCTTTGTGTTTAAATAGAACCAGGCAATTGTCACATTATAAAAAATGATTGCTAAAGATACTGTATCTGAAGAAGGCAAGGCATGCAGGGGCTCCCTGAGACTGGGGCTGGGTAGAGCTGAGCAAGATTCAGTGAGGAAAAGAGTTCAGGAATGAGAAGTTAGAAGAGGATGAAGCACCTCTGCAGTAAGCAGGCTGGAATGGACGATCCCTGGTAGGACACTCAGCCCACTATGCTACTGACAGAAAACTTGGACCCTCATCAATCAGGGAGGTTCAACCACACCACTTCCCTTCCTGATTTGCAATTACAATGGGCAGAGGTACAAGAGGAGAAGCTGCAGACAGCACTGTTGCCATATGATGGAGTCACTGTTTGCATATTTTGTTGCTGGGTAGTCTTGAGGTCTCTAGAGGACCTCCTTTTTCTTATAGTAATTCCCAATATACCCACTTGCCGAGCCCAGCCTTACTGCCTCACTTTTCAGCACAGTTGCCACACATGTCAAAACTTTACAGACTGCCCGGTAGCCAGGCAGGAGCAGTTGGCAAGGCTCCCCAGAATGGAGCCTGGACCACCCAGCCAGTGAGACGACTGATGTGGAATGTGGGTTTATGTTGTGGAGTACAGCAGGCCCACAGTGCTACATGGGATATCCCATCTATGGGCGTGGGATCTAGGAGACTATCGGGGAAATGCAGGCAGACTCCATGAGTTCTCCTAAGAGGCCCTGGAAACATGAGGGTGGCCATTGATCACAAGGCCTTTCCACCTAATGGCTTTTCCTATACAAGTAGTTCACATCTCAAACATTTCCAGGCTTAGAGCAAACAGAATATGGCTGAGAAACTCTGCGCAAGGCAGAAGGTAAGAAAGTGCAGGGAGAAAGTTAGGGAAGGTGGGAAAATGTCAGGTTATCAGGATGAGCTGCTTCTATCAAGAGGTAGTGAAGAAGAGGGCAGTTTTGCTGAATAAGGACAGAATCACCTTAAAAATGGATAAGTCTCCTGCAGTCAAGTAATAGATTAATTAAACCGCAAACCCTCTCAGTTGTCTAGGTCTGGAGAAAGTTAAGATATAGGATGATCATAAAATTGGAAAGTCCAGATATCAAAGACACAAAATAGCTGAGACAAAGACTAGGGAAATGCTGGTAAAGGAGATTTCAGCAGTAGAGAAGCAAAACAGTGAGGGGAAGATCTATTTTTTAATAAATGATTAAAGATTTTCTCTCAGGGAAAGACACTTCAGGTTGAAAATGAAAGAGTTGCAATAGTAGAAAAGATTATTTCTGCAAAATGCCTGAGCTTTGGAGAAAGAACATGGGTTTACAGCCCCAACTTCATAACTTCCTAATTGTGCAATCTTGTAAAAGTAGTTTGACCTCTCTATGTCTCAATTTCCCTCTATACAAACTAGAGATCTTAGTAATGCCAAATCACAGGGATGTCATAAGGCTTGAAACAGATCTTGCATATGAAGGCTCTTGGTAATCTGTAAAGTTCTAAACAAATGTTAGCTTTTATTATCACAGAATTTCTTTGTTTTCCTCCACTATATTTCATACTTTCTAAGTGTGCAGACATGCATTCATGTTGCTAAAAGCCACGTCTGTTTGTTGAGTAGGCTGGTGATAGGTAGAACTAAAAGGAATAATTGGAAGACTTCCTCTGGCTATCTCTTCTGATTTCCTACTGAATACAGAGTAAATTTCAAACCATTTTCTATGGCAGTTATGTCTCCCCAGCGGATCATTTTTGGCTGTCACTCATTTACCTTACAGAACTTCTCAGAATGGGTGCGGTATTTTCACGCCCTGGCAACTGTGGATATGTTGTGCAGGAGGCCCAGACTGCCCTGCCACTCCTTCTCCTTCTGCTTACCTCTTCCTCAGCCCTCCATATGCAGCTCTGATGCCACCTTGCCTGTGTAAAATTGGCCACATCCTCTCAGTGTTCCCACAGTGCTCCTCTGTTCAAGACTCTTATATGCTTATGGACTGTTGGTTGGAATGTAAATAAGTTCAGCCACTATGGAAAGCAGTTTGGAGATTTCTCAAAGAACTTAAAACAAACTACCATTCAACCCAGAAATCCCATTACTGGGTATATGCGCAAAACAAAAGCAACCATTCCACCAAAAAGACACGTGCACTCGCATGTTTATCACAGCACTATTCACAATAGCAAAGACATGAAATCAATCTAGGTGTCTGTCAACTGTGGATTGGATAAAGAAAATGAGGTACATAAACACCATGGAATACTACACAGCCATAAAAAAGAACAAAATCATGTCCATTGCAGCAACATGGATGCAGCTGGAGGTCATCATCCTAAGTGAATTAACGCAGGAACAGAAAACCAAATAGTGTATGTTCTCACTTATGAGTAGGAGCTAAGCATTGGGTACACATGGGCATAAAGATGGGAATGACAGGTACTGGGGACTACTGGGAGAGGGGGAAGGTGGTCAAGCACTGAAACACTACCTATTGTACTATGTACCATATGTACTATGCTCACTATTTGAGTGACAAGATAATTCATACCCCAAACCTCAGCATCATATACTCTGGTAACAAACCTGCACGTGTACCCATTGAATCTAAAATGAAAGTGTAAATTATTATTATTATTATTTGAGATGGAGTCTCACTCTGTCACCCAGGCTGGAGTACAATGGCACAATCTCAGCGGGCTGCAACTTCCCGGGTTCAAGCAATTCTCCTGCCTCAGCTTCCCAAGCAGCTGGGACTACAGACATGTGCCACCACACTATTTTTTTTTTTTTATTATTTTTTATTTTTAGTAGAAATGAGGTTTCACCATATTGGCCAGGATGGTCTCAATCTCTTGACCTTGTGATCCACCCGCCTTGGCCTCCCAAAGTGCTGGGATTACAGGCGTGTGCCACTGTGCCTGGCCAAAAATGTAAATTATTTTTTAAAAAGATTCTGTTATAGCCTCTGATAATAACCATTATAGAAGCAAGCAACAAATAAACCCCAGCTAACATTTACTGAGGACTTCTAATGTTCCAGGCACCTTAAGAAGCGTTGTACACAGATGATCTCACTAATTCTTCAACAAGAGTTTTTTGAAGATAATGCTGTTGTTATGCCTGTTTTATAGACGAGGAAACTGAGCCTCTGAGAGGTTGAGTAACTAGCCCCAGTTAGACTGCAAACAAGTAATTAACAGTTTTTAACCACCATCTGGACTGCACTGTTATGAACTGTTCATTGATCAGTCTCCTCCTCTCCCATTAGACTAAGAGTGTTTAAAGAAGATGAATCACACTTTAGCCAGCAGTATACCTGCAGCCCTGCGGCTAAAGTTTGCTGAATGAAAATATAGGTGGGTTCTCATTTTGAATATAAGGTGGGTTCATGAAACAACCCTAAAATATCAATATCCTCTGTACCTTGAGATCATAGGGACCACCCAAGAGAGATAATAGTTAGGTTTGAATTGGATCCTTGGTCATCATTTTGAGTCTCTCATCCTCTTAGCAACATCGTAAGAGCATCGGCTTCTACTGTGGTGAGATGATGCATATGTGATAGATGAACCCAACCCTCCCTTCCTTCAGAGGTGATTCACATAGTCAGTACCATACAAGCAAGGCAGGGGGGCTGTAAGTCTCCCCTTATTCTTTATGTAACCCTCTCTACAGAGTTTCCTTTTCAAGGTGATCAAAAGTATTCCTTTTGGCATCTGTTTGTTGAGCACACATGACTAAAATTCAACAGAATATAAAAGAATCCCTTTATACTTATATGTAGTAGATGGAAAGGGAAAGGAGGGATGATGTAGATGCAATGTGAGTAGATACGGCACAGTAGATACAACAATGAGAAGGACTAAGATGGTCCCAGCATTGCCATGGGGAGCACAGTAGATACAACAATGAGAAGGACTAAGATGGTCCCAGCATTGCCATGGGGGAAAAAAAAACAGTGTCCTATACAATGCATTTGTTTAGCATCCTGCCAAATAAATAAATAAAATCTCTAATCAAGTCTTCACTATATTGCTAACACCTATAACAGTCCCTGGCACATAGTAAGTATTTAATAAGTGCTTCATGAATGGATGAATAAATAAACCAATACACGGACAACATTGTAGGAAGCTTATTTTCCTACCTACAGGAAGTACAGGTTACTGATGCCTCTGGAGTTTCTAGCTAAGGTGACAATGCCGGGGATTGAGCTGACGGGACTTAGATTACTGAATTGGCTACAGTCTCAAGATAGCTCTCAACGAGCAATCCTTTGAACAAATCTTACGTTTTATTATTCATGCATTTCTTTATTTATTCATTCATTCATTCACCCATTCAGCAAATTTTTATAGAGTGCTATTAAAGCTAGGCACTATGACAAGTACTTCACATACAACTCTGAGAAGTATATGCTATTATAATACCAGTTTTACAGATGAGGAAGCCAAGACTCAGAGTTGTTAAATAAGTTCTCAAGACCACACAGTATGTGGCCAGGCTATGCTTTCAACTTAGGCCTCTTTGACTCCAAAGCTCCCTCGTATTCTCTCCTTTATACTGTTTCTGACCTTAAGGAACTCAGAGTTGAACATGGGAATGATCTGGAAAATAAACACAATGCAGGAAAGGTGCTCTGACAGAGGTAAGGACTGGGTGCAGTGGGACCACAGAGGAAAGATATCTAACTCAGATCTGAGGAGAAAGGAACCAGGAAGGAACACTAGAGGAGATGCTATCCTCAGTCTTGGAGGAGGGCTGGGAGTGAGAGGCAGAGACACAAAGGTGAAGGGAGCATAGTATGTTCTTTTTCAGGTTATTTTATTTTATTTTATTTTATTGTTATTTTATTTTTTGAGACAGGGTCTCATTCTGCCACTCAGGCTGGAGTGCAGTGGCATGATCATGGCTCACTGTAGCCTCAACCTCCTGGGCTCAGGTGATCCTCCTGCTTCAGCCTCCCAAGTAGCTGGGACTAGAGGTGTGTGTTACCGTGCCCGGCTAATTTTTGTATTTTTTGTAGAGATGGGGTTTTACCATGTTGCCGAGGCTGGTCTCAAACTCCTGAGCTCAAGTGATCTGCCCGCCTTGGCCTCTCAAAGTGCTGGAACTATGGGCATGAAGCATGCAGCTGGCCCATTTTTCTTTATTTTGTGTGAATGGACTCATATGTAAACAAGGTCCCAATAATGTCTAGTTGTCTGCATCTTTTTCTATTTATTATTATTTGACCAAATTTAAGGGATGCTATTCCACAGACTGAGTGTAAATGGTGTTAGGTACTTTGGTCTGGACCTTGAAAGTTTTAAAACTAAGATTT
Source organism: Rhinopithecus bieti (assembly GCF_001698545.2). NCBI lineage: Eukaryota > Metazoa > Chordata > Mammalia > Primates > Cercopithecidae > Rhinopithecus > Rhinopithecus bieti. The sequence continues at coordinate 794,140 of NW_016807437.1, read as the reverse complement.
TTCCTCATATATTTGCTCCCTCAAAACACGTATACTGCCATGTGCCACAGCACCATTGCATGCACTGTTCTCTGTGCCCCAAAGACTATTCTTTCTCTCTTAGAAGCATTTTACCACATTTTCCTCATTTCTGCACCTGGCTAATTCCTACTCATTCTTCGAGGTTTAAACTCTACTTCCCCTGGGAGGCCTCCTCGACCCCAAGATTAGTTTAAGTGTCCCCTAATATTGTCCTCTAAATCCCTCTGTCATGACACTCATCAGGCTTTTTATCCCATTTACTTAATTATCTGTCACTCCCTTTAAACATTATACTCCATGAAAGCCTATGACTATCTTTCCACTCCTATATCCTTAGTGATCAGCAAAGTGCCTGGCACATAATAGGCACTCAATAATAAATATCTGGGCCGGGCGCGGTGGCTCAAGCCTGTAATCCCAGCACTTTGGGAGGCCGAGACGGGCGGATCACGAGGTCAGGAGATCGAGACCATCCTGGCTAACACGGTGAAACCCCGTCTCTACTAAAATACAAAAAACTAGCCGGGCGAGGTGGCGGGCACCTATAGTCCCAGCTACTCCGGAGGCTGAGGCAGGAGAATGGTGTAAACCCGGGAGGCGGAGCTTGCAGTGAGCTGAGATCCAGCCACTGCACTCCAGCCTGGGAGACAGAGCCAGACTCCGTCTCAAAAATAAATAAATAAATAAATAAATAAATATCTGTACAAAGAATAAGTATTTGATAAGGTTTTTTTCTTCTAGAAAATAAAAATTAAATACTCAGCAAAGTCTAATATGTGGGCAGTAGAGTCAGACTGGAGAAAGGAGAAAAAAAGAAAATTATGCGTTCTGAAAAAGGGCAGAGGGAAACGTGACACAGTATAACATTGCTGTCCTTTATTGTATCCCTTTACTGTATTATTGTGTTTACTTCCTGAAACACATAATAATGTTCCAGGTCTTATCAATAGTAACATCCTATATTCGTACATCCCCAACACACAGGCCTTTTTTTTTTTTTTATGTGTCATTCACCACATTCAGGACAGTGTTGCTTTTGCCAGATTTAAGGCAACTTATTAACATAGAGAGGAAATCCTGAAAGTCAGAGGTGTATTCTCCAGGCCCTACTCACTATCTTCTAAACATGTTGAACTGAATTTTACATGTTTAAGTGGATCAATTTCTCATTTCAACCCAAAAGTGCCTGTCTGTTTCTGAAATTTGCAGCATCTGCTAGGGAAGTGAAGAGTGAAACAGTTTTTTTTTTTTTCTTTTCTATTTTTTGTTTTTAAACATCAAATAATGAGAAAAAAACGAAACAAAACAAAACTTTACTGAAGGACTGTGGATTTTCAGTTTGCTCCACATGAGACTGTTTCAGGAAATCACCTTTTAACTGGTGCTCATCTTGTTAGTGCAGTAATATTCCCCGATAGGGATGGACTGTGATCTAAGAGATTTTACATTGTAAAATGTAAAATCTCTTCGATTTTTACATTGGAAGACCAGTTTGTCTTCCAAGGACAATATCCAGGTTTCTAGTTGTTTGCCACCTCAAAGAGATTCTTTACCAATGTGGGAGACCAAAACTTCTCCAGTTTCTAAAATTGGAGTCATAATTAAGGCAAAATTATGTCTTCCTGTGAACAAAATTTTTAGAGGATAACATAGATAATTTAGTTGTTAATTGTTGGAACAGGGTCACGGATGGTACTAGGAGAAAACTCTCAAAAATAGGCTGGGTTAACATCTCACCTGTATCTTCCTCCCATCTTCTTCTCTGCTCCTGTTCTCTCCGTGGTCTGGAAACTCCCACCATTAGTCATCCACTGGCTTAAAGCTCTGACTTTCTATGTTCAGTGGAGCTTTGAAAATTTAGTGGTGGGGCTTGAGGAAATGAAAGATTTCAGGTGCTCAAAGATAGGCCTAAAGGTCACATTCAGAAACCCCATCACATGTCAAGTAGAGTTTTTTGTTTTTTCATGTTACCAGACCACAAAATATTTTTGGAAAAAGTGTTTGGCTAATTTTTTTTAAAGACTCACTTTAAAATTCATATGGAGCCAGGCATGGTGGCTCACGCCTATAATCCCAGCACTTTGGGAGGCCGAGGCAGGTAGATCATGAGGTCAGGCGTTCGAGACCATCCTGGCCAACACAGTGAAACCCCGTCTCTACTAAAAATACAAAAAATTAGCCGGGCATGGTGTTGGGCACCTGTAATCCCAGGTACTTGGGAGGCTGAGGCAGAAGAATAACTTGAACCTGAGAGGCGGAGGTTGCGGTGAGCCGAGATTGTGCCACTGCACTCCAGCCTGGGCAACACAGTGAGACTCCATCAAAAAAAAAAAAAAAAAAAAAATTCATGTGGAAAGATAAAGTTCAAAAATAGCTAATACAATTTTTTTTTTTAAAAAAGGAAGAGAAGATGGGGGAATTACTCTACCAGGTATGTGATGACCTCTAAAAGCCATTGTAATTGAAACAATGTGAATTGGCTTTGAAAGAAATGAATAGATGAACAGAATAGAATGGACAAGGGAGTCCAGAAATAGACTCACAAATATAAGGAAAATTGTTATATAAGAATAATAACATTACACATCCATGAGGAAAGAATGGAATATTTAATATATGCTTCTGTGACAGCTGTTCATCTAAATGGAAAAAACAATTATATCTTTACACCATGGCATGCCCAAATACAGATTTACAGTTGAATTTCCGTCAACACCCCTGGGAAAACAGCTCAAAACTCAAGCTGTATGGATGGTGGAGATCATTCAGGTTTTACTGAGTGTTCTATAGTGACCCAGTTCCAGAGAAAGGCAGGGACCATTGACCTGACAGAGAACTGCCAGGACTCTACTTAAAGTCAGCCAAGCAGGCAGAAATACTTCCAGCGGTAATTTCACTGCTCCTGGAGTGCTAATACAAAACTGGGAACCCAAGGCTACATCAAGATCCCGAAGGAAATGGTGCTAAAGATGCTGTAGATCTCAGTTTGAGCGACACTCACTACCAATCCTTGTTCTCATTAAAGGTGAACAAAGAAGGATTCATGCATTCTCTCTTTCCTTCTTCTGAAGGCCTAGAGCATTCCTAGTCTTGGGAGATTAAGTACACAGAGATTAAGAGTTTGGTTAGGAATCACCCAAACCTGGGTTTGAATTCTAGCTCTGACTCTCAATGACCTGGGAACAATAGTAGCACCTATGTTTCTTAGGTTACCATAACAATTAACCAAGGTAATACATCTCAAAAGCACAGCAAAGTACCTGGTATGAATAAATGCTCAACAAATTTGTGCGATTATTATTGGCCTTTTCTCCTATATTACACATTTTAATTTTTTTTTCTGACTGAATACCAGGTTTTGTAAAAGGTACTTTTACACATTTATTTTATTGAATCCTATGAACTTAAGTACTATTATTTCCATCTAACAGCTTGTGTGTGTGTGTGTGTTGTGTTTTCTCTCTTTGACGAAACTGTAAATCAGTGTTTTCCAAACTATGCTAAAGAGAAAAACAAATTAAACTAGTTTATTTACTGCAGTATCTCTGAGTCATTGGTACACTAAGGTGTATTGCTAATTTCCAAAACAGAGTTAACATAGTTCATGACCCAAACAGTTGTTATTCTCAGAATACAGCATGGGAAAATGTGCAATAAAGATTCACTGAATGAATGGATCTGGTTTTATGCTTTTTTTTTTTTTTTTTTTTTTTTTTTTTGCATGCCCACAATGCGTGGCATGCTTGGGGTACAGATAAAATGTTTCATAAATTCCAGTTGCTTTATTTATGCATTAAATTCCCCGTATCTGGCTGGGCATGGTGGCTCACAGCAGTAATCCCTGCACTTTGGGAGGCTGAGATGGGCGGATCACGAGGTCAGGAGATCGAGACCACCCTGGCTAACATGGTGAAACCCCATCTCTATTAAAAATACAAAAAAATTATCCAGGCGTAGTGATGGGCACCTGTAGTCCCAGCCACTCAGGAGGCTGAGGCAGGAGAATGGGGTGAACCCAGGAGGCAGAATTTGCAGTGAGCTGAGATTGCGCCACTGCACTCCAGCCTGGGCGACAGAGTGAGACTCCGTCTAAAAATTAAAAAATAAAAATAAAAATAAATTACTCGTATCTTTGTACATCAGTGGGCCAAGATGGGGAGATGCTATCTCTCTACCTGAAAGTGAGCCCACAGTTTTAAATGTCCACAAATTAAGAATGTTTGGGATCAAATCCTGGCAAGAATATGGATCAACCAGAATACCTGAACACTCCAGATGGGACAGCAAAGTGGTGCAGCCACTTTGGAGAACAGGTTGGCAGATTATTGTAAAGTTAAATATACACTTACCATATGACCCAAGAATCCCACTCCTAGGTATTTAAGAGAAATAAAAAGTTATGTTCCTGCTGGGCATGGTGGCTCACGCCTGTAATCCCAGCACTTTGGGAGGCCGAGGCAGGTGGGATCACTTGAGGTCAGGAGTTCAAGACAGCCTGACCAACATGGTGAAACCTATCTCTACAAAAATACAAAAATACAAAAATTAGCCAGGCACGATGGCAGGTGCCTGTAATCCCAGCTACTTGGGAGGCTGAGGCAGGAGGATTGCTTGAACCTGGGAGGCGGAGGTTGCAGTGAGCCAAGATAGTGCCACTGCACTCTAGCCTGGGTGACAGAGCAAAAGTCTGTCTCAAAAAAAAAAAAAAAAAAAAAAAGGTCATGTTTCCACAAAAATCAAACTGGAAAGAACTCAAATGTCTCGTTTGGTGAATAGATAAACAAACGATCATAGATTCATACAATGTGATACTACTTGGCACTAAAAAGAATTGAATTACTTTACTGATATATGAAATCACAAGGTTGACTCTCAAATGCACTATGCTAAGTGAAAGAAGCCAGTGGCAAAAGGGTATATATTGTCTGATCCCATTTAAACAAAATTCTGTACAACACTGTAGGGATACACCAGCGGTTGCCAGGACTGAAGGTGGGGGAAGAGGTTGATTACAAAGGGACACAGAAATTTATAAAGGTGATGAAAATTCTATTAATAGATTGTGGTTACGGTTACATACCTATGTGTTTTTTCAAAACTTGGGGCACTTACATACCCAAAAGGTGAAATTTGTAGTATGTAAATTATAGCTTAATTTTAAAACAGAGAAACTCCCCTTGAAATGGTCTACAGCTTATTTTACTTCTTAAGACAACAAAACTAATACACGTTATTTAAGCCCTTTTTAAAAAACGGCATGGAATGTGCTAGTGTAACCTCCTAAGATGACTGCTGTTCACAATCCCCTCAAATTCCTTTTCCTGGCATTGCTCAACCTTATCTTGTATCCAAGTGGTTTCCAAACCATTACCTGCCCTGGGGACAATTATTTCTACTTTCATTTTTGCAACATATATCATGTGGTACCTTATATTAGAGTGCTTTCTCTGTCTTATCGTCTGAGGATTGTAAGTTCCATACAACAAAAATCCATGCTTGACTTGTATCCACCACAGTGCCTGTTAAAATGCCTGGCAGGAATGCTATAAAGAATGTTTAACACATAAATGAGTCTATGCTTAGGTAATAGCTTCAAGTCTGTAAGTCCTTCAGAGACTGTGAGCTCCTTGAAGACAGGGATTGTGCATACATAATCTTGTACTGGACTTGACATACTGTAAATGCTCAAAAATTTTTGAATAAGTGGATTCCAGCACATTCTGATTAATTTTGTTTTGGATGGTGCATGACAGAGGAACTGACACTTGGAGTGAAAGTTGTGGTCTGGTGAGAGAGCACATTGAAGAGGAGAGTGTACCCTGGGTCACGTCTGGGAAATCTAGTGACAGAGGGTAAATGTGAAACTTTCCAGGTTGAATTGGCTAGGTTTCATCTCGTATCATGAGGCTTTTTTCAGAGAGCTCTTGGAAGGGAGATACTCCATTTGGATCCAGTTGGAATTACTAACAGGGGATGGGCTGCAACACGGCAGGTTTCCAATTGTGTTTCTTAGGCTTGAAACTCTTCCCAGAAGCAAAGAAGATGAAGGCTTCATTTGTTAGGCATGAAAATAAAAAACACTTTACAAAGGGTTTTAAGGAAAATCTTTTCTTTCCTATTATTTTTATCCCCCACTCCCTATTGTTGGCCAGTTCTTGAATTTTAAACTCTTTGGGGAAAGAACAATGTTCCTTATAGCTCTTTTTCCTAAACTAAGTGGAAGCATTGAATCTATTTTATTGGATACATTTAATGAGGTTTTAGTTGTAATAATTATGGTTAAATAGTTCAACATCCAAAACATACTAGTACTTTAGGTGGCCTGAGGGGAATGCATCTCATAAAGATATATAATAACATAATGATCAGTAATAAAGTCTGGGTTTTATGCTGTTTGTATCTAATGACTAACAGCCAATCCAGGAAGCACACAATTTGACCTCCATCTCCCTGTCCTTTCATTGCTTCTAAAACAGCACAGCCAGCCAGCTAGGGCAGTTGGTCAAATACTTTGAAGTGTATGAGTGTGTGTGTGTGTGTGTGTCAGAGAGAGAGAGAGAGAGAGAGAGAGAGAGAGAGAGAGAGATTGCTTCTGTTTAAAAACATTTGTTATTTATTAAACCACTTAATTAAAAATAATTCCATCAACTTACTATAAAGCTCCTTTTCTAATGCAAAAAAAATTTTGTGGAAGTAGAAAAGTATTAAGAAAAGACTTGAAGCTTTTCAAATTCTGCCCAGAATACCAGAATTATTCTTCATACTTAAATCTTTTTCCATACTGTATTGAGCATTCAAAATCATTTAGCATCATGAGAAATCTTAAAGGCATATTCTAAAGGGAAAATACGTGGCATCTCTGAGCACTGGACTCAGACTGTCCACTATAAAGCTGAGGTCATATTTTGTCTAGATGGCATATTGGGGGGTCAGAGTTATTGGTCTGATCATATAGGGCCAGTTAGCTTTTTCTTGGACTCTAATCATTGTAACCATATGGCTTTCAATATATGCCCTTAGTCACATGGGGAACCATATGGGAGTGTCCAAGAGGTTTAGTTTAAAAGATTAAAAGGCTTGTCTGCTTTCTGAATTATTTGAACCCATCCTCATAGGCAAAGGTCCTGGAATTAAGGACAGACTAATATCATTACTGGGTAATATGGGAAAGCTACCTTGAGGAAGTGGAGGTGGAATTTAACTCCCAAAGAAAGAAAATAATTTGCATAACTACCACAAGGATAAAAGATTAGAATTCTGGAATTGTGTGGTACTCTCTAAGAAGGCAATCAGGGCAAGTGTGAGATAGGTCAAGAAAGGGTAGACTTATCAGTGGCAGGAATGTGGAAAAGAAACCATACTAGACTGGAAGAAAGCTATTTGAAGCCAACCCTAAGTAATTCCAATTTTAAAATTTCAAATAGAGTGTCTTTGAAAAATGTAGCACGTGTTTCAGGTATGCCCATTATTTTCTCACAGCACCTCTTTTGGAACAATCTGCTCTGCCTAGATCAATCGAATTCCTGTTTTTTGAGGATATGGATTCTACGGAAAATAGGAGACTGGGTCTGTCAGGTGTTAGCTCCTGGCCCTGGAAAGTCATGTAAAGCAAGAAATAGTATCATGGTAACCCAAAGTCCAATGCAGGCTGAAATCACTGGGCAAAAGTAACTAAGATCTTTGTAGAGGAAACTTCAGAGAGGAATGAAGCAAGAGATCATGAGACCTCAGAAGGAAAGAAGCACAGAGACAGGGAAGATTACTGCTGTGCTTTCCCATTTTTTGGTATTCTCCCAACATTGGGTTCTCTAAGACTCCACTGTATTCTTCCAGGAAATCTTCATATATTCAAAAGAGACTGAGGAGATTTCTGTTCCATGAAATGCAACACTGCCTCACACATAGAGAGATGAAAGGGAGACAAACAAATTCAAAATCAAAAGGCCTCCATTCGAGTCCTAGCTCCATGTGACCATGGGCAAGTTACATAACCTCCCTGATATACGTGCTGGGCATCTGTGAACTAAGGGTTATGATATAGACTCCTTAGTGAGGCTACGGAGATTAAATGTGAAAATGGTCAGAAAGTGAGCCTGTCATACAATGAAACCCTCAAAAAACAGAATGTAACTGAATAAAATAATGCACAAGCATAGCAATTTTTAAAAACTTTACCACAGTATTATGTTCAATCAAAATAGATTTTCGTGAAAAACATAGCTATTCTTTGAGATGCTACACATGTAATTCTCTAATAAAGTAGGTACGTGACACACAGAAAATCTCTCATCTAATGAGTGACTTAACCCCACCAGAATGACACATACAAATGGACAAAATCAAAAAGCTGGGGGAAAGATAAAGGTATAGGGCCCAAGAAAAAAGATGGTATGTCTCAGGTTTTAAGTAGGGGTAGAAGGGCACTTTAAGTTCACTCCAGAGGCTTTTATTTCCTCTGACAAGTAGGAGAGATGGATCTTTCATTCATTTTAAACTCTTTTAGCACTACTCTGTACAAGAATACGGTGGGAAAGAACACTCGATCACCATTCCTGACTCAGAGCCCCTGGAACAGGTCTGGTCACCACCACAATCACAGTTGCAGTGGACGGTAAAAAAGCACTTGGTGTGAAAATAAGATTTTAGGAACTCACGATAGGATGGCAAATACGCATACATTGTGATTTGGGGGTTTCACATTCTTTCTTTCCTACTTGGCCCATGATGAGGGAAACTAGATCTCAAGATCCAAGAATATGTTGAATCCATATCTATTTAAATTTAGAGATTTAACCAAGAAGTTCCATCGTAAAAATAATTCGGGGGCTGAGATGTTGTGATCCAAATTCCTGAAAATTGTTAACCCCCAATAATTCTTACTGCCTTGAATTCTCCAGGAATGACGGTACATTTCTAACTTCCAGGTGTGCTGCGGCCAACTTAAACAAGATAAAACACCTTTCGAGGTATTTAAAAACACTAGTGAGTTTTCTCCCTACAGTCTCCACTCCCAGCTCAGAGGACTGTAATCCTAAACTTGGAGCACCATCTTAGATAAGTGAAAGCTGAGTAGATAATTTTGAACTGGGTCCATCTTGGAAATTTGATCGGAGTCTGAGAACACCGCCTAGGTTGTTCCTGCACTGCAGTCGGGAGCCAATGCACCTGGGCTCTTGCCAGTACTTGCTTTCTGCCCAGGCACCAGATGCATTCTGGGATGTTTCTGCCCACAAGCAAAACTTTGGCTTGTTTTTCTTCACAGCAACTAATGCCTCAGAAAAACAAAAAACAAAAAAACAACTCTGGCTTTGCAGTTTCCCTGCTGCCTTTAAACCTGTAAAGCTAAATGACATGCCCATAATAAAATAAGAATAAGTGCCCTTTTCTCTTTTTAAAAATCACCAGTGGCTACAAGATCTTTGGCTAAACTTGTCCAAAAGTCCAGGTGTTCTCTCTTACTTTTTCTCTGGTATATACACATGCCTTTCGAGACAAACACCCTTATATACAGTTGTAAAACAGTTTCAACTTTAGTTGACAGCTGTTTGCAAATTTAGGCTTGTTACTGAAGCATGCATTCACCAGCTGGCTGGTGACCATGGAAAACCAATAAATACTTAAAGAGGTCTCCAATCAGTGAGCAAAGCAGCATAGATTGATACCATGACTTCTGAGTTTTGAGGCAATCACCAGTAATATAGAGCAAGCCAATTCAAAGAGGACGTGCAAAGGGGAAGAGACCAAAAACACACAGGTCAGAACCAGCAATTGGCTGGATCTTTTCTCCCAAAGGGAGCTGTGTTCAAAGGCAATTCACCCACAGAGCCTGGATGTGTCACCAGCCAGGAGCTCTCACTGGGCATTCTAAGCCTTGTTTCTGTTTCCTTGACTGCTATTTGTTTATTTCAAGGCCCACAAACTTGCCTCTTGATATTTTAGCTCCAAATCCTGACAGTGACAAAATATCCTAAGAGACGGCTTGGCTAATAAAGATCACTAAATATAGGCTAAAATTAGGCAGGGTGGGGCTGTGAAAATATGTATTACATCAACTTAGTAAAGAGAATGTTGAAAAGCCACATTCTTGTGCCATAATTAGAATAACATTGTACTATTCTGGCATCTATATTTTACTCGTAAAATATGAAAGCAGGTAAATATTAAGAGTTTAATAAATATGTACTTAATATAAAATGAAGGAATCTGAGGAACATGCTCCACCAAATTGAATTCTATGGAATTCTACTGTCTTGTGCATTAGTAATGTGTGTTCTATGGGAAAGGAAGGTTGTGGTTAGAAAATAATGTATTAGACATTTTTTCATTTGTTTGTTTTACTGTGGGACTTAGGAACACCTGTATTATACAGACATACATATCTTCATCATTCCTTATACTCATTTAACTACAGAACCATTTTGGTGTATGCGGTGAAACTAGATTTTGCATAATTCAATTTGGAATGTATTCTACTGAACACATCTTAGGAAATGTTGATTTAAGGAAAACACAAAATAGATAAAATTATGACTAGATCTTGAATAAATTCAATGTTTTAAACTGGTTCAACTATTCAATCGCTTAGAACTTTCTCATCCAAAGCAATCTGCTAGGCACTTAAGCCCTATCCGGAGGAATTCACAAGAGTCCCATATACCAAGCTTGCTCTTACTGCATGGTATTTGTATTTGCTGTTTCCTCTATCTGGAATGCTCCTCCTCATGGTCCTTACTTTATCTGGGTCTCTTCTCCAGTGTTGCCTATAGAGAAGTCTTCCCTCATAACTTATATAAAATAGCACTTCCATCACTCTCTAACTCTGTACCTTGCTTAATTTTTTTCAAAGTACCCAAAATGATGTTATGCCTTTCCTTATATGCTTATTGTTCATCTACTCTATCGAAACGCAGCCCTATAAAAGACATAACTGTTTTGTTCAACCTTGTATCTGCAGCACTTAGTATAGTACGTGGCATTTAGTAGGTGCTTAATAAATACTTGCCAAATGAATGAATGAATAAATAAATTAATGAAAATAATTCCAGGCCAGGCGGAAGTACAGGTGGCACACACCTGTAATCCCAGCACTTTGGGAGGCCAAGGTGGGAAGTTCACTTGAGCCCAGGAGTTTGAGACCAGTTTAGGCAACATAGTGAGACCCTGTCTACACAAAAATTTTTTTAAAGAATTAGCCAGGCATGATGATGCATGCCTATAGTCCCAGCTACTTGGGAGGCTGAAGCAGAAGGATCACTTGAGCCTAAGAGGTTGAGGTTTCAGGGAGCCATGATCACACCACTGCACTCCAGCCTTGGTGACAGAGCAAGACCATCTCAGAAAAAGAGGAGAGCAGGGAAGAGGAGGAGAGGGAGGTAGGAGAGGAGAGAGAGGAGAGAGGAGAGGGGAGAGAGGAGGAGAGGGGAGGGGAGGGGTGGGGAGGGAAAAGGGGAGAGGGGAGACAGGAGACAGGAGAGGGGAGAGGGGAGAAGGGAGGAGAGAAGAGGAGGGAAGAGGATGGAAGAGGAGGGAAGAGAAGAGAAAATAACTCAATAAAAGTACCATAGGAGGAGCTAGAGGAATTTGGGTTGAGGCTACTAAGAAAGGCTTTATGGAGAAGATGGCATTTGAGCTTTGCATTGAAGATGGAAAGGTTTCTGACATGGAGCAAATAGAATAAATAGTTTAGGGTAAGAAAGAAAGCTTAAAGGCCCAGAAGCAGCCTTGCAAAAGTAACCTTTAGACAGGCAGGAAAAGAGATCATTGGCCAGGCGCCGTGGCTCATGCCTGCAATTCCAGCACTTTGGGAGGCTGAGGCAGGCAGATCACGAAGTCAGGAGATTGAGACTATCCTGGCTAACACGGTGAAACCCTGTCTCTACTAAAAATACAAAAATTAGCCACGCATGGTGGCGGGCGCCTGTAGTCCCAGCTACTCGGGAGGCTGAGGCAGGAGAATGGCGTGAACCCGGCAAGACTCCATCTCAAAAAAAAAAAAAAGAAAAAAAAGAGATCATCACAGCCTGGGGCTAGCAGCCTATTCGCTGCACTCAGGAATGAGAAACTGCCAAAGCAATACAAGTCCTCAGACCAGGGTTCCCTTTAGATGTCTAAGCCTGGCCTATTCTATTCATGTTTTCCTGGTTCAATAGTTTGTTCATTCATTCTATTATTTATTATGTACCAGGTACACTTCAAGGTGACAGATACAGCAGACATAAAAATCCTTGCATTCATACAACTTACAAGGAGGAAATAATACAATAAATGTCATAATTATAATATATATTAGAAGGTGTTAAGTATTACAGAAAAATAGAGTAAGGGAGATGAAAAGTGTTGGGGTAAAAATTGCATTTTCTAAACTTTCTATTGCAGTATAATATACACACAGAAAAGTATCATATCATTAATGTACAACTCCGAGTTTTCACACAGTATATGACCTTTATGTAACTAGCTTGGAGAACAAAAAAACAGAACATTACCAATAGTCTAAAAAACCTCCTTAGCCGGGCGCGGTGGCTCACGCCTGTAATCCCAGCACTTTGGAAGGCTGAGGTGGGTGGATCACCTGAGGTCAGGAGTTTGAGATCAGCCTGACCAACACGGCGAAACCTCGTCTCTACTAAAAATACAAAAATTAGCTGGGCATGGTATGGTGGCAGGCGCCTGTAATCCTAGCTACCCAGAAGGCTGAGGTATGAGAATTGTTTGAACCTGGGAGGCGGGGGTTGCAATGAGCCGAGATCGTGCTACTATACTCCAGCCTGGGCAAGAGACTTTGTCTCAAAGAAAAACAAAACAAATTTCCTGTGCTCTTTTTATAACTAACCACCCTGCCTAAGGTAACTGTTATTCTGTTTTCAAATAGCAAAGCTCAGTGCCGATTGTTTTTGTACTTTTATTTACATAAATGGAATTGTACATTATGTATTTTTAATCAGGCTTCTCTTCCACATTATGCTTCTGAGATTCATCCACGTTGCTGCATGTAGTTGTAGATCAATCATTCCTTGGGATTGCTGTAGAGTATGTTCCAGTATGTGATTAAACCCCTCCCAATTGCTGATGGGCACTTGGGTATTTTCTAGTTGCTGGCTATCCTAAATATTGCTGCTATGAACATTCTGAACACATGGCTTTTGGTGAGGGTATGGATTTTTAAGTAGGTTAGTTACAGCAGGGCTCATTAAACAGGTGATATTCAAGGCCAGGTGTGGTGGCTCACACCAGTAATCCCGGCACTTTGGGAAGCTGAGGTGGGCGGATCACTTGAGGTCAGGAGTTCAAGACCAGCCTGACCAACATAGTGAAATCCCCCTCTCTACAAAAAATAAAAATAAAAAAAAAATTAGCCAGGCATAGTGGTGGGCTCCTGTGGTCCCAGTTATTCAGGAGGCTGAGGCAGGAGAATTGCTTGAGCCCGGGAGGTGGAGGCTACAGTGAACTGGAGATCACACCACTTTTAACTCCAGCCTGGGTAACAGAGCGAGACTCCATAAAAAGAAAGAAAGAAGGAAAGAAAGGAGAGGAAGGAAAGGAGGGAAGGAAGGGAAAGGAAGAAAGAAAGAGAAAAAAGAAGGTGGTATTCAAGCAAAACTTGAAGAGTCTACGCAGGTGATCCATGGTCATCTGGAGGAAGAGTGTTCCATTGCATTCCAGTCAGTAGGAACCTCCATAAGGCAAGAGTATGCCTGATGTATGAGAAACAGTAAGGAAGCCAAACTAGCTGGAGTGAGTGATTTTTTTTTTTTTTTTTTCTGAGATGCCTGTTAAATCTGTCCTTTCTCCCAGTTTCCATTGTCTGCCTGGATCTAGCCCTTCTCTTTATTTTTCTTTTTTTTTTTTTGAGATGGAGTCTCGCTCTGTCACCCAGGCTGGAGTGCAATCGTGCATCTTAGCTCACAGCAACCTCTGCCTCCCGGATTCAAATGATTCTCCTGCCTCAGCCTCTTGAGTAGCTGGGATTACAGGCATACACCACCATGTCCGGCTAATTTTTTTTTTTTTTTTTTTTGAGACAGAGTCTTGCTCTGTTGCCCAGGCTGGAGTGCAGTGCATGATCTCGGCTCACTGCAAGCTCCACCTCCCGGGTTCACGCCATTCTCCTGCCTCAGCCTCCCCAGTAGCTGGGGCTACAGGCGCCCACCGCCACGCCCGGCTAATTTTTTGTATTTTTAGTAGACACGAGGTTTCACCTTGTTAGCCAGGATGGTCTCGATCTCCTGACCTTGTGATCTGCCCGCCTCAGCCTCCCAAAGTGCTGGGATTACAAACGTGAGCCACCATGACTGGCCATGCCCGGCTAATTTTGTACTTTTAGTAGAGACTGGGTTTCTCCATGTTGGTCAGGCTGGTCTCGAACTTCCGACCTCAGAGGATCCGCCTGCTTCAGCCTCTCAAAGTGCTGGGATTACAGACGTGAGCCAGTATGCCCAGCTGCCTTCTCTTTTTTCTCAGGGACTACTGCAGTAACCTCCCCTGGTCTTCCCCACTGAGGTCATAGCCACCTTTCTTAAATCCATATGTAATCATGTCACACTTTCATTTAAAATCCCAGTATAGTTCCCTACTGTATAAAGTCTAAAACCTTTAGCCTGAAAATCACAGTCCTTCACCATTGACTCCCATCCTACCTTTCTGTCTTTAAGCCAGACCTGTTCCCCATGAAGCCTTTTCTCCATCTTCCTTATTTACTGAAAATCACAAAGCTCAATGAAGTCCTTGTTAAGATGATGCTTGTTACCAGCCAATCCTTAACACTGTTTTTTTTTTTTTTTTTGAGACAGAGTCTAGCTCTGTCGCCCAGGCTGGAGTGCAATGGTGCGATCTCTGCTCACTGCATCCTTCAACTTCTGGGTTCAAGCAATTCTCCTGCTTTAGCCTCCTGAGTAGCTGGGAATAGAGGCTGTGCCACCATGCCCGGTTATATTTTTTTTTTGTATTTTTAGTAGAGATGGGGTTTCACCATGTTGGCCAAGCTGGTCTCAAACTCCTGGCTTCAAGTGATCTTCCCGCCTTAGCTTCCCAAAGTGCTGGGATTATAGGTGTGAGCCACCACCTGGCGAATCCTTAACATTCTGTAGTCTGGGTACCGCCTTTAATTTAGGACTGGGTTCTCCAGGGAACACACAAAGAACACCATCTTTATCTTAGATCAGCTAACTTATTACTTTACTTTTATATCAACGGAAGGAAGGAAGGACCAACAGCTAATACTGATATCATTTTACAAACAGGAACACAAAAGATCAGACCCATTAGCAAATGGATTTGGGTTCTAACTAGCAAAATTTGGTTCCTCTCCCAGAATCAGGACTATGACTAGAGAGTACAGACGGGGAGGTCCAGGCAGAAGGTCCAACCCCCCGGTCCAGGAACAGAAAAGTACTTCAAAAGAAGGAACAATATAAAGAAGACTTATAAAAGTTCTCAAGTGGAAACGAGAAAAAAACTTTGCCATCTGGGCTACAGAGAAAGAGCTACAAGGGCTGCCAAATATACTTTAATGGTCACTGGTGGAAACCTGGTCTCCCCCTATAAAGGGAAAGGATTCCGGAACTTATGCTGCACACAGATGGTAAAGTAATTTGCATTTAATATAAAAATTTTCCCATCAGAGGAAGACCAGAATCAATGAGAAATCCCTGTTCATTTCCTCTGGTTAAAACAACAACAAAAACTAAATGGATGATAGAATATTGGGTTGAATAATTCAACTATAACAAAATATTTTTGGGGCAGGCAATTATTCTGCATGAAGTACTGCACTAAACAATAATGGTGCCACAGAGGTGACTATGGGGCAGTGTTTTCTTTCTAGGAACTTTCAGTCGAAAGGATTAGAAAAACACACAGTAACTATCCGAATAAGAAGAAAATAAGAATGCCTTCCAACAGAGGCATTCAAAGAAAGAGTTATCTAAGTGCTGGTAGTAACTCTGGTAGTAACTTCCATAATGGACTTAAAATAAGTAGATGAAGGTAATCATCTATGTCAACCAGGTGAGTAAGGGCCCAGGGCCTACGGCCCATGGGGACAAAGGCAGGTGTGGAGTACACAAAGCCAGAGGGAAATCCTGGAAATCACACCTTGTATAAGGTTAAAAGCTAAGGTAGGAATCCAAGACTGTGTTGCTAACCAAGGGGCTGATAAACAACTGGAACCAAGCTGTGGGACAAGAACTGGGCTCCAAAAATCTTGGGGCTAGGCAAGAGGGAGGCATGCCTGGAAGGGTTTTGGTGGTGGACTCTAGGTGCCAGCAGCAGTTTTTCACATGGTTGCACTGATACCTTAAGTATTTTGTAGAATATGGGACAGAACACACACAACCTATTTGTCATGACATGTAGGGTGGTGATAAAGGTTCTTTGCTCCCAGTTTTACCCTTCCCTGTCTACTGCATGAATTCCACCATTCTTTGGGTATAAAATGTCCCCCATTCTCTCCCTTCCTCTCCTTTCACATGGTTATTTATTATATATTATGTCCTAGGCATTGTGCTAGGCTTAAGAATTCCTATTAAAACACAAATACCCCAGGAGAAACCTTAATCTTGGCATAGAGGAAGTGCTCAATAATTATATTTGGAATGAATGCATGAGGCCATGATCAGCTCACATCTTAGAAAGGATTGTGACTGCAAGCCAGGAGAGAGCAACAGTGCAGGTAGCTGGGATGATACACAAGCATTAGTCGCTGAAAAGAAGTGAATCAAGAGAAAAAGAGGTCCATTGGCAAGTTTATCTGACTGTACAATTTTGTTCAGAGATGAATCTGTCTCACCTATCTGGAAATGAAGGTTGTTGACGAAAAACTCAGTCATTCAAGTCCTTGAAGATGAGGTATTTTTGTCTTCATCCGCTATAATGAAAGGGCTCTTGATCCAGATAAAAGTATCAGGATGACCTTCGTAAATCAGGATATGCCTGCACTTAGTGAGTCTCTTGATCCATGCACACTCTCAGGACAGGACCACTGCAGATACAGTCATGGAGGTTTTGCCCACACAAGAGCACTTGGTTGAAGAAGCAAGTTAAGACTGAAATATATCCATCCTGCACTTCATCAAGCCTTGCACCCAGGGTGGGTAGCTGCGGATGGGGTTGGTGGTGGTGGATATGCCCTAAGGAAGAGGGGCCTTTTTCTAATTTGCTCAAAGGTTTTCCTGTATCTGGCGATTTAGGTCATATGGATGTCTCTGGTCACCCATACTGAGCAAAGTCATTTTTGTTCATCAAGTTCTATATTAACTGTTGAAGCTAGAACAAAAAGCCATTCTTTATCTGCTGTGGGAGAGTATGGTGCCTGCATATTATGGAATGAGAAAAGAACTGGGGCTAAGAAGCCCTGGGTGAATCCTAGTCCTGCCACTTCCTTTTTGTGTGGCAGAGGGGAGTTCACCTCTCAGTCTCAGCTTCCTCATCTGTGAGATTAAGGTTACGGATTTGTGAATGTCTGAGATCTCCCAAACCTCAGATGTCTATGATTCTCTCCTAATGCCATTGAAGATTAAGTCCTTTACCCCTTCAATAGTCCTTTCTAGCCATTCAAAACCAGTTTCAACAAAACAAAACAAAACAGTGCAACTTAACCTGCATTCTTAATTTGTGTGGTATGAATAGACTGGGGTCAGAGTTGTCGAATTACACTGTGAAGATATGTTAGGAGAATTTACTTTCTCAGTTACTCTGGAAAGGAATTCAAGGGTTGAAATTGCTAATCAAAACTACCACACAAAAGACACATGAGAAAGAAAATAGGTGTGTACAGAAAGTAACTTTTGGGCTGAACCAAAATCTTTGCTTCAATGTAATTCTTAATTTATGAACAGGTCACAGAGAAAACAGAATTCACCAAAGAAAAGGAATATTTTGTCACTCAGACAACTGAGTTAAACATAGAATACCCTCCAAGTGGATAAAACTTTCCTGTAGAGCCTAGAAGATAAATCGAGACAAACTGGTGACCTCAGGAAACATTTGGCAGCCAAAGTGATGTAGCAATGGGATTTTTTTCCCCTCTTAACCTTTTGCTGTCCCTCTTTATTTTTCTCCCAGTCAGCACACTTCTGTTTTGTTTTGTTTTGCTTCCATTTCTGTTATTGTTTTTGGTTTTGCCCTTGACTTTCTGTTTTATGTTAGGTCTTATTTCCGAACGAAAGGCTGCTAACCCAAAGAATTTACTTTTGAAAGAAGCGAACGATTTCTTTCTCCTTCTCCTTCACTTGCCTCTTGCCATGCCAGCAGGCAGCGCTGCTTGGTAAGAGAAACTGGCAGGAGTATAGGTCTGAGCTGGGGGAGGAGGAGAGAGGGGAGCAGGCAGGGGGCAGGAGGGAGGATTCTGACCAGCGCAGGTGAGGTAGAAGCAGAGCTAATGAGAAGCATATGCCGCCAACCATTTTAAAGGCAGGCTCCAGCCAAGAGACGTGATGAATTGCAAGAATGTGTTGTGTTCATAGCCGGGGAGCTGGCAGAAATAGCCCAGCTAAAGGACTAGGATGGAAGGGTTTTTTTGTTGTTGTTGGTTTTTTTTTTTTTTAAGAACTCAGGCTTAAAAATACATTTCTCTTTGTCAGCAAAATGTTCTAGTTTCAAAACCATGAATGGTAGACTACCTCTATCAGACTAATGCACTTCTTTTCACCTCAGATACTGTAAGATACAAGTTACCTTCAAATTAAAGGTAATACCTATACAAAATGGACTTAGATGATAGCAGCTCTGTGCAACTTGGGACATTTTGAACACACTGGACAATTCTAGCCCCTGGATTTGAACAGGTGAACTCTGCTTACATCAGAAAGCCCTGGGGAGGACAGGAGAAACAGAGCGAAGGCCCAGGAAGATTTGTTCCTTCCTTTCCTTCTCTTTCCACCCTCTCTCCTTCTCTCTCTCCCTTCCTTCCTCCCCAAATTATTTGTAAAGTATCTTCTAAGTGTCAAAGCCTGTTTAGGAAAAGATACGGTGGAGAAATGGAATCTTGGTATCACCTCCAAGACCTGTGCCCTCCAGATCACCCAGGAAGTTGACAGAGGCTTTCCTTCAGAGGCCTACACTAAAGCTCTCTCAAAATGTTTAGTTGGCAGAATCACAGTCCCTACTTTCCAACAATAAGTTTGTTAGAATTGACTGTTGAGTAAGAGCTTAGCCCAAGACTAGATCAGGACCTTACAATGAGAAGACTGCATTTTTAAGTTGAGGCTCTCAATTAATAGATGGAAACAAAATTTTGCCTTTGGTACCTTCTATCTTCTTTTTATATCTCTAAGTTTGCTTGTGTTGTCCCTGGCCACTCAGTTTCCAACTGACAGGAGTATAGTGTCCACATGGATGTTGTTCACTCCTGCTTCCCCAGTGCCTGGCATAAGGCTGGCACTTAATAGCTAATTAAATAGTTGTTGGATGAATAAATGAGTGCTTTCCCTTCAAATGCCCCTGTTCTAAATTTCCTTTCACTTTCTTCTTGCTCAACTAACTCACCTCCCAACCCAAACTCCAAGCAGTTTTATCTCAAATCCTTGTTCTGTCATTTTATAATAAAAAACCTCGGGCAAATCACTGAATTCACTAAGCTTCAGTTTCCTCATCTTTAAGTGGGGTTAATAAAATTTACTTTACAGGTATGCTTTGAGGATTCACTAGACAATTTATATACAGAAAACTTAAATAAAACACCTAGTCCATCTCTTGGCATATAGTGAGCATCCAAAAGAGACTGATTACCTCTTTCTTCTTTTCACCCCTTCTGATAATCTCCATCAAGTATTAGAAAAAAAAAAATGTAGTTAAAACAAGTCTTGTTGGCCAGATGCAGTGGCTCATGCCTGTAATCCCAGCACTTTGAAAGGCCAAAGAGGGTGGATCACAAAGTCAGGAGTTTGAGACCAGCCTGGCCAAGAGGGCGAAACCCCGTCTCTACTAAAAATACAAAAATTAGCCAGGTGCGGTGGTGGGCACCTGTAATCCCAGCTACTCGGGAGTCTGAGGCAGGAAGATCGTTTGAACCTGGGACCCGGAGGTTGCAGTGAGCTGAGATCACGCCACGGCACTCCAGCCTGGACAACACAGCAAGACTCTATCTCAAAAAAAAAAAAAAAAGAGAGAGAGAAAGAAAACAACAACAAAAAACAAGTCTTCTTAAGTTATGAATGAGGAATGAGTCTAATCCTTCTAGACTGTAGTAGAAAATATGGAGGTGGCAGGTGGGGTAGTTTGAGAAGTCAAGACCTTTCAGGGTTTCTTACCTGCTCTGTGCTACCTCCATCCTCCATGTTCTGTTTAGACAGCCAGTACCCACTCTAGTTACCTCAGCACTTCAGATCAGGTGTTATAAAAAGGTGCACCACTTCTAAAAGGTTGCTGACTCCCCCATACACTGCAATTAACATTATTCTAACTTAATTTAATGGGTGAGCAAGTTAATAGAAAACAATGCAACCTGGATCAAGAAATAAGAATTTATAGGAATCAAAATGTATTATAAAATCACGTGATCAAAGAAAACAAAGTAAATAAATGTTCATTCCCTGTTTTTCTTTGCTGTCCCAAATAAATAAAGTTTAGGAGGATGAAATCATTCCAATAAAATCTGCTTTGAATTTTTTTATACAACTAATTGTTTGCACTGTCATTTAGGCAGGAAGAAAAGGATTTTAAATTAAATTTTTAACACATACAGGTAATTGTATTTGTGTGGCTATTTTCTAAGACAATGTCTTAAGAGGAATTGAATAAATTATAAAATTTCTAAATTTACCTTCATTGGAAGATTATATGATGGAATAAGAAGTTCTTAAAGTTTCCTGAAGAAACTGTGTTATTTTATCTGACGAACCAAAGTCTTTCTTTTTTTCCTTTCTCTTAGATTAGCATGATCTACAATAAAATACCCATTTATGGTTTCCAAATGCCAACATGTCGACATTTCTATATTTTTTCCATCCTTCATGCAAGTTTCAAAATTTACTTGACAATTAAACTGCCTAATTTAGAACTTTGCTTGCCAATTGCAAATTCTTTCGTTGCACAGATCTATGAATTAATCAGAACAAAGTAGAAAAGTGCTAGCCATAGTGGAAGAATTTAGTTTAATTTTTCTTCTTGGCAGGAATATGTGTTCAAGTACATTATAAGCAGACAAAACATGTAGCTGAAAATTTTTTGGAAGAGTTTTTAAACTTTCCACTATAATGAACCAGTGATGCTTCTAATATCTCAAATAGAATTCTATTGATTTGGAACCTGTTCTCATGTTATTTAGCAGGTCTTCAAGGTAGATAATGAGTTGTAATTACTATTTCCTTTAAAAGGACTCTGACAAGATGAGCTGCAGGGTGGTGACTTCAGAACTGGCATATTATGCTCTAATTTTCTTTACTCCTCTTTGTACTTTATGCCCTTTTAAAATCATTTGTATTATCAACTCCATTTTAGAAAATGTAATAATATAGAGAAATTTACATAAAAGGAAGATTTCCCTTTGTCTCACATATATTTTCATCCAAATTTCCCTTTCTTTCCATTTCAATAAAGTCCCTTTTCTTTTTTTGACAAAAGGAGGTAAAAGCAATTTTTAAAGGAAACATGGAATCTGTTCCCACTGTGTTTATAGATTGGCTTAATAGAAATAATGCATAGTTTATAAACCATCTCCATGAAGGTATCACTGAACACAGGACATAGGATTTGGACTAACACTAAACCTGACTAAACTCTTGGCTCCACTATGTATAGCTGAGCGACCTTGGGCAAGTGTTGTAATCTCTCTGAGCTTTGGTTTTTGCTAAGAAGTAAGGCTAATGATACTTGGTGATTAGTCAAGAGGCTGTAAGTAAAGCATTTTGCACAGTGCCTGGCATACAGTAAGAATTTAATAAACAGAAACTACTATTATCATCCAGGCAGAAGAATAAATGCAGTACTTAATCCTTTTACTAATGCAAGTGTGTGCTAACTGAAATCTCTAACATCTCATTAATGTGAAATGACTTGGGAGTTTAGTGGTTCTCATTGGTCAAAAATTTCCCTAATTACTTAAAGATGTTTATTATCATTAATAATTTAAATCAGGGAAGTCACGACTTCTCTGAGCTACTCACTTAAGTAGATCAAACCCCATCCAACCGTGTTGGAATTCACTCACATTCTTTCTGAACAGTAAAGCTACCATAGATTTTACCATGGCCCTTTCAACTTTTACCTCTTTGATCTCATTTTCTTTTCATTTTACCCTCAAAACAACCCAGTAAGGAAGGGTAAAACTCAAAAGATACTTACCGGTGTGGCTCCTGGGCCTATTTAATAATCTATTAAGATCATACAGATCTAAGGAAACTGACATCCCTGGGTATTTATACAAGTGAGTGTATGTGTGAGACAGCCACCTACACTTGAGTTCTGAAGAATGGGACTGTTGGTGGGGGCTGATGTGAAGGCAGGCATGTGGTGAACGATCACTGGGCTTGACTCTTGGTTGTTGGAGGGAGGACACAGAGTGGCAAATATGGCCATGCCTGTATTATTCCACTCTGGGACATATTTGTGGTACATATTAGATGTAAGAATGAGTGCTTCACAGGGACATTGGATGGGTTTTTCAGGCTATGCAGTAAATAACTATGTGGATGGTGCAGGCAAAGAGTTAACAAAAACTCTTTTCCTTTTTGCATGAGAATCTGACCTTTGGTTAACTTCTTAACTTCGTTTCCCTGGAAACAGATAAAGATGGTATGTGTCAACTATGTTACTAGGCAACATTGCATATGGTAAAAATGACCCCTCATTGGTAGAGTGCATCTGGACTGGGAGGAACTACAAATGAACTGCAAATACCTGCTGGCTATGCTTTGGACTTCCCTGATTGCAGCAGTTCTTGTAACTAGCATGTCTCTGGAGAGGACCTTGCAAACTATGTCTATGGAGTTGTTATAAGAGTTATTGACTCCTATGGGAAATAAGGCTCTTAAGTAAAGGCAATTCCTTCACCTGCCCAATGTGGATCTCATCATCTGGCACCTGAGCTTCCATGGCTCTAATTGCAGAAGAATACCTGATGCTGGCCTACTGGCAAGCTATAGTTCTGATCCTATATTCTTCTGAGCAGACTGATGTCAAATGTGATGTGTGATAGTCTTAGGAGTCTAAATGTCTAGCTGAGCCCAAGAAATCCCCCTGCTGGCTGTCGCATGTTGGTTTAGTGTCATGGTGATTTCCTTTGGATAACATGTGAGGCATGACTTTCTGGAAGAGATCTGAAACCAAGGAGGTCTTCTGTAGTGCCTTTATCTATAGAAACTCAAATTAATTCATTCATCCATCTATTCAACCATCCATTCATCTGTCCAATATTTATTTAGAATCTACAATATGGTAAGAATTGTGGTAGATAAAAACATATATTCAAGGTCCTTTCTCTCAGTTAGTTCTTACATTCTGTGGAAGGAAAAGAGGTATATATTGATTATTAGTAATACCAGTAATACTAATATCCAATATTTATTAAATACCAGATACTTTGTTAAACCCTTTACATTTAATCTTTAGTTTGACCCTTTCATTTAATCCTTAATAAGAATTCTGTGAAGTACGTATTATCCTACCTACTAAAAATACTAATATGTATTATTCTACACATTTTATAGACAATAAATTTGAGGCATATAGAAGCTGCCTCAAGGTTACACGCCCAGCGTGGCATCTGAGCTCAGGCAGTCTGATTCTAGATCTCAACTTGTATGTTATTTAGTGTGATGTGCAACTAAATAGAGGTTCACGTCAAGGACTTCATTCAACAATTTTCTATGCAGGGTCTCCTGCCTCCACTTTCCCATCTCCTCAAATGCCTGAAAGCCCACCAGTTAAAATTCATTTGAGTTAACAAGCAACCATTTAGAAGTCATCAGGAGAACCAGGGAGATGGGCAAAGAGCAGAAAAAGGGCAAACTTTACCTGGATTTAATTGTCTATCAGTTTTATGCCTGTCTCCAGAGATGGCTTAAACTACTCTCTGACCCAACTTGACTAGCTTCCTTGTCCAGTTCTGAAGGGCCTGGCTCACAATTAGGCAGAAGTGAGCACTGTGGCATTGTATGTCTTCAAGGATTCTGTTTAGAAACTAGACTGTGAGAGGAAATGAAACAATGCATGTAAAGTGACCACAATTGTGCCTGTCATGTCTTAAATACTCTATAAGTCATAGCTATTATTATTCTTTCTTCACATATTGCTTGCAAAATGCTACAAACTATCAGAAAGTCAGACATCTCAGTGGCTTTAGCACCTAGTATTCTTTTCAGTCATATATATTCTTTGCATGTTGTCAGGAACATATTTGTTAAGTGCTTGTTGAGTGAACCAAGGTAGTGACCAGAGAAAGTATAGGGAGCCATATTAATCAATATCCTTATGATACATTTAGGAACACATACTAGGAAATTTGAAAATGCATTAAGAACCCTTACCATGAGGCATCTATCACATGGAAATTGTCAGCTCCCCAGTTCTTACTCCTCCAGAAAGGGGACTGTTTTGACTACAGAGAAAATTTGCTATTATTAATGCTTATCAAACTAAGTTCATACAGAAATAAGTAAGAGAGTCAGGAGCCACTCTCCTGTTTGCCACACTCCTTGGACTTAACGCCACTCTGCTTCTCCCCAGTTTTCAGTAAACATAGCCTTTACCATCAGCCAACCTTAGTTCCAAACACTTCTCAGGAGAAACCTTAATGATAGGTGGTGGTTCCTTTATATCAATCAGAGCTGTCTTGTCTGACATCACATTGATACCCTGCGTCAATGCCATTTGGATCTTTCCTGGGTATAGAGCCTTAGATCAATTTTCCACTTCGTGAGTTTCCTTCTACTCCTAAAAGAACAGAGAAATGCTCTCCACATTCGGCCTACAGGGCCACTCAAGTCTCTCTAAAGATTCAATACCTATTCTCGGTTTCTTTTGCTGGGGGTTAGATTCTGAAACATTGAGTTCCCTGGCTTCTTTGCCTAGAATGAAGCCTAGAGCCAGAAATGATCTAAGGCAAAGATCTCAGAAGAAGGTCCCACCTCAGGTGATGAGCCTTGCCTGGCCTGAAGTCTAGGGTGAGACTTAAGTACTAGACTGTCAGCATAGCTTACACTTCACAGAAAAAACCAGAACTCCATTCAGCACTCCACTTAGTTCATCTAGCAAACACTATGAAGCAGGTACTGTGCTAAGTTTGGGGAATGGAAAGTGGGCAAAAACAAGATGTCTTCCCTCGAGAAATTCAAAGTCATTAATTGTTCATGTAACACAGAATACATTCATGAGTTCATTTTTTTAAAAAAGGAATATTGATTCTCAAACTCTCATAGAGAAATGTTCACCACTTCCTCTAGCCTGGAGTCCTAAAATGTCTGACTCAATGAAGAAAAACGCCAACTGCCACCAGAGCCTACTCAAATGAAAATTCTGTAGCAGAATGATCTTGATAATCTCAGAAATCCCTGACAGAAATGGAAGCAATATAAATAAACATAAAAGAAAATAGAGGTACTGCAACACAACTATAAATTGCTCTTCTCCCCGACTTTCTTCCAATCATCCAGGGCAAAAGAAGGAAGTTGGTCTTTGTGGCAGAGAATAGACCAGCAGCTGTTCTCTATCCTGCCAAGAGGGGAGAGACTTATAAACAATAGCCAACAATATGTCCTTTGGGATGGGAAACTCAGCCAATTTGGAGGGGGCAGTCTGGAAGAGAGAAGGAGGGTTAATGGGATGGGGAGGTGACCAACATAACAGAGGATGAATTAGGAGAAAACGCTATCAAATTTTCCTGTGTACTTATGTTTCTATTACCTCATTAGGGTGATTACATAATGTGACTCCATTTATAAACTAAGAGGGAAGGAAGGGGCAACATTCTCCTTAGCGGTGGCTGATGTGAGACATTAACATACCAATAAGTCATGTGGGCAAACAGTTAACATGTTTGAGAACACGTTTCCTTTCTCTCTTCATCCGTTTGGTATTTTTTCTGCTCCTTCCCTCCTTTTAGCCATATATGTGTATCTGGGACTCAGAAATGAAAATGGAGCTGACACCTTGGGTGCCGTCATTTTCAGAGCTCTTCATGTAAGAAATATATGGAGTTTGTTTTACTGCTTTATATTCCATCGGGAGAAAAAAAAAAGAACAATCTTACAGTAATACATGGGTCCCTCGCCCCTTCCTCTCTGCAAAATCCCCAAAGGATTTCTTAGCCAGATGTAGATTGGAATTTTAAAGGTTCTTATTTCTTAGGACATTTTTCTACATGCGGGGAAATGCCATTCTTTTCACAGACTAACTTGTCGGTGTCCTAATTCTAAGTAGTAACTCTAGACGGGGATATTTTGGGGGAACGCTGTTTATGCATATACTATTAATTTGTGCCTTAACTTTTTAAATAGCTCACTAGGACAGTAAAATTCACTGAGTGCTATTTAACAAATGAGGAAAATGGGTTTCAAAAATGTGAAACTACCTGTTCTGATAGTTACAGGAGGAGGCCAGACTGCGATCCTGTAACAACAGGAGTTATACAGAACATGACTGTAATGAACAATTTCTAAGGTAGGTTGGATAGTTTAAGGAGGGGCTCCTTTATCCATGGGTTCTTCCAATGAGGGAGGAGTGTGGGGAGTGTGGTGGTGTTAAGTAGAAACCAATTCTATTAAAAGGGTCCCTCAGAGGAAAAAAAAGAAAAAAAAAGAAGAATTAACTATTTAGCCTGTATTTGTCTTACATATGGTTTAAATTTGATATACTTACACTTTATTCCCATATAACCATATTAACCCTTCCCCATTTTCTTATATTACTTCTGGTTTTAATTTTGGGGGCTTCTAAATGCACTTTTGCAGTTATCATTTCTCAGAAGATGTGCACTTATTTTATTTGTTCTTATGATTGCAAACTAAATAAAGAGTGAGGGTCTAGCATCGCACATGAACAGGAAGGGATTTCTTTATTCAGATTAGAAAAAAATAAATTTAAAATATTTCTATTGTAGACAGTAAATTAGGGAGATTTCACTCTACCTGCGGCCTGGGAAGTAGTATTTACTTAAATTAGCAATCAATCCATTCATTTAGATATACTGTTCCATATGTTTTCTGTTCACATTATTTTTGGTTACAGTATCTTAACTATCCAGCAGATGGCATCTGCTTCAAAACTCTCCTAACTTCCATTTACATTTCAGGACAAACAGGATACTGATACACTGAAACCTCCCTTAAATTAACTTCCACATTTAGTACCTAGAAAAGGTTGCTGGAAATATAATTAAGGGTAGACGATTCATTCCCTTTTTCTTGGTAAGAGTCATACTTCCCTCTTGCCATGCCCATGGCACTACCATGGACACCTAGGAAAACCTCAATAATTTGAAAGGAAACATAATCAGAATTAAACCCACAAGCTCTCTTTAAAAATCTATTACTTTAATTACTTTCAGCACTACACAAGAGCTTAGTATTAATGGCATATTTAGACAAGCAAAGCTAATCTCAAACCTCCTCTAAGAGAGAAAGAGGCAGGGGGAAAAAAAAAAAGAGCCAGCTCCTCCAAGAAGTGAGGGGTAAATGAATACACAAAGCTTTATGCATAGTTACCATACAGAGCCTTTTCCCTCTGTACTTTGTATGAAAAGATGGGTGTGATTGAATGACTTCTAACGTTTAATGACACCTTTGCTCCAGTGCTTTGTAAAGCTCACACATGAATACACTGATCCATTTCCAGATGATCCTGGGGCTCCCATCCTTTTGTGTCAAGCACAAAGAAAAAGGAGAGAGAGGGAGAGACAGAGACAAAGAAACAGCCCATGTAACCAAGCGCCGAACATGATTTGAACAACCAACTTAGTAAACATCAATCTTAGGCTGTGTTATGTGAAATGGAGTCATACTCCAAAAGAAATGTTGGCTACGTTTAAAAGATCACTTTGTCTAAAGAAAATGCCAAGTTGAATTTTCATGTAGTAAGTCATCTTTCTACAAGAAGCTGACAAGACAAAAGCAACAAAGTGAAAAGGTGAAAAATGGCTCATTTGAAAAAAAGTAATAGCATTATAACCTTTTTTTTAAAAAAGAGTCTGGTTTCCTTGTTTTGTATTATTTGTCAGGGATCAATGTGGCTATGACAAAAGCAATGGGTTAGAAATCAAAAGACTTGTGTGACTTGCTGGGTTACTTTGTGAATCACTTCACCTCCCTGGAAGGTGGTTTTCATCTATGTAATATAAAGGATAGAACCAAATTACTTTTGGGTTCACCTTCAGCTCATGTTTGTTCTAACAGGGCATCCCTGCACCCACAGGGCAGGCTCTTAGCACTCATTTGTGAGTGTGAGTCATAAGAAAGGATAGTGGAGCTTGGATAGTGGTGGGGTCTGGAGCTAGTTTGCCCAAACTGAGCCATTGGAAAGGATTCTAAAATTCTGAAGCATTTTAGAATCCTTTGGGTTATATGTTCTCTCTTTTAGTTTTAAGGCTTTTTCTGAGAAAAAAAAAAAAAAAAAAAAAAAGCCCAGGTTGGGAATCCAGTCTTTGACATGAATCTCTTTGGTTCTAACTTTTAGCTCAAAATAAAGTGCATTTGACCATTCAATTCTTTATGTATAGCATCATGCACGTTCATGAATCTCTTTAAGTCTGGAATTTTAAAATGCCTGACATCTCCTGCCACAGCCACTGTTAATATACACAATGGATTCTTCAGAAATGCAAGGTTAGAACATCTGAAGCAGGAGAATACTGATTTATATGGAAGCTGAGAGTATACAGTATCAATAAAATGTACTTTTGACATCTTGGCTTCCAGAGAAATACACTTTCTTTGTTCATTCACAAGTCTACTCTATTTCCACCTCAGATTTAATTATCTTCCCAGTTCTCATTTGCGTATGTGTAGGCTACCACTCACAATACACCAAGCCCTACATGTGGGAGGCACAAATCTTTTCATTCAAAAAATAATAATGTGGACAAGACATTTTGACTGCAAAGTAAGTGCTTCAGACAAAGGCAAGAGGATGTTAACTGTATTCTAAGAATACCAATGTCCTTGAAATGAAAGTTGTTGTTTGGTGTATTGATCTATATCAGTAGTGTAGACTTTGAGTGATCTAGTTTCACCTCCCGAGTTTGCTGATTAAAGAAACGAAGCCCGAGAAGTGTAAAGGGTTTGCCCCCAAATCACCCAGATCTACAGTAGCAGAAGTAGGATAAGAACTTGGGGGGATATATATATATATATATATATATCTTACACACTAAAATCAGTTATACATCCATGACTGCCATGGATGCCAGGATCTCACTACTGCTGTGCATCCTTTCTGTTTCTCTGTCTCTCAAATTTATTCTCTTTGAAGTGAGCTCTCTAGGAGCCATTTCATTCCTGATTTGGAGTTGATTTCCCCTGCATGTCTCTCTCACATCTTTTTAACTCCTCCTAAATGCAACTTAAGCCAAAATATCATCTTCTACCCATTCATCCATCTTTTCAGTATCTGTCCGTTTATCTATCCATCTATTCATTCACGCACCCAGGCATCTATCTGTCTCTCCATCCAAAAAACAAACAACCTCAGAGTGTTGAGTCCTGATCTAGACCTGGTAACCAAAATAAAATAGTATTGTTCCTCAAAAAGCTCATAATAGAGCTGAGTTTGCTCCTGAATAATCTTTTAAAAGTATATCAGTTTTATAGTTTCTCTTAACAATCATTTTAAAAAGATTCACGTTATTACAACAAATGTTTCACTTTCCTTATTTTCTAAATACAGCAACACTTCATCTATTTGGCTTTGGCAGAGAACGAGGTGTTCCACAAAAGTAAACTCTGTAGACCACTGAAACCAAAACTTTTGAACAGAAATCTTCCTTAAAGTGTATTTCATACTTCTCTGCCTTTGGAAACAAAATACACTGAACACGATTTAATCTTTTTCATTTTACACAACTGAGAGTGATCTTTAAGGAAAATCCACCATCATACTGGACAGGGATATTGTTTTGTGTAGAACTTTCCAGGTTTCTCTTTTAATATCGAGCAGTTATAACTTTTCACTGCAAGTTATGCTTCCTTCCAGCAGTCCCTTCATGAACTCTTCTAATTTGCAGGACCAGGAATCATATCAGAAAATTCACCAAAAGTTAGGTCTTAAATCTGTGTCAGAGCCAGGAAGGCCTCAAGTAAGGGTGTCAAGTAGAGTGTCCACATGGTTTTAATGAGTAGATTTGGGGACCACAATTACATGCTATTTTCTTCTGACTACTTCCAAACTTAGAATAATATAGAGAGGGCTGGGGATACCATGCCTTCTGGCAAGCTGGCCAGTGCCAGTCAGCCTGATTGGAGCCTTTCATCTTATCCCCAGAAAAGGAGGCAACGATGAGGCAATCCAAGTCCAAGCAGTTTTTATCTGTTTGTTTGTTTGTTTTGTTTCTTTTGAGATGGAATCTCACTCTGTTGCCCAGGCTGGAGTGCAGTGGCATGATCTTGGCTCACTGCAACCTCCACATCCTGGGTCCAAGTGATTCTCCTGCCTCAGCCTCCTGAGTAGCTGGGACTACCAGCGTGCACCACCATGCCTGGCTAGTTTTTGTATTTTTTTGTAGAGATGGGGGTTTCACCCTATCGGCCAGGCTGGTCTCAAACTCCTGACCTCGTGATCCACCTACCTCTGCCTCCCAAAGTGCTGGGATTACAGGCTTGAGCCACCATGCCCAGCCCAAGCAGTTTTAAAAAAGAGTGAGACTGCCTCTTTGAGGTACCTTGTTTAAGTGAAACCCAGTTCTCTCTATTCCTATTGTAGGAGATATCAGAACTCTGCCCATCTGCCTGCCAGAATATCTCCTGTTCCATGAGTTCTAGTCCAACAATCTCAGCTTCTACTTACAGTGCAACCTACTGCCAAGTCCTGTGCCAAGCCCTTCCCTGTAACAGGATTTCCTACATCTCTGAGAGTGCTACTATCCCATGTTAAAGGAGGAACTTCCAGCCTGGCCAACATGGCGAAACCGTGTCTCTACTAAAAATACAAAAATTAGATAGGCATGGTGGTGCACACCTATAATCCCAGCTACTTGGGAGGCTGAGGCACAAGAATTGCTTGAAGCTGGGAGGTGGAGGTTGCAGTGGGCAGAGATCATGCCACTGCACTCCACCCTGGGTAACAGAGTGAGACCCTATATAAAAAGTGATAATAGAAATAAAAAATAAAAGAGGAACCTGAGGCACAGAGAGTTTAGGCAATTTACCTAGGGCAAGTTTGTAAGAAGGTACCTTGGATTCTTAACTTGGTTCTCTTTGTCACAAATATTTACATGCATAAGATGATAATTCTGCAAAACTATGACTAAAACAGATGATAGAATTCTATGATTACTTTAAATTTATACTTCATAATAGCACTAGGTTATAAAATAAGAGCTGCATGGCCATAGGTGAGTAAATAAAAAGCAATAGTTTAAAAAAATCAATCTGGATTTTAGCTCATTCCTTGTCCATTTGCAGACTTTGATTCAGATTTTTAAATCCCCTACTTCCTTGTCCCCTGTGCATGGTTTATGATAAATTGTAAGGTTGAGAAAAACAGAAAGAAGTCCATGTTATGTAATAAACATAGAAGTGGATAAAACTATCCTATTTTGTGTACAAGTTGAGTATCCCTTATCTGAAATACTAGGGACCAGAGGTGTTTCACATTTCTCTTTTTGGGGGATGGGGAGGATTTTGGAATATTTGCATTATTCTTACCAGTTCAGCATCCTAAACCAAAAATCTGAAATCCAAAATGCTCCAATGAGCATTTCCTTTGAACATCATGTCGGCACTCAAAAAGTTTCAGATTTGGAAGCATTTCAAATTTTGGATTTTGGATTAGGGATACTCAACTTGTATTTCAAAAATGTTTATTGGGAACTGGTCATGGGATAGACATTTTTCTAGTCACGAACTACTTAAGGATGGAAGGAAAATGGTCTTTGTCCTTGAGCATCTGACAGCCCCACAGGAGATGGAGGATTGTAAGTAAACCACTAGATCAATGTGTTAGGTGCTAAAAGAGAAATATGCTAAAAGGTGCTGGGGATCCTAATATTTATCTCTGCTGAAGGCAAAGATGTTCAATGAGCTAGTAGGTCTAGTTGGCTGAATAAAGTCAAGAGGGAAGAGGAAGAGTATTTCAGGTCCAGGGAACACCACAAACGCATGAAGCAATAAGAGCTTCACGTGGTAGAAGCCACGAGCTGTTATCGTCAAGTGAGGCAAGAACTTTATGTGTTCAAGCTGAAAATCGTTTTGTAAAGTTACAAATGCAATAACTAAAGAAATGTATGATTACATTTTCTGGCACCATTTTAAGTAGACAAAACACACAGTTAAACTTTTCGGAAAAACTAGTAAATTTTACACTACAGTGAACCAGTGATGCTTCTAATATACCCAACAGGATTCAATTGATTTGGAACCTATTCTTGTATTATTTAAAATGACTTCCTCCATTTACAATTTTTTGGTCCCTATGTCTCTATAGGATCCGGACTTGTTAGACCATTTGTTCTAATTTTTTTTTTTCCAGAAAAGATCACTATTTATGTTATCGCCTAGTACAAAATCACCCACATATCTATTTTATGACATTTCAAATATCATAGAAACACTGAAGCATGCACAGAGGCCCCAGATCTAAATAAAAAGACCTAATGAGAAGAAAGTGGGAATTTAAGTGAAAATTACACGGTAGCACACTTCTGTGAGTACAAATGTGCTGCAATTCGTTAAAGCGGAGGCCTTCTTTTTGAAGACCAAAGTGCCACGTTCAATGCTACTACTCCCTGGGAGAAAATTAGGGTTCTTTGGCAATAAAATCAACTCTTTAAAATCGCTGCCAAGTTTTAGTTTACTAGATGGCAGTCTTGTGGCTGAGATCTAAGAGTTATTCCTTTTAATACTGTAACAAAGCAGTAGCTCAATGGATAATATCAATCTGTTTTTTAAAAGACATAACTTGTTTTTCATGAGGCCAGAGTAAAGAAGCATTCTTCCATGTCATAGAAGGAGAGACTGAGAACTCAAGAGGTTTAGTGATCTCTGGGTCTGATGAGAAAGTGGACCTAGAATGAACTTTCTTAATCCCCAAGTTATTCTGGCTCTGAAATATAAACAGACACATACATGAAAGAAAGCAAAATGAAGGGCAACTGTGCTCTTGTGTATCTGATGATCGGGAACAATAATTATTTGTCCTATGATTCCTCCTTAAGGAACTTCTCTGCAGGTTGTTGAATTCCCAAGAAAATATTCACATAAGGGATTCATTTAGAAATCCCCT
This sequence comes from Rhinopithecus bieti, assembly GCF_001698545.2. Taxonomy (NCBI): domain Eukaryota; kingdom Metazoa; phylum Chordata; class Mammalia; order Primates; family Cercopithecidae; genus Rhinopithecus; species Rhinopithecus bieti. Next base: position 760,756 of record NW_016807437.1, on the reverse strand, counting down.
GAATTTGTTTTAAGCAAAATGACAGTTATTCTTTTGATTACCAGAAGTAGTCTGCTTGGATTATTCTTCCCCTCTGGCTTTTCTGGATGCAGAGATGGTGCAATTTCAACAGTTGGGTGAAGGACAAAAGTTCACATGACAGAGTGTGCATCTGAAGGTAACTGAATGCTGTATGAAATAAGCTGGAGGCAGGAAGGCCATGCAATGCAGGTTCCCTTTTCTGAACAATGTCTCAGGGAGGAAAATATAAAGGTGAAAATAAGTTTGAGAAGATAAATCTGTTAAGTGTATTCATTGTTCAAAGAGAGAAACAAACCAGAAATCAGAATTCTTTCCTTGGAATATAGGTGTCTACTACCAGCCCAGTTTTGACATCAGAATGTCATGACATGAATAAAGAGCAGAAGATCCACAAGTCCTACAAGACAGGCCACTTTCCTCCTAGACAAAAGGCATAACAACCTGTAATTCAGAATTTCAGAAGAAATTTTTTCAGATAAGAAATTTCCATTTCAAACAAAACTTTCCTTTTCCTTTCCTTCTTTTCTTCGGCCCTTCCTCTTTTCCTTTTTTGTTTTCATTTCTTAGTTTTTCTTTCTGCTAGGTGAAAGTATCTTAAATTTATCCTGCTTACTCTAAATACACCTCATAGATATATGTTCCAAGTAAGGTGAATCAGATGTTTAACGTGAAAGCTTTATTCAGCACAGACATTTCACTGAATATAAACCATATAGCAAAATAGGAAACTATCACGCTGTGAGAGACGAGTTCCACTTTAAGCATTATTTATAGAAAAAAAGCATATTTTAAAGAAAAAATGACTATTTTAATCATATCTTAAAACATTCTACCACTTTAGTAGTCTTTTCTGATAAATTTAATCAATTAAGATAAAATAAGTTGAAAGGGAAGGTTGGAGTATGGTACTTTTTTTTTTTGCCTTGGTTTGTGTTACATGCAGTGACTCAAAGGAAACAGAAAATTACTACAACTGTGATGTGGCATTTATAATAAATGGCTCAACCTCAGATTGCCCAGACACTAGGAGATTTAACTGGTAATGCCAGTGAGATGATATAGTATTTCCTGTACTGTTTTAACTTCTCAATAAGCATGTAGACACTGCAGTGAAGCGCAGGTAAAAAGTTCACAGCTGGAGGGGGCGTATAGGAAGTGCTCTGCAAAGCTATAAGCTTACATAGGCATCCAGCTGGAAATAACCTTGGAAGAGTAGAGGAGGAAAATACACATGGTAATGATTTAAAATTTACAGAATGTAGATTTTAGGGGCTACAATAAGGGTGGCAGAGTTTTCTCTCAAAGGGATTCTGAAATATGGAGTGGTGGAAGGAAGGGAAATGTAGAATCCAGTTAACATAAGCTGGGAGCACTTTAAGAGTATGCCTGCTAATTTTACCGCTTAGACAGGCTATCCAGGGAGCAGCACCCCTTCCCACCAGCAGCTCTCCTCATCCAAAGGGTGCCCAGCTCATTTTTAAGATCTGTTTCAATTGTCACATCACAGAGATGTGGTCACTCCCTTTTCAAAAATTTCACCTAGAATTTTGTACCTAAGAACATTTTCTGTTCTTGGACCTTCTTTAACTGTGACCCCTTCAACTTCTGCCACCATGAGATGATACTGTTACAATGACAAGGACTGTGTCTTACTCATCTCTATTATACTGAAGCCAAATATGATTATGTTGCCAACCCCCCAACCTAATAAAAGCTTTTCAATGCCTTCCCATTGATTTTAGGATAAAACCCAAAATGAACTCTTTAGCATGGCCTATACTCATACAAAGTCCTTTACGATTTGGTGCCAGTCTCAGTCCACCCCTCTGTCCACCTCTCTGGCACTTCTCCGATCTTTTCTTTCCCAGCACATTCCTGCTCTCTTGCTTCTTGGCCTTGCACATGTTGTTCCTTGGCCTGGGACATGCTATCCACCCATCTCCACCTCTGTTGCTGACTCTGTCCTCAAGGTTCACAATCTTCTGTAGGGGCCCCTTCCTTAATCTCAGACAAAATTACGCATCTCCACACTCTTTTATGCTTCTCCCTCTCATAACTCATTCTTAGTTAGTATTGGTTTTCCCAGCTAGATTGCAGGTTCTGAGAAGCTACAGGCTGTCTCTGCCTTTTTAGCACTGCACCCATAGTGCCTGGGGTATGTAGCTTGAATGCATGGTTCTACTATATGAGATTTCAATAAATTTTATTTTTTGATTAAGTGAGTGATTAATAACCACCAAAGACTGAGTAGTAACTATGTGCCGATGAGTACGTTAAATACTTTATACACATTATGTGACAAAATCATCACAGTAGTCCCATTGTTACCCATAATATGTATAATTACTCTTATTTATAGAAAAGAGGCGATCAAATCTTAGAGAGGTTGTTAACTGCCTGGGATACCTAGCTCCAAATGAGCTCAGGGATGCTCACTCCAAAGCCTAAAACTTTTTATGGGGTTATATTGTTTCTCAAATAACTACCCAATAAATGTTAATTAAAAACAAAACAAAAAAGTGTAAAAACTTGTGGCTATATCAGCTTCTTCCAGTTTGAGAATCTCTCTGTAATTGCATTTGATTTGCAAATTTAGTCTAAATATTCTTTTTTGCCTGTTGATACAATGTCTGCAGGACTAGAGTTCAACCAAGGGCCTCAGCTCTGTTCAGATGCTCCCTATGTGATTAGAAGTGAGATGAGTTCATGTCTGTAAAATAAGCCAAGAATGGCCAGGACATCTTTTACCTAAGAGTTCCAAGCCTCCTGAATGGCTGGCTCTAGGATGTTGTTGTTCAGTGCCTTCTAACTCTATTTTCCTGAAGATACATGATTCAGTGTAATGCCAGGTTAGTACCAAAGCACCTAAGCATGGCAATATTTACCCTACAAATTATGAAAAATATAAAATTAGGTCACAGCACAGCACCTCAATATAAGAAAATTCCCAACCAGCAGGGTGATTCAGTAATGAACCATCTGTGTTCCTGGATGGATCATCTGTGTTCCTGGACAGATGGATGGAAGCAAAAGCTAGGTGGCCATTGGTCAAGTTCACTCTAGAAAATAATAGGTTCACTGGTCAGGTCTCCTCTAGAAAATATTCATTAGACAAGAGAATGTCTAATGTTCCTTCTCAGATTCTCTGAGAAGGAACATTTGATAAAACATTTATGTAAATTATTCTGATAGCTTGTCCAAATGTGGAAAAATAGTTGTATAGTATATATATGAAGAGCCCAAACTTTGGATTCAGATGTTTCTAAGTTCAATTCCTTATTCTGCCCTTATAGCTATGTATCTTTGGCAAATCTTTGGGGTTCTTTCCACCTCAGTTTTCTTTTCTACAAATAATAAGGTCCACTATTATATTTGTAGAGGGCAATATATTCAGACTGTGGAATGTACCAAGTGCATGATTTTGCGTTAAGTTAATTAACCCGCATGAACTTCAGTGTGTCATAAAAGGTAGAGGGTAATAGTATCTTCTGCAAAATGTTGTGTGAGGGTTAAATGAACCAACAATGTAAAGTGCTTGGAATACTGTCCAGCACAGAATAAATCTTCAATTGGTTTTAATTATTAATGTTAATAGAATCTTGGAAACAACTGATTGTTTTTCTCACTTTTCATACAGAAGTTTTATATTTTATAAACTTGATCATTGTCATTTTGCTTGAACTCTAAGTGTAGAATAAAAGTTAAAAATTTTAAAGTGATTAGAATTCATGCCATAAACCAAGAAGCCAACATCTCAACAAAGTACTGTGTTCTTAGAAAACTAGAAGGAATGTTTTTGTGTCAAAGTGGACAGAAAATAGCTTTTTCCCAGAACCTAAAGTATCTGAATAAAATTGATCTTTAAGAAAACAATTTGGAAAATGTTCTGAATATATCTGATAGATTTTAAAATGCTTAATCACATTTTAAAAAGCTTTAAGAAGAGTTGCTCTGAAAATTGCCCTCGTTTTATCAAATATTTATTCCAAAGTCAATAGAAAAAAATAGAAGTTCTTATAATATACCCAGGATAGCAATTGATATTAGTTTTCATGGCATATCAGGGAAAAGTATGTGATTTTAAAAAAATATCTCCTGTGTTAGGCCTGGTATACAGCACTCTCTCTCTCTCTAGTGCACAGGCACGCGCGCGCGCACACACACACACACACACACACACACACACACACACACACACGGGAAAGAAGATAGAGCAAAGAACCCTGGCTTAGCTGTTAGCTTCCCAAAGTTCTCTGGATAACAACTTAGAGAATCTAGCAAGAAGAATCATGATTTATTCCATAAATCTCTCCAGTATCCATAAAGGATGATCCAGGTCTTGTCTGATTCTGGGAGTTGCCATTTATTGTGAACTTTTTATGTGCCAGGAGCTACAGTAACTGCTTATCATAAGTGGTATTACTTAATCCTCACAACAATCATGTGTGGTGGGTATTCTTCTCATTTTACATTGATGGAACACACAGAATTTAGGTACCTTGATGACGGTCACACAGCTAGGAATTGACAAAGCCAGGATTTGAACCAGAGTCCATCTGACTCCAAAGCTCATGCTGTCAGTTGCTGCTCTGTGCTGCCTTGCACTGGGAGAACACGGCAGAGCTGGTGCTGCTGGGAAAGGGCGAGCTCCCAGCCTTCCACCTGCTCAGGTGCTGGGTCCAGGCTCAGTAGGAAACTGGTTAGGTTGGGCTTTGATGCACCCATTCTCCTGCATCTAATCCCCCATTTCTCCCCAATCTCTTCTAAAGAAAGACTGAAAACTCACTCCAAATAAAGTGTCAATGACTGGTAATCAACTAATTACCCCTCTCATGGCTCTGGAGCTCAACAAGCAGCCACAACTGAAAAGGTTCTTCAGGAACCTTTTCCACAGGATGTGAGAAGAGGTACGTTGTTCTCCTTAAGCCCAAGGCTGGCCCTTCCTATCACTGCCTAGTCCTTGCTGATCTAAGCATCAGTGCTGAAGGATCCTGTCACTAATAGTGCCAATGAGTCTGTAAATAGTGTCATCGTGTATTAAACGACTCACTGGGGCTGGCACACACTGCCATTCTGAGGGCAAAAGGCAGAGCCCCATCTTTGTCCAGGGGAGGACAGAAGTTCCTGAAGTGGGAGAAGATCAAGGTCTCCATCCTCAAAGGACCCTCTGCCTACTGTGGCTCAAAGTGTGTGGGAGAAGGGACACAGGGGATGAATACAATTATATAGGTGGACTGGACCACACACACTTGGCCTTGGGCTACCTATCTTTAGACGCTTACTCTATATTGATGTTGAATCTAATGATGTTTCTTTGGAGAAGAGTTGAGACCTAAAGTGAGACCAGAGTCCACTGAATCCTGTAGGAATGAATTATAATAAAGAGTAGGATGAAAAGTCTTTTATTTGTTCAACAAATATTGATTAAACATTTATCATGTGCCAGATACCCTCTGAGGTGCTACGAGTATGACAGTGAACAAAACTAGGAAGGCTGGAGCTTTCATGGTGCTTAACTCCTAGTGAGGGCAGACAGATATAAACAAAAACACAAGTAAACAGAACAGAATGTCCAAAGGTGATAAAGGCTACAGAGACAAATAAACCCAGGTAAAGAGAAGAGAGGTGCAGGGGGAAAGGAAAGAGCAAAGACTCTGAGATGGTCTTGTATTTGGTGCATTCTGGGAAGGCAGGAGCGGCTGGAGGATAGAGAAATAGAGAAAGTCGAGGGAGCTGTGTTAGGAGCGGTGCGCAGTGTGTGTGCACACGCATGTGTGATGTGGTAGGCAGATCTCGTAGGGCCTGTGAGGGCTTTGCCTTTCACATCTAGTGAGATGGGAAACCAGTGGAGGGTTCTGAGCAGGGAAAAGACATCACAGAACACATGGCCAGAGTCCCTTGTGACATATCACAAACAACATCTAACACGCCTTCCTAAACCGAAACACTAGCCTTGCCCTTCAGAACTCTTTCTTCCGCTGGTAGCTGCCATTTGCATGCATTTTTCTCCAGCCATAGCATCTCCAGAATCAATGCTCATGTGTCCAGTGTAGCCTGACACTCCTTTAAAAACAACTCTTCAAGACAGGGACTGCCTTTCAAAATGCCTTCTTCGACACAACAGAGCACACATTTAGAGAAGTAACAAGAGGCCATTTCTATCCAAGCAAATGTGTTTCTTGCAGCCAACAGCATAGCCTTATAACAGGAATGTTTCTATTTCAGAGAGTAAGTCTATCATCTCAGTAACAATCCTTTAAAACACAAAGTTATCACATGATATTCTTACTCTATGCAGGGTAAGTCAAGACCCAACAAATGAAACACTTCTGGAAATTATATCCCTTTTTTGTTTTTTTAAATCATCTTTTAAGTCTGTCATTGGTAAACCAGATTTAGAACATTAAGAACTGCTGCAAAGATTTGTTATGAGAAATCTACTGAGGGTCTACTGAGTTCTTTGAATATGATATTTCAGATTAATATGGACATTAAAACAGAGACATGAAAATGCATATCCATGACTGCCTCTCTTGCTCTAGTTTTCATTTCAAACCCATATTACTTATACATTCCCAAAGAACAACTTCAAATATGATATTTTGCAAGCTTGTGTTTTCAAATTGCTGATTTAAAGGTCTTCTTGACCTCTGTACAGAATTCTAACATTTTTTTTCCTGCTTTGTTGGCCTGAGGGTGGTGATAGAATCAAACATGTTTATAAATAGGGCCAAATAAATTGCAAATTTCTTCCTAAGAGAGAAAGAGTTTTATGAAGAAAATACCTGCCAAGTCATTTTTTAAAAATCCCTCATCCACTGACATTTCTGGTTCAACAAGTTTTCTTCTTAATGTAGTTAAATGTCAACAAAAGCATTACTGCTTAATTATCTGAGTATCCTGAGTCATAAAATGCATATATCTCTTCACTTAGGAAATGTTTGGTTCTCAATTAAATTAGCTGTTTTCACCAGAATCTTTACTCAGCCACTGGAAAAAATAATTTTCCCCCTTATGACTTTCTCTACTACAATAATTGACCTGGGTTCATTTTCTTTGATATTACAGATGAAAGTCTGACTTTTCAAATACAGAGGTAAAGTAGATCTATGAACCTACAAACTTCACTTTTGGTACTTACCCTAGAGCAGTAGTTCTCAGCTCTGATGCACATAATTTCCTGGGGGAGCTTACTATACACACACACACACACACACACACACACACACACGGAGAGAGAAAGAGAGAGAGAGAGAGAGAGAGAGGTCCACACAGGCCCAACTTGAAGAGATTCTGACTTAATTGGTCTTGGGTGAGCCTGGGCATTTTTTAAAAGTATGTATTTTAGCACTTTGGGAGGCCAAGGTGGGTGGATCATGAGGTCAGGAGATCGAGATCATCCTGGCTAATACAGTGAAACCCCATCTCTACTAAACATACAAA
>NW_016807437.1:734579-752385 GCF_001698545.2 Rhinopithecus bieti | reverse complement strand
CCTCCCTCCCTCCCTTCCTTCCTTCCTTCCTTCCTTCCTTCCTTCCTTCCTCTCTCTTTCTTTCTTTTCTCTTTCTTTGTCTTTCTCCTTCTTTCGTTTCTTCTCCTTTTCCTTCCTTTGTTTTCACCTATAGTGACCATTTGAAGCATTTCTATTTTTTGATTAAGATAAACAAAATTGACTGGGCCAGGTGGCTCATGCCTATAATCCCAAAACTTTTGGGAAGCCGAGGTGGGCAGGTCATTTCAGCCCAGAAATTTGACACCAGCCTGGGCAACATGGTAAAACCCCATCTCTACAAAAAAAGAATACAAAAATTAGCTGGGCATGGCAAATGCCTCTAGTCTCAGCTACTGGAGAAGCTGAGGTGGGAGGATCACTTGAGCTCAGGAGGTTGAGGCCGCAGTGAGTCGCCATCATGCCAGTGCACTCCAGCTTGGGTGAGAGAATAAGTCCCTATCTCAAAATTAAATGAATAAATAATAAAATTCAGATAAATAATAATGTAACTTTAGAAGATCTCATTAAAGGCACGGCGTGGTGGCTCATGCCTGTATTCCCAGTACTTTGGGAGACCAAGGTGGCTGGATCACGAGGTCAAGAGATGGAGACCATCCTGGCCAAGATGGTGAAACCCCATCTCTACTAAAAATACAAAAATTAGATGGGTGTGGTGGTGCGTGCCTGTAATTCCCAGCTGCTCGGGAGGCTGAGGCAGGGGAATCACTTGTACCCGAGAGATAGAGGTTGCAGTGAACCGGGATCGCGTCAATAAATAAATAAGGAGACCGAGGCAGGTGGATCACAAGGTCAGGAGATCCAGACCATCCTGGCTAACACAGTGAAACTCCGTCTCTACTAAAAATACAAAAAATTAACCGGGCGTGGTAGCGGGAACCTGTAGTCCCAGCTACCCCGGAGGCTGAGGCAGGAGAATGGTGTGAACCCGGGAGGCGGAGCTTGCAGTGAGCTGAGATCACGCCACTGTACTCCAGCCTGGGCAACAGAGCGAGACTCCGTCTCAATAAAAATAAAAATAAAAAATAAATAAATAAGCCGTAACAAAAACAGGGCTGAAACATGCCCCTTGTTCGCCACATTGCAGGTGAAGAGGAGAGAAGAGCTGCAGCCCCTTAGGGAGCCCAAACCTGGGAGCTCCTCAAGCCAGGGCTGTGACTCCCTCTTTGGGGTCCTGCGGTGTCTGGCGTCTCCAAGCTTCTGGGCACCACTGTGTTCCCTGGTGCTAGCCAGGGAAGCTGCTTGCAGTGCCTCTGGTCCAGCTGCAGCCTTGCAGAAAGCTGGCACCTGTGTGGGCACCTGGAGCTGCCCGCCCCACTGGCTTGTCTGCCTGCACGGTTGCCAGACCCCATGCTCGTTCACACACCCTTTTCTGCTCCATGCGACTTGCCCTTGCCAAGGGAGGGATCCAGGTCGGTAGTGTGAGCCCAGCACAGCCTGCTGGTGGGCGGAACAAGCCCAGTGGGCCGAACAAAACTCAGGCAAAAGTGCCACTGGCCAGAGGTTTCAGGCCCGAAAAGCCACACCCCAAGGATCCTGTAACACAACTATAGGATACACACAGCTATGTGTTCAGTGCAGGCAGCAGATAAATCTCATTTTAACCTCATGGGTACTGACTACAAATGGTCTTCGACTTTTTTCTATTGTGTATCTCTGTCTTCACTGGTTAATTTGTTGTTACTTCAGCATCTCTTGTGTAGCTGAGATTTGAATATACCTGCCAGGTGGAAATAGGTGAGCCTTCCCTCTAGGTTATTTACATGAAAGCTAAGGGGCCTTCTGAGTGGAGAAGGTGGCTGGAGGCTTAAGCTGTATTCCTAATTTATTTTCAGTTACCTAGGCATATATGCAGAATGGGACAAGAGTCAAGTGGAAACCAAGTTTTCAGGAGGGACTGGAGCTTCCCGAGGAAATAAAACTATGAATAACTGTCGAGTCTGGTATAAACAGGGTGCTTCAGCTATAAGACCACAGGGTCAAAGGGCAGTGATTTTGCCAGCATGGCACTGGCACCTGGAAGTGTCCTGAACCAGCCATCCTGGCTGTATGTGACCTAGCGAAGGAAAAAGCTGTGTGGAAAAGGAAAGAGATGTCACACTAAACTTGGAATTACTTTGAAATCCACAGCCCATGGAGATGTGTAGCTCCAGGCAGTATTGGTCAGTCGGCTGGCAGTGTAGCCTGGAGTGGCAGCTGCTAGTATCTAGCAGTTGCTCCTATTTAGGAGAGCTTGTCAAACTCTTGTTTTGGACTCCCAAATACCTGGGGTATAGTTGAGGGTTAGGAATAACTGTGCACGGGATTGGAATTCTCAAATGAGAAGGTGCAGTAGAAAGGTTGTAACTAGTGAGAATCTGGTCTTGAAGTTCTGTGACCTCATTTGGACTGGTAGGCTGAAAAGACTTATGGATATTTAGGTGCACTGGAATTCCTTTTTAACTTCTCCAGTCACCAAATCTCATCTCCAAACTCCAAAGGCCTTCTTTTCTTTTTCCTCCCCAGTCCATCCTGCATATGCCTAGTATAGAGAGATACATTAAAACAGGTCAACACAACATATCGTCACTAGCCATTTTGAAGATTGGCTGTCTTCACAGAAAAATCACCCCTTAAGGCAGACTTCTCTAATTGCACTGCTGGACTGTTAGAGATGAGTCCGTCTTCAGTTATCTTGATTGTTGAGCCAAATATAACATAAATCCTCAAAATATAAATTGCATTAATGTTTTTAAAGTTAGGTGGGGTGTAAGATTTTACAGGACGTAGAAATGTACTTAATTAATTCATCCTTGAAATAATTATTGCTTAAAAAACTGAAAATTTCAAGTAGCTATAGAATATCTCTAATTCCTCTCTGGTTGCCATTATTTCCAGCATGCAGTGTTCTTACATAGCCCACTTGCCAAAAAAAGCTCTTGTTATAAGGTTAAGGCCACATTTCTGTGTAGTTAAAACTTTGCCTCAGGGTATGTCCTGACTGCATATAGGTTAATGGAGCACTGCATGTTTCTTACACAGTATTACCTGTATACTTGCTAATACTCGAATTCTAGAGATTCACTGCAGGATGTAAATGGATCCAGCATTGATCTTGAAATCAGAAGTTCACGGTTCTAATCAGGGTTCTGAGTAGTGAATGAACTTCGAGAGAAGCTATTAAATTTCTCTTACATTTATAAAAAGGGAATAATGATTTTATTAGCAACATCTCTAAGATTCACACCACCTCTGATATTCTGAACCTAAATTTGAGTATTTACGTAGTTTACATAAAGTAAGCTCTTTTGCATCAACGGACAGGGTGGCATGCAGGTAAGGAAGAAAAGGAAGAAGACTGGGGTCCCCTCAACCTGAAAGAGCTCGCTGTCAAGGAGAGGGCCATTTATTAAAAGACCTACCTCATTTTCAAAACAGATCAACTACATAGTGAACCCTGGATGGGACCAGAGATCCAACCTCATGCCAAAATGACTATGTGTCTAAAGCAGTGATGCCAAAGCCGGCCTCTTACCCTGCTCTGCCAAAGGAAACAAGAAGGCAAATCCACAAGTCTCCCAACGTGATAAACTCCATTTGTCACCCTCTCACATGTGCCTCCAAGACTAAACTTGTCTCTTGGTGGCTCCATTTCAGTTAAGTACTTTTAGACCTCAGTCCAAACCCCTTCTCTTAGGATTTGGCTCAAACTATTGATAATCATAAATTTCCATATTTATATTTCCAATCTGTGAGGACTTAAAAAAAACTATTATGGAAACCAAGTACAATCTTAGGGAACAGACTGTGTATTTAATTTACACAATGAAACTTGGGCTGTAGCATTAATACTGTAACAATACTGAACAATTTAACAGAAGTGTATTACATTATTTGTGCTGTAACTCTTTTACTCTTTACTTGTGTTTTGTGTAAAATGACCAATTTATCCTTGCATAAAAGCTTTTGTTTGGCATTTACAGTCTCCTGTCCTTTTGACATCTCCTCCATTTAAAAAAATTGGAATTCCTTGTTGCTAGTTTTTTGTTTGTTTGTTTGTTTTAGACGGAGTCTGGCTCTGTGGCCCAGGTTGGAGTGCAGTGGCGCGATCTCGGCTCACTGCAAGCTCTGCCTCCCGGGTTCACGCCATTCTCCTGCCTCAGCCTCCCGAGTAGCTGGGACTACAGGTGCCCGCCACCACGCCCTGCTAACTTTTTTGTATTTTAGTAGAGAGGGGTTTCACCATGTGAGCCAGGATGGTCTCGATCTCTTGACCTCGTGATCTGCCCGCCTCGGCCTCCCAAAGTGCTGGGATTACAGGCTTGAGCAACCGCGCCCGGCCTAGTAGAGGAGTCATGGCAGCTGAAGACAATGACGATTTAATGGAGTGAAGCCGATCTACAATCTTGGGCGGAAAGTGTATGATGTGGTTGGCGGGGCTTTCTACATTCCAGTTAGCCGAGTGCTATAAAATACTAAAACCAACACTGTAACAAAGTAAAAGGTGATACAGCTCTGGTTGGCTATTTATTTACTGATTTGGTAAGTTCCAGTACTATGCTTAGAATGTACAGGTAGATGGATCTGTGTAGATCGTGCAGTCTAATGGTGTTCTGTGGACGTGTGTTCATTTCTGAAGAAGTTTTTGTTTGCTAATGGGACTGAAAAAAAATAAGATTCATGCAGGGAATTTACCAAACAGTTAAATTTATTCACTTTTCAAGGACCATCGCTTACTCTGAGGTTACGTTCGTCTCAATGTTTTCATGCTAAAATATATTTTTTTCATGAAAGATAGTAAGAGTAGGCAGTAGTTTTGATTTTTAATGTAGTTACACAGAAAAATGAAATACAGCAAATCCATGTTAGCTTCCGTATTATAAGATGTAAATGTAAAAGTTTGAGGACCACTCAAGTGACTGTCAATTTCATTGTATTTTTAGGGAAACTGAGGCAGAGTGGCTAACTGCTTGCATGCAGTCACCCAGCTAGACAATTCCACTGAAGCCATGTGGCCTTCCATAAGCTCAGATTCTCAAAATACAGCAGGTATGTGAAGGACAGTATATGCTGTACCTAAGAAGTTCAAATAGTTACCCAGAAACTATTGTTATTCACGCTGTTTTCTGTTTTTAAAACTCTTATTTGCAGTCTTTTTGGTCACAGGAGAGTTTCATCAGATATCTGCAAGATGTAATTTCTCTCCCAAAACCCCAAGGAAATGCTATCAAAATATTCATGTCTTCAGTAGATTCTATTCTTGGAGAGGTTAATATGGAGGAAAGATTCATGGTCAGTTCACATTTTGTGCAGATGACGATGGCGGCACAAGGCCACCTGAAATCATTCACCTTTGCAACTGCATTTAGATTCTATATTGTCTGCATCAGGCATGGAGACACCCACCGGGTGCTGTGAGAGGATAAAAGGAGTACTAACAAATGTCATCATACAAAAAATATTTCAAATCATTTTTGACACCAGAATAAAAGTTAGATTCCTGTGTCTGAGATTTCGAGTTATCTTTCTAAATGGCTCTCTCTAATCGAATCAGCAAACCCTCAGGGAAGAGCCTTCACTTCCTTTCTGTTGTTTGTTAAGCCAAGCACACCAAGAATGGTCAATATAAATAATACTATGGGAGTACTGGAGGGCAGGGAGTGGGTGTTGCATATTTTGCTTTGATTTTTCCTCTGGAAAAAAAATGAATTATGTGACAGAGTGGCAAAAGGAGGAGGCCAGAAAGAAACATAACCGGAAACTTGAGTGTGACTCTTAATTTCACTCTTTAAAGCTTTAATGCAAATCCAATTATGTATTTGCTTTCAGTTCTGAAGTTGAGAAATTTGATGTTAGACATTACAAAGGTAATACATAGATTCCCCAGAGAAGATATGGATAATATTTCATGTTTTCCTCCTGGTATAATATTCCCCCAAGTGAAATCCATTGCCTATTATTATTGATATTGTGCTATCCTGGTAGCAAACTTGAAATGTAAGGAAATAGGATTCTGTTCATTATTTCTTACCAGTAAAATTAATGAATCAGAGAAGAAGCTAATGTAGGTCTGTTTTATCACTAAGGTGCTCAGAAGTTCAACCTTCCTTTTGTTCTCCTTTAGAGAAGCTGTACTTACAAGTATTGCAAAGTCTGACAAATTGTATGGTGTCTATTATTATCTGTCTGTCTCCCTCCCAGACAGGGCAGGGATTCTATCTTCTCTATTTTCATATCCTCCACGACTTAAGACAAGCCCATAATATTCCATCAACCATTGAGCATAAATTTAAGTGCCTACAGAGTACTAGGGAGTGTGCTGGGTGCTGGGGACTGAAAGAGGGAAGACAGACAATTCTGGAAGGTATAATGTAAAAGAAGAGAAGAACTGAGCTAGGGGAAATCGGGTGGGGGTGGATCTGTCTGACTGGCTTACCAAAGGAAGTGATGTTTAAGGGGAAACCTGACTAATGAATAGGAGTTTCCCCAAGTTCTCTTTGTCTTTGTCTTTTCGGGTTACTGGAAAAGCTAGTGAGGTTTGTGGCTGGTATCATACCGTTTAATGTGTTATCTGCTACCATGGTTAATGTGACTCTTACTAATTGGCATTCAGATAGTGCCTTGCATATTGATTGTATGCTAATACATCTGAGCCAGTTGGCCTTGCTATGCGACATTCTCATGCTTCCCCAAACGTGAATACTGAAGTGAACCTTGGGTGGCCCTGCTTTGTGGATCACGTATCTGCCCCATCTCTACTTTCAGAATCAATTTGTTCATACATTCTCCTCTCTCCTGCAATGCCTAGATAGAAGAAACTCTTAATTTAAAATATTACAACAGAAAGTTATTCTGACTCTTGCCAAGAGGTGTGATTCTTGTAGTCAATTGAAATACCATCGAGCTGAGTCTCAGAGATGCTCAGGGATGAAAGAAATATGTGTACAACCTGAAGGTATGAATGGTGTGCATCATGTATTGTATGCATGAACAGAAACACCAGCCTTGGAAAAAAACACCAGCTTTGGAGAGCACACCAGCCTTGGAGAGACACACTAGCTCCCCTCTTACTCTGTTTACTGTTTTCTTTCTGTGAAATTTAAAATTGATTCCATGTGTACTATAATGCAAGCAATGGGGCAAGGCTGCTGTCTTCACACACACACACACACACACACACACACACACACACACACACACTCAGCCCTTCAGAGCTGCCTGCTTAACTTCTCACAGCAACTTCCTCCACTCCGATGGGCTGTGGTCCCTGAGGGAAGCCTCGGCATCTGAATTTGGCAGGGAATCCCATTCCCATGGAAGTCAGGACTGCCTTCACTCCCAAGGAACAGCCTGGCGAGGTTCTCACACATTTTCCTCTGGCTTCACTACAGAATATGTACGCTCAAAGGGGACAATAGAGGGGTCTCCCACACTCCCCAACTCATGCAGATCCACAGGTAGTTGGGAACGTCTTGCTCTGAATATGAGGAAAATGAGATCTGTGTGAATCTTAGCTCTTAATATGAGGAAAATGAGATCTGTGTGAATCTTAGCGAGGCCACAGCTCAACCTTCTTGCTGCTCTCTATAAATGAATGTTAGGAGCACTTTACATATATGAAAACTGTCCAAGTGGGACCTGACCTTTGGGCCTTTGGATCCATGTTGCATTCATAGCCATTTAGATCTGACTCCATTTCAAGTGTTCAGAAAAATGAGAAACAATTTTACAATAGCAAAATTGGGCCCTCCCACCCTTCCCCACAAAATTGAATGAAATATAAGGAGGAAAACGAATGGAGATTTTGTGAGAATGACTGACTCTTCTGCAAGCAGAAATGGGCAAGTTATCAGAGTTAAAAATTGCCTTATAAAGTATCTTCGTATATAGCAGAAGAGATCATCAGAAATGCATTTTTTGGCTCTAAATTTCCTTTTATTTTTTCCCTTGGGATCTCTCTTTCTGGGACTTTTTACCCCCATCTCTCTCTCTCCTTTTTTTTTTCTTTTTTAAGACAGTCTCGCTTTCCTTTGGCCCAGGCTAGAGTGCAGTAGAAACGATCTAGGCTCATTGCAACCTCTGCATCCCAGGTTCAAGATTTTCCTGCCCCAGACCTTCCAAGTAGTTGGGACTACAGGCACACGCCACCACGCCAGCTAATATTTGTATTTTATTTTTGGTAGAGACAGGGTTTTCACTATGGTGGTCCAGGCTGGTCTTAACTCCTGACCTCAAGTTGATCCACCTGCCCTCAGCCTCCAAAGTACTGCGATTACAGGCGTGAGCCACCACGGCTGGCTACAACCATCTTTTTTACTCTCTTCTGCTTTGACAATGTGGGTTAGTTTCAATTTCATCATATATTGGGTCGAAACTTTATTTTAGAAGATAATCTTGGATGTTTAAGACGGGGGACTACTGCTTTCTCAGAAGCACACATTTTGTGGACTGTACTCCAGAAATGCAAAAAACAGCCTCATCCGCTGAGTCCTGCCTCCCAGGTCTGATGTGGAGTCCACAGTACAGCATAGTGAAGACTCTGGGTGTGGCTGCAGTGGTGGTGGGCTCTGCCTTGCCTGGTGCTCTTTTTATAGGTATAGAAATACAACTGATGACTCAAAACTATTATAACTTGATAAATGACATAAACAAAATTCAGTCCCCAACACTGGTGTGGATGGGCATTCGGGCAGTACCTATGCTGTAAATGTCCATGCTATAAAGAACCACTGGAAATAAAGAGCTCTGTGCTCCCTCCCAGGTCTTGTTCTGGCCAATCTCCTTTTCCGTCTTTCCCGGTCTGAAGGATTGCTCCTCTCTTCTATGAGAGTGCAGCTGAAAATGCTCATAGTCTCCCCATTTCGAACCTGGATCCAGGCTGAGGTGGATGCCCCTTCTCTGTGGTTTCCATAGCAAAGTGCTCTGTGCACATCTGGGCTCACATTTCTCTCTTGTCTTGCAATTCTCCATTTCACTAAATAGATTGTATTTCTCATTCCACCACTGTGCCTGGCTCAATCAGTGTACACTGAACAAATCTCGTATTTTTAAAAGAATGTAATATTGTAGAAACCATGGATAGTACACTGTGTTATCATGGATAGTTCAATCATAGATAGTTCAATGTCATATAAGTCAAACAGACTTTGTGTAGGCTAGCAGGAGGATTTAATGCACTTTCTTTAAATTGTTCCTACGATTCAGGAAAAACTGTACCAGAAATGCCAAACAACTGAATTGAAAATGAATTTCTGGAACGCAACACTCAAAATCAGAGACTGTTCATAGAGCAGGTATCTACTGCTAATTTCTAACTAAATGAAAGGGCTTCTGTTTCTCAGAGCAATGATACTGGAACAAGAACCAAATGTTGCTAGAGAACAGTGCTAGAAGTGTGTCGACAGAATTGTCTTCTCGTTCTAGTCCATGTAACTTCCCTTGATTAATGAGAGCCATGTCTAGGTGAGAAAAGCAATCAGAGGGCTTCAGCTGTGCCAGCATAAATGGAATGCATCAACGGTACTGTTTGCTTGCACATGAGACATGTCAGTAAATTATCCACTAAAAAGCAATGATTCTACCTTATTTCATTCATTTTAAATCCCTTCCTAGGTCTCCACTCTTTGTGCTTACTATTCTGCTTTGTTTCCAACAAGGATATAAGTTCAGATTTCAAGGTGTGGAGCTTGGAATAGTCTGCTGGTACAGTAAACAGTCAGAAGTGTGCATCATTCCTTCTATGTAGTTAATTTTCCACCTGTTATTCTGAATGTCCTTTAGGCAGGAGCTAAATGTGATAAATGTCAGCAAATGATCTGGCATAGAAACCAAAATCCACTAGAGAGAAGGGCAAAATCACCAAGATAGTTTCAGTTGTAACCGGATCAGACCCTAATTGCCCAATACCTGATAAATAGGGAAATAAAGACCTGAAATCTCCTTTAGAAATAACTATTTTAGAATTTCATGGAAAATCTAATAATAAAACTTGATGTACCTGGGACTATGAAAATAATGTAAGTCTTTAACCAGACTTAAATTATATAGATACACATGTATATTACACACACATGTAAAAAGGGAGAAAATTGGCCCAGAAAAATAACAATTACCTGACATTGGATTGAACACATGATTGAGCAAATTCCTTGAGGGCAAGGATTGTGTATTTAAGCTTTTTGGCTGAGAGATGCAATGTGTGGAGAATAGCTAGAATCAGATAAACATGAATCAGATAAACATGGTGGCAGCAGTTCTGGGAGGCAGGACTCAGCGGATGAAGCTGTGTTCTTGCATTCGAGTACTCAGTCCACAAAATGTGTGCTTCTGAGAAAGCAGTAGTCGTTTACATCCAAGTTATTTCTAAAATAAAGTTTTCGACCCCACATATATGGAGAAATGTGAAACTACCCCACATTCTGTCAAAGGCCAGAAAGAGAGTAAAAAAAGATGGTGTAGGCCAGCCGTGGTGCTCACGCCTGTAAATCGCAGTACTTTGGGAAGGCTGAGCAGGTGGTCACTTGAGGTCCAGAGTTCAAGCCAGCCTGACCAACATAGTGAAACCCTGTCCTCTGTACCAAAAATACAAATATTAGTGGGCGTGGTGCGTGTGCCCTGTAGTCCCAACTACTTGGAAGGCTGGGGCAGGAAAATCACTTGAACCTGGGAGGCAGAGGTTGCAATGAGCCTAGATCGTTCTACCTGCACTCTAGCCCTGGGCATCAGAGCTGAGACTGTCTTAAAAAAAAAAAAAGAGAGAAGAGAGAGATGGGGCAAAAGTCGAAAGAGAGATCCCAAAGGGAAAATAAAAGGAAATTTGAGCCAAAAAATGCATTTCTGATTGATTCTTCTGCTATATAAATATATATATATAATAAAGATACTTTATAACCTTAAGCAAATTACTAAGCCACTCTACTCTCAAACTCTTCATCTGTAAAGAGGAGAAAATTATTTCTATTTCCTAGAAATGTCATGGAGAAAGCACTTGGCATAAAGTAGATGCTCAATAAATGAGGCTTACCTCCTTATCTCTTCTTTGCATACTCTGTGGCACCAAAGACACCTAGGAAGCTTCTAACACTTTCCCCTTCACACACCCTTGGTCAGGAAGTGACCATCAGATGAAATGCAACAAAATGAGAGCGTAAACAAACACATAGAGAGACAAAAGGGATCCAGAAACAGGGAACCTGATCAAGGAAAGGAGTGAAGAGATTCTAAGTATGGTGGCAGGAAGTCGTAGGATGACAGCTGTATCAGCAGGCCTAGGGAACACCCATTAAGGCTGTGGCTGGGGACAGAGGGCTCCTGCGGAGATGAGAAGTATCAGTGTGGAAAACGCATTGAGAAATGTTTCACAGAGCTGTTAGATGGTATGAGAAGACAGCCAGAGATGTAAGGAAACTTCACAAATGAAAGAAAAGTTAGGTACATGACCCCTGGATAAGAATTATAATTACAGTATACTGCTTATCTCAGCAGTAAATACTATTTGTCTCTTCATAAATTCTGAAAAAACTTACCTAAACTTTTTACCTGACTATACTGTGGCAAAAGGGGAGAGAAAGGAAGTGTTGAAGATAGAACTGAAATCTTCATTTACTATAATAAGATGTAATGGATATGGCCTAAAACTAATAAATCAAGAGTATCAGGTATGGATGCATTTAGGTACATAATGGTAAATACCAGGAGAAGCAACTAAAAATGTTAAAAGTGGTTTCCTCTTGAGACTGAAAAGAGTGAGGGAAAAGGGGCCAGGGAATAGATTTTGCATTTTAACAAGATTTGTCTTTTTAAACTATGTTTACGTGTTACTTTGATAAAGGTAAGACTCAAATTTAGACATGAAGACAGTAATTGCATTTTGGAATCATAAATTCAAAAGAATAGAATAAAATTTTAACAAAGGCAGCGAGCAAGGCCTGATGACTCAAGGTAAAATCCTTAGCAGCAAGTTTGGGTCCAGACTTCCTGTGTTACGTCTCTCATTCCCATGCTCTTCCTACCACAGAGCATACCCGAGTTGTTACATTTCTCATAGCAGTTGGCATGGTTTGCCACATATAGGCAGTGATTAAGTATTTGCTGAATGATAAATAACTATACCAATTGCTGAACTGTTTTTTCAGGTGATTTTAAATGAGTTTAGTCTGGGAAGTATGGGCATCATACCTGGAGTTCATAGTTTTGTTCTATCTGCAGGAGTAAGATGATCACATATTGAAAGGTTTCAGAAAGCTGTCCCTGAAACCTGAATCTGATTCTGAGGTAGACACTCCTCAGGTCTAATCCATTTTACACAATGCATAGGTTTGCCAAAGACTCATTTGAGAAAACTGATAAAATTTGAGTGAGGCAATATAATGGGCATTTTAATTATGCATTCCTATAAAGTCTATATCCCCTATTCATGGGTTAAACTAGAACACTGGTTTGCAAACTGTCCTGAAGGAACTTAAAGTTCTGAGAGTTGCCTTAGGAAAATCCGGAAAAGGCAGGGGTTGAGGGAATGGGGAAGAGGATAAGGGATGAAAGAAGTGTTCTTGCTAAAAGAAAGTGTGAAAACTATTGAAATACATCTTCAGAAAACATTATAACTGTAACCACATTATCTCAGCTTCCTGGAGGAAAGCCTTTACTGAATTAAAGTATATTACTGAATTAAAGTATAATATTCATTATGAATATGAATATTCATAATATTCATATAAAATTTTATAATGCAGCTTAAAAACAGAAACATCAAAGTCAACAGTGTCATGGTGTCTTTCCAAAATTTCCAGTAGAAGATGTCCATCATGTTACCTAATTCCCCTGATGATAAATGTACCTTTGAATTTATTTCTAGGAAAAAGTTTGCCTCCATTTAATGAATGTGTATGGTTTTCATATATTTAAAAAAAAAAAAACAAAACTTCTGTATTCCCACATACTTCCTTTTGACCTTAGTTGCTAGGAAACTCAGAGTTAAATGAGGGCTCAGTTTTGAAAATCACCCACTGAAATTGTCTACTAACATTTAATTTGTATTATTTTACTGGAGGGTACTTATTTGCAAAGAGAAGCAAGCTAACGTTTGTCAATTGCCTTCAAGGCGCAGGCCCTGTGTTTGTTGTATATCTCATGGGTTATTTCATGCACCATGGAAAATTTTCAACAATCCTGAAAAACAGGTATTGTCATTCTCATTTTACAGATGATACAGCTTAGTTTCAGGGAATTTAAATAACTTGGCCAGAGTCACATGGACATGAAGATACTTACAACATTTTTGAAGTAATACATAAATTCTCAATAATGTATATTTTATATTTAAATTCATATAAAAATTATTCAAACCCATTTCATTTTCTTTGATTTCAAAATTATACAGCCTACAGTCTACAACATATACACACACCCCCATTGCATAACTTCTTTCCTTTCTTTCCTTTGTCCTGCCTCTTTTTCTTTGTCTGTATATTGACGCTTTCTCTCAGGTACTGTGTTTGCGCTTGGTGGTACAAAGATCAATTACATACAGACATGGTTTCAAGGAGCTTGAAGTCTAGTAGAGGGGTTAAGGTATGGACTTAACTACAATTCAAGGTAGAAAGCAATGAATGTAATGAGAAATGCAAAATGCTTTGTGAGTTGAGAGAGGGGAAAAGAAATTTTGTGGTCCCAACCCTCCAGGAGTTCACAGTTCAGTGGACCAAAGACCTAAACAAAATTATAATACAGTATGGTAAGAACTATACTGAAAGGTTTGCACTGTGCTGTGGGTACTAGAGGGAGAAGAAACTAACTTTGTTTCACGAAATGGGGTGATTACAGCAACATGGACACTCAGG
The DNA here is from genome assembly GCF_001698545.2 of Rhinopithecus bieti. Classification (NCBI taxonomy): domain Eukaryota; kingdom Metazoa; phylum Chordata; class Mammalia; order Primates; family Cercopithecidae; genus Rhinopithecus; species Rhinopithecus bieti. Next base: position 738,550 of record NW_016807437.1, on the reverse strand, counting down.
GAAGGGGATGGAGAGAGTGAAAGGCTGGGGTTCTAAGATACCAGCAGAACTGCCTAAGAAGGTGGACAGGATGTCACAGCCAGTAGGGATCAGGCAGCGGTAGGGCAAAAGGCATTCATAGGGAGGAGAGCTGATGCTGTGAGGTCTAGCCCCAGGAAATGATTGGATCTGGGGTAAAGCTGCAATTCCAGGAAGGAGGCCTGGCAAAAACAATAGAGATAACTAGAACCCCAGTTACTGGCCTCATCCCTAAGGAGTATGGAGCAAGGCAGAATTGCTTAGTCACGCTGTTCAACTACCATCTGGAGGGACAAGGTAGCTGGAAAGAAGGAGGTAAAAAGGAGAATTACAGTATCAAAGCACGAAGGCAGCAGCAGTGGAGGCAGAGATGTGGATGGTTGTGCAGTGGTGTCAGCAGTAGCACCTGGGAAGGGAGAGAGGAAGTGTCCTAACTGCAAATGTTCTGACCCTGATTCAAAATAGGGCTCAAAGGGGTAAAGATTTAATGAAACATCATTTTTGGAGAATGCTGGGGTTTGAGCATGTTTGAATATGGAAAGGAGAGACTAAAGATGTAAGATACAAGACCGATGGAATACATCTTCTGGAGCAAGAGCTGAAGTTCAATGTCGGCCTCTGAGAAGTGGCATGTGGGGTGCAAGGGAGACAGTGGGACAGAGGATGGGTGAATTCTTGACATTCTGAGGTCGGCAGGAGCTGCCCCCTCCAGTGTGTTCTTTATCCTGCTACTAGAGTGACTTTTCTAAAGAGCAATTTTGATTCACTGACATTCAATGCATTTGAATTAAGCAATTACCTTTTCCCAGGCACAAGTTATATTTCTGCTTAAAAACAACCTATACAGTTTTTTTCATAACTTTCCATTGCCTTCAGGATGAGAGAAAAAAGTCACCTGGAGTATCCTCAATGAAACTTTCTTACTTTACTTTTACCCATATGATTCCCCAGCATGTAGGCCAGTCCAGCCCCCAACAATAGGGCCTCTTCAGAATCCCATCCCACGGATTTGATCCATGGGGCAGCTGGGAGGGCATTCTCTGCCTTCCAGCTCTGACAACTAGAACTGGAAGGACTAGGACTCAGACTAAGCCTAGGTCCCTGGGCAAATGGTGTATAGAGGGCCGACTTGGTATGGAGGAAGGTGGAAGTGCTAGCTCCTGTTCCTAACTTCTGTTGGGGGAGGGGATGGGCTCTTAAATCCCCAGAACAAAAGAAAGGATGATAAGTCAATGGTATAATTTATTTGTCCACTTGTTCAACAACTATGTTCTGGGTCCCTGCAACATACTAGATGTGTTAGGGGTTGGAATACAGTGGTGAATAAGACAGATGTGACCTCTGTATTTAACTAGCTTGCAGTCTATTTATGGGAGACGCACAAGAACAAAGATATATGAGAGGTAATGCATGCTCAAAGAGAGGAAGCAGAAGGAGCTACCTCCTTCTGCAATAGGATGCAAATAGGATGGGAGCTAATCCATATTAGGAGACCAGGGAAACCTTCTGGGGGAAATGATGTCTTAGCTGAGACTGAAGAAAGCTTAGGATTAGGTTAGCCAAGCAGAGTAGAGCAGAAGAGTGCTCCAGGCAGAAGGAACAGCATATTTGAAGACCTGGGGTTGAGAGAAAGCATGACACTTCTCAGGAACTGGAGGACATATTATGAAGGCTGCTAAGTGCAGAGTGTATGTGAGTTTGGGGAAAGGATGAGTGAATGGGTAGGAGTCAAGGGAAGAGAAAGGCTGGGAATGAAAACCAATGACTTTGGAGACCTTGGCAGGATTCAGATCATACAGGGCTTTGTAAGCTCCATATGGAGGTGGACTTTCTCCTGAGAAAATGAAGTCCATTTAAAGGTTTTATGCAGGTGATGACATGATTAAATTCCTATTTTAGAATGCTCACTCTGGTTCCATGTTGGCAAGACTGGAAGGAGGCAGGTCAGTTAGCAAGCATGAGAAGCAAGCAGGGACAATGGTCAGAAGCTGTTCTGGATATGGTTTGTCCAAGGGCATGTCCATTCAGGACTCATTCATCTGTGCCAGAGACTGGGGGATGTGGAGATGGGCTGGCCAGCTTATTAGCCATATGCCTCTTCCCAGCATGGATCCTCTCCCAGGAAACGTCCCTTCACCACTGTTGCCAATAATAACTCCAGTGGCTACAAGTCCCCAATCCCTCCCCCTTTCAAGGCCTGCCATGAAACAGTCTGAAAACGGTCAGGGAAAAGAGGCTAGTTCAAAGTTGGTCTATAGGGAAAGGGTCAAAGAAGAGAGAGTAAAGGCAAAGGGAGAAAGAACTAGACAAAGACTCAGAATCACAGAGCAGAGACGTGAGCCAAAGACCAGAATGTGGGATACACACACTCCTGTGCTCACCCACGCAGACCTGTGGACTACCAAGCAGGACCCAGTAAGCTCCCTGTTTCTGAAATTCATGTTTCATAAAGGCGGAGCTGAACTTAGGAGCCTGTGAAAAGCAAACTGTGGAAAATGCTAGTGGTTAAGGGTGGAGAGAACTCACAGTAGAATGAAGGGGAAACATGTCAACCACCCCCGTTCTTTCATCATCGAGGATCTTGAAAACTTGATTTTGCAGGATGCACAGGGAAGCAGTCATTGGCTTCCCTCTATTATGTTCAACTTAATTTATTGCTTGGAGAATTAGGCACTACTTTATTGTTCAGATTCATTGCATCAAATGCAAACATTGAGCCAGAGTTCTCTAATTAGTATCCAGAGAGCTGCCTAGGCTGTGCGTATGTGTGTGTGTGTTTAAGTTTGGTTTATCCTGCTTGAGACACAATGTAAAAGAGTTAAGATGATTCACTGACATTACATCTCTCTGATCCTACTAGTCTAAACATTTGTACAGTCTTCTGTTTGAAACCCAGAACTCCTTATAGTAAACACCTTCTGAATCTCAAGTCTTTGAGCCTAACTTTAATTAACCATTAATGTGCAAATTTACTGATTAGTGCACTGGTTAAACGGGCTTTTGCCTCCTTTGGATTTTCACAAAAAGAACCACCACCCCCTTCTACCAAACTGATAACAACTGACATCTGATTAGAAAAGGCAAAACTAATTAGAATGAGTGCAAAGGGGATTGTTTGAGTCACCTACATTAATGCACATTACAGTTAAATATCTGTCAGATTTTCCATTAACCCTCTTGCATTTCCATCTCCAGGTTCAAATCTATTTCTTAACCCTACACCCTTTCTTTCCCTAGTCGGAAACTTGGTATTCAACAGGCTAACTTACCCATTAATGCTTTAAATGCACAGCTCTTATTGATGGATGTGACACACAGACAAAGACCTTGGAATGAGAATAATACAAGCCATTCCCCTAACTGTGGAGTTGAACCATATGTATTATGATCCCAAGGCTAACATGTTCTTCTTGTTATTGTGTTTATTTCTTTATTGAGGGAAAGAGGAGTTAATTGTTGCTTTACACAAATTCATTCCATTGTGCTCTGAGCTACTACATACTAGGATAACAAAATAAAATAGAAAATAAAGTAGAATATCCAGCAAATAGAGTTCTATTCTGTGAAAGGTTAAAATAAAATGTTTAAAATGAAACTTGTTGACTTAGGGGAAATGCCCACATGATTTTTGCTCACTTCTTATATAGAATGGACTGTTAAGAATTGAGAAAATGTAATGTAATTACCGAATGGGAATTCACAAAGTAATAAGGACAGATACCTCCTTCAGATCAAAAGCTCAGCCAGGGAAGGAACCATGTTTTCCCGCTTTGAGGTTATATGGGTATGAAGGGGGTCATTTAATCTTTTAATCCCCAGTTCCTGGAACATTTTAGGTGCTCAATACATTTTCATCATATGAACGAATGAAGGCAAGAATTACGGTTTCATCCCATTGTGAAACTCTAACAGTGATACAGAAAAGATTCTTTTTTTTTTTTTTTTTTTTTTTT
>NW_016807437.1:682798-734335 GCF_001698545.2 Rhinopithecus bieti | reverse complement strand
TAGAGACGGGGTTTCACCGTGTTAGCCAGGATGGTCTCGATCTCCTGACCTCGTGATCCGCCCGTCTCGGCCTCCCAAAGTACTGGGATTACAGGCTTGAGCCACCGCGCCCGGCCCAGAAAAGATTCTTAAATTCGAATGGATGATGTTAAAGAGAAAGAGAATGAATGAATTTTCTTTATTATGTAAAATACCTAACAAAACTCCAGAAATGTTTGCTTTAAAAATTAAACTGCATTCTCACTTCCTTGTTTTTTCTCCCATTTTAATCTGGGAACAGAGGTACCAAGAAGCCCATCAGCAAATCAGCCTAGCAACAGAAACAAGAATAAGCCTGCGATATGATGAAAATAGCTCAATTTGAAAACAATCTGATTATTTAATTTTTAAAAAACTTTGAAAATTTTATGCTTTCATTACTGCACCACAATTTCTTATTTGATCTCAGGTGTAGCATCAGTAATCCAGAACTGTGCTTGGCAAATAGCAGGCACACAATATATATGTTTTTAAACAAGTGAATAGAAGCTTAGCCAGAGCTAAGAATGGAGCAATATTCAGTAAGTTCATGGCTCCTGGTAGGCAGATCAGGAAACTGAGAGATCTGTGGATTCAGATAAGGCAACATCAGTGTGAGTTTGACTAAAGATCCCTCCCTACATTGGAATTGACCTAAATTTTTCCTGAGGTGATTATTTTGCCTGGGACTGTAGAAAACAGTGAAATTTCAAACATATATCATAAAAAAGGCCCTGACAGCACTACCCAAACCACCTCTACCTATTTCCTTAATTTAGGCAGCATAGTAATTATGAGCCCTGACTATAAAATCAGGTCAATTACTAACTATAACCCTGAGCAAGTGATTTGATCTTTCTGAGCATCAGTGTCCTCACATGTGAAAAATGGTTGATTACAGCTACCATTTGAGTTATTTGTATATGGCACAGAGTTAGTGCTAATGTTAAAACCAACCAACTAACCAACCAACCAACCAACCAATCAACTAACCAACCAACAGAATAACGACAAAAGAACAAAAAAGACACCAAGTTCCTCCTGCTAATTTTCCAATTATGATTCTTCAATACTAATTATATCAATATATGTATCTGGAAACTGACTCTGCATTCTGGTCAAGCACTAGTTTCATGGAGTATTAAAAACAAATTTTTCTTTCCTTTGTAAACTTAAAAGATAAATGGTGAAATATCAAAGATAAAATGAAAATGTAAACATAATGCTAATGGCCTCCCATTGACAACCCACAGCATGTCTGTAGCAACCTTGTTCCCTTTTGCCAAGACTCGCCAAGGTGAGTTATAAAGAAATAACCAAATGGTCAAGAGTCATTTGCAGTGATCACCTTGCATCTCTTGAGTCTCTATCCCATCTTCACTATAGATTTCATGTCATTATATTTACCCTTGACTGCAGGTATGTCACTATCTTTTTGGCCTTCTTCTTGGTTATGAATATACTGACAAATTTTGTTTGTTTCTCAGCTTTTGTAGGACTTTGGCTTGGTTTTGCTTTGGCCCTCCATGCTCCTGACTTCCTCTAATCTATTTTAGCCTATGAACCTAAACTCTGGCACCAGCCTAACTGGAGGACCCTTCAGCCAACCTCTAGGATCCAGCAAAGGAGTGACTTGGATATCATATTATTGCAAAACACTAAATTCATCTTTATTTTCTCATTGGAAAAGGCATTTCCAGCCGATACAAGATATCTATTTCTTCTCTGGCACTTTCATTGGACAATTATAAGGATGTAGAGGTATTGTCAGCATATGAGAGTTACATTGATTTCTCCACTGCTACCCAGGCCAATTTGGAAACAATTTTCTGTGTGTTCATCCTTAAGATTGGATATATGCAATGCTACCTTAAAGAAGTGGGGCAGAGAACATTAGGAGATGTGCCTGATTTACACCAAGGGTTGATATGGCGTAGTGAAGGATAAGCTTGGCTAGGAAGAGAGAGTAGGGTAAAGTTATTAATATATGATTGAGGAGCTTGGCTTTAAACTAAGGAGGCAATGTACAAATTTATGTTTCAGTCATAACAAACCATCCATTCACTGGCTGCCTTCCCTCCAAGAAGTTTTAAATATGGGAGAATTCTAAACCAAATATAGAATCCACTTGAGTTGCATGGATCCAATGTTAGAAAAAAATTCACACTTTTAAGTGACTGATTATATAGCTCTGAAAAAGATCACTTTTTGGTTCAAGAGGTAAGCGCTTTTGGCTTAAACCCTCATGAGTCCTGATCAGCCAATAACTCTTTCACAACTTAAATAAGTGTTCACTGACTTGAAGATAAATCAGAAATGCATGCATTGCATCCCCATCTTGCCCTCTCCCATAATCCTCAAATCAGGAAGGGAAGAAAATTATAGCCAAGAGGTATCTCCATGTGCCAAGCTACAAATATTAGCAAGACAAGAGTCTGCTGTAGACATTTTGTAAAACACCAAATAGCGTTTGTTCTCCCAGTCTCTGAAGAAGAGATTACTTAAAACCACCCCAAGCATAGAGCAATAAGGATTTATTGAACAATTTTATTACACTGCATCCATCTCTCAGGAAATCATTTACCTGTAGGAAAATAGAGGTAGGTACACAGTAAAGGGGAAGGGGCATAGGAATTGCCCACATTCAGTCTGTAGCTGCAAATGTGGATCTGTCTGGGTTCAGAGTTCTGACAGGTAAAGGGAAGGTCACCTTTGCACATCTATGAGGTAGACTGCAAGCAACTGATCAACAAATTTAGTCTACCAATTTGTAGCAGAGAACCAACATTTCCACCAGGCTAAAGAGCTTCAAGTAACAAATCCCATAGTAAATTGTCCTATGTTTGACACAAAGTGAGTATGACAAGCAGAAAAAAAAAAAAAAAAAATACATGACTAGTGGTTTCCTTTAGGATATTTTAGTTGAGAAATTTAAGAGTTGCTTAATTCCAAATCCCCCACCCTACCCATGACTTTGGTCATCAGTAACAGAGATTTAGCTGTTCTGGAATGAGAATAGACATTTGTTCTGTCTATTATAGATGGAAGATTTAAAACTACTCTCTCTGAGTTGAGAATACATGCCAACACACTGATGAGACAATGAGAATCAGAAGAACCTTAGAAGTATGTATATAAAATAAAAGTTGCTCCTCAAAAATTAACATCTTGAGAAGGAGCTCACTTTCTTTAACTGCCTTCAGAGAAAGCTCACACACCACACTTGCAATGCAGCCTTGTCACACCACAGTTATCCCTTGGTTTTGACCCAAAGCAGCATTACCCGGCTTGACTGTTTGCAAAAATTGCCCCGATAGGATGAATGTTACTGCGTTGGTGATAGTCTACCAAATGTGTTATAAGCCCTAGAGACAATCCCCAGAGAAAATTCTATAGCTGTATTGAACTATAGCATCATTATCAGAATGTGTACACTTCCCTCCTAAATGTGAATACTTTCCAAAGAGCAATACTTACTTGACTACACAGCTGTAGTATACTTGCTTAAAACTCAGTCACATGATTTTGGGATCATGTGTTATAGAATTATTGATCTGGAAGGGACAATGTGGTTCAGTCTATAAAGCTGGGATAAAACTTTAAATGGGTGGCTACTCCCCAATTAGAAGAGAAGCCCTTAACCTGAAATGCTGCCACATTTCCACCACTTTTTAAGGGCCTTCTGGAAGAGATGAAAATTAACTCTGTATCATATGTGTCATATGCCCTAGGAGAATGTAAAAGATTATCTGAGGCATTGGAAGATGTTTGTTGATTTGGCCATCAGCACCCATTAGTGGGCTTCGGTCCTAGAAACTTGAGTGGGGACTAAGAGGTCAGGAATATGGTTTATAGTTGCTGATATCAGCAGTATGTCTGGAAACAGGCCAGAGGATGTTGGAGGTGGCAGGGAGGCTCCCAGAAAAGGACTGATGGGGCACCAAAGATATATATTTCCATGCGTTGGCTCACGCCTGTAGTCCCAGCACTTTGGGAGGCCAAGGAAGGCGGATCACTAGCTCAGGAGTTCTAGACCAGCATGGCCAACTTGGTGAAATCCCATCTCTACTAAAAATACAAAAATTAGCCAGGCGTGGTGGTGCCTGCCTGTGATCTGAGCTACTCAGGAGGCTGAGGCAGGAGAATCGCTTGAACCTGGGAAGTGGAGGTTGCAGTGAGCTGAGATCAAGCCACTGCACTCCAGCCTGGATGACAGAGCGAGACTCCATCCCCCCCCCACCAAAAAAAAATCTATCTATCTATCTATCTATCTATCTCCTGTTGTAAATTGTTTATTTTGGTTAACTCCATAATGTTTACCCTCAGGAAGGCTAATAGTCACACAGATGTGTGTGTGTATAAAATTTCTTTAGCATCTCTAAAGAATAGACATTTAGAATATGTTTTTATTCCAAAGGACTTAATCTACTATGTAGATTATGTAAGTAGGGCTCAACATTAGAAGAATATTCTTTTTAAGAATTCCACAGTGGTCTATAAGGATTCCAGCAAATGCCACCTGTGAGCTGTAGATCCTAGTGGCTAAAAGTATAGGCTTCAGAGTAGATCATCAGAATCCCGCAGCTGCTACTCATTATCTGTGTTAACTTGGGAAAGCTATTGAACCTCTCTGTGCCTCAATTCTCTTACCTGTAACATGGAAATAATGGCATTTCCTTCATATGGATGAAATAAAATGCCACAAGTAAGGGAGGCAGAAGTCATGCCGGTTATAAATGCTAACTCATTGTATCTCATTATTTATAATTTCCATTTTTATGGTCAGAAGTCTGGGCCTAGAAAGGGTAAATTGCAATACACTCAAGCTGCTGGATAGTGGAAAAATTAGGGATAATTTTCTTTCATTTCCATAATACTGTTTATGTTAGAATTTGGGATTTACTCCAATGCCTCTCCTATATAATAGCAGTGCTTATTTCAAAATAACATTTTGGTGATTTATGACTCTTTCCATAATCATAATAGTAATCAACTTATTCTAGACTCTGAGCTGATAATTTCCTCATTTTATTTTCAATACACTCCTAGGAGATTTTCTTTTCACTCCTATTGATAGGTGAGGAAATAGGCTTAGAGAAGTTCAGTGAGTCCCCTGAGGTGACACAGCTAGGACTGTCAGAGTAAGAATTTGAACCTACATTCATCCAAATCAAAGTGCCTACCTATAGCATTAGAAAATAGTTCTATGACTTGTTTTTAAATGCCCCTAAAATTGCATGGGTTAAAAAAGAAATTTTGTAAAAAAAAAAAGTGTATATGTATGTCTCTACTCCAAGTTCATTCTCCATAATCTATAATTTTTTAAAAACCCACGTAAGTAGAAAAGAGCTGAAAGCTGTCTTAGTGCATAACTTTTGAATCCTCATTGAGTCGAGTGTTCTCTTGGCCAACATCTAGGGCAAAGGTTAGCTTGGACAGAGTTTGTGGTGTTTGTGGCATTCTTTTCTGGGCAGTAGCCACGAAAACTACTCTAGGAATGTTATTGAAATTAGGCTCTGCACTATCACACTGTCCTGAGATAATGTTCTGACATATAATGTGCAATCTTTGTGCTCAGACAGATAATGTAGACCTGTCAAATTACACGTACAAAGCAATATTCAAAGTTCCTTCCTTCCTTCCAGGAAGAGTTTTTTCTTTCAAGTTCCCTGGGGATCAGGACTAACTCATCAATATGTGCTCTAGAGGGACAGAGTTATGTCTTCATATTGTTCATATTTGGGGCGGAATCAACCTCTGTTTTATGTAAACCAAAGGACATAAGGTAACCAGAGATTTTTTTCTCTGTAGTCGTGATGATTTCATCCTTTAACACTTAACTCAGACATTATTTTTCCAGAAGCCTTCCCTGATTTCCCTTTGCTGGGTCAGATACCAAAACTCTGTGCTCTCATATCATTATCCTTTCTACCTAGTATTGAAATGGTAGTCGAAAAATCCTGTCTCCATTTCCTTACTGTGCTTGCAGACAGGGATCATGTTTTATTTCAGGCTGATATTCAGTCCACATGCATCACAGGGAGTCATCACAGGATCATTATGATGGGTTGGGCATTTAGATATTCCAGTTGGTTGGTGCAGGTGTAGATCAGTCATTTAATACTCAATCCCACCTCTGGCTTCATTCCGATTCTCAGCATAATTACAACATCTTGCACATGGTAGGTACTCAGCAAGTGCACATTGACTTAATGACTAATTTACTGCTTGGATAAATGACCATCTGATTGACAACTGGATATGTCACTAACAGCATACATTATAATGCTCTGAGTGAGCAAGAACCTTTGATCATTACAGATCACAATGACACTAATGCTCTACAAGGAAGTACTAGCCCTTGCCTCTAGATGCCCCCAACGAACCAGGCTTTATGAGGTCTTCATATGACTCCATCAAGACCACTACTGTCTTTGGTCTTGATCTTGTCCCAATACAAACATAATGGTAAAATGGTAACCAAAACATAAAGATCAAGCTAAATGGTCTCTGGGAACTTTGTATTTGGAGTAGTAGAACCCTTACCTGTCTCTGTTGTTGGGAGACTTGGTATCCCATTCCTGTGATGGGCTGATTCTGCATTTGCTGAAGTAGGAGCTTTTGCTGAAGTGGCAAAGGTGACCTTAGCAAAGGCTGGCTTGGTAGAGATTGGGCGGGCTGAGAAGATGGTTGTTGCTGCTGCTGCTGCTGTTGTTGCTGTTGTTGTTGTTGTTGTTGTTGCTGCTGCTGCTGTTGTTGTTGGGCTGAAATCGAGCTCTGCTGCTGTTGCTGTTGCTGTTGTTGAGCTGAAATTGAACTCTGCTGTTGCTGTTGCTGTTGCTGCTGCTGCTGTTGCTGTTGCTGTTGTTGCTGCTGCTGCTGCTGCTGCTGCTGCTGCTGGGTGTAGTGTAGGAGAGAAGGCTTGTTCTGAGAAGGCAAAACAGAAGGCATCTGCTGGTTTGCTTGATCTGAGTTAAAATGAAACAAAGGCTTGGTGTTGCCCTGACGGGGCTCCATGGCTGGGTGCGGGTTGTTAATAAAACTTCGACTGAGATCCTGAGGCTTTTGCTGCATGAGCACATCCAGGTGCCCACCCTGGGCTGAGGGGCCAGCCTTGTACATGTAGTTAGCCATTACTTTCGACTGGCTGCTGCCGCCAGCTACCCCAGACATGGGGGAGCTCTGTGGGCTGAATGTCTGCTGACCAAAAGAAGGGCTGGGGATTTTCTCCTGCCCAAATGGGCCTGGTGATGGTCCAGCAGAAGAGGGCAAGGCTGACCAGTTGGTAGGCTGGTGCTGCTGCTGGTGCTGCTGCATCCGGGCATGCTGCTGACGATTGGCAGCTATCTGTTTGAGCTGCTGGGCATGGGATACTTCTTGCCAGCTTGGCAGGGCCCGACTTGCTCCTGAGCCTGTCTGAGGCTGAGCCTGGCTCTGAGGGACTGAAGGGATTGGAGACGAAGTGGAGAGGGCAGAGTTGGCCATGGAGAATGCAGGGCCAGCTGATGGGGGCCTCAGCTGAGGAGAGCCTGAGGGGCCTTGAGTCAGGCCCGGTGAGTATTCACTTTTGATCACTATTTTCTCCATGGGTAAGGAGGGCCTAGGTGTGCTCCTCTGGCTTTGCTGACCCAAGTCAATGTTAAATGGGTCATCCTGCTTTATGGTGGCATTGATCATGTTCTCCAGTTCAAGGTCACTCATGGGAGGCACAGATATGTTGGTCAGTTCATTGAAGAGTTCCTGCAGCTCAGGATCCATCAGTTGTTCTCCAGGGTCGTCTCCATACCTATTAGGAAAAATATTCTCTTGGGTCATTTGGCCATCCATGTGCTTACTGCAAGACAGAGTCTCTCCTGGCTCCTTCTTTACCTCCTTTAAGCCCATGTTAAACAGGCCATTGCCAGGAGAATGTGTATGGGATGGCAGAGTATTAGTCTTTCGCAGGGGTGCTTGGCTCATAGGCAAGGTTCCTGACATAATCTGACTTTGTCCATTGTTTATTTGGAGGCCAACTTGTCCTGCAGTGAGATTCTCCCCAACACGAATTCTTTTGATATCAAGAAATGAGTTGTCCACAAAGCCATTGGGTCGCTTGCTGTTGGCAGGAGATAGGTTAACTACCTGTTTTCTTTTCAAGGAACCCTGGAGCTGAAAGACAGAAGGGAACAAAAGGAAAATAAGAGAAATTAATCCAATTATGCTTCTAATAAAAAGTGATGTGATATTTAAATGTTTCTTCTATTTATACACAAGATTCAGTTTTGTTTGTTTGTTTGTTTGTTTTTTAAAAAAAGGCACAAAGAAAGCACAAATGAAGCACAGTCTGGAATATAATGAAACTCGCAGTAGCACAAACAAAACAAAATAAAATATTTTTGGAGGAGCAGGTCAATTAGGTTAGAGATCAATGGTTCCCATGAGTGGTTCATAGGTCAATGGATAAAGATTCCTTCAAATATCATAAGAAGTTATTCACAGTACCTAAGATTAAAGCACTGTTATTTTCTGGAGCAGGCCAAAATATTCCACATGCATGCACACACAATCCCTTGCAGCTACAGATGATCAGAGTGTGCACAATTTTAAGCAAGATAGAAAACACTCACAAGTCTAAAGCTGGGACCAAACCTCTAGTTTCTTTTTTTTTTCACAGACCCAACCCCTTCATCACTATTATCCTCTAAGTAAGTAATTAGAATAGTTCTCAGGTCTAAAGAGATATTCTATTATTGTTCATCTATTTTTCTTCCTATAATTCCACTGCTTTGCATCAAAGCCTATGTAGCAACCTTAAGTGGACACACAAAAGCCATGAGATGATCATTTCTAATATGAGATACTTTAAGCACCGATTTTCCTGGGAATTCATTTCTTCTGTTTTCTATATCTAAATCTGATTACCAAAACGAAAGTGTTAATTGCTTAGGCTCTGGAAGCAGACTAAACTGAGCTCAAGTGCCAATTCTGTCACTGGATGCTATATGACCTCGGCAACTTACCTGAGCCTCAATTTTTTAATCCAGAAAATGGGGACGATAGCACTTAACTCACAGGAAGGGATGAGATAATGCATATAAAAGTTTAGAAAGTGCCTGTTACAGTAACAACTCAATAAACAACAATTTATAGAAAAAGTGTGGCTTACTACATTCTGAAAGGGGAGCATGTCTCTAAACAGCAATATGTTGAAGCTTTTCATGAATGTTAAAGCACTTCATTCACAACCTAGCAATCAGATTATACTTTATGAGCCTTAAAATTTACAGAGAAAGACTTAAGAGCCATATAATCACACTCATAAATTAAAAAGAAACATAAAACATTCATCATTCATCCTCATATCCTTGCTGATTTGTCTCTGAAGTGAGAGACCATATCTATCAAAGTGTGGCTTTCTCAGTGCTGCAGACCCACTGAAATTATTCAGTGTTTGCTCAGCATAACTGTAAAATACCTGAGGCAAAGAAGACATTTCCTAGATAGAAAATTCGATCACTTCTCCTTTCTTGTCTTCTCACTTATGGCTACTCTCTCACCTGCCTGAAGATTTCTAGGTAGACTAATCAAGAAAAGGAAATTAACATAACTGAGTATGTATTACATACCGAACACTTGAATATGGTTACTTTATTGCCCTTCATCTGCACATCAATCCCATTAGAAAGGTATTATTACCCTTAATTTATAAATAAGGAAACCAATACTCAAACAGGCTAAGTAACTTGCCCAGGGTCACACAGCTAGCAAGTGGGCTTTAACTCAAGGTTTGTGTGGTTCTAAAGCCCATGTCATTTACACTCTACCATGCTCTAATTAACTTGTTTAGGGCTAGGGTCAACCTAGCATGAAGGGGCCAGGGGCAGTAACTACAGAGACATCCTAGATTTCAGGTACAAGGATGAAGAATATGAGAACAGCCAGGATGCAGTATAGAGCTGGGGGTGGGGGTGGAAATCTGCTTTTTATCATCTGGCTCATCAGTACTTGTTTCAGTCATCCCTTATCTGTAGTTTTGCTCACTCACAGATGGTAAATAGTTATGGTGAATATGCCATGTTGGTACAACAGATTATAACCTGTATCATTGATGATTGGTAATCAGAGAAAGGAATCTGAACCCAAGGCAGGGCGATTACTCCCTTCCATGGGAATTTTGGATTTGGAGAAAGTGAGACCAGGCTCTCTTTAGGTGGCTGCATCTACAAAACTTGTGAGCTGTTGTTCCATTATGTTAACTAGAGCCATAGAGGAAGCACATCTGTAGAAAGAGAGAAAAATGAAGCAGAGGAGAGACACATGTTTAATATCATTCAGGAGCTTGTTTCCAATCCCAGGTCAGCTCTGCATCTCTGCTTGTTTTCTCTGATACACTATGGAATCATGATAATGAATTTCCCTGTTGCTTAAGCTAATACAAATTGGGTGTCTGTTACTTTCAACCAAAAGTTCTAACCAAGTTCCCTGAGATCACATTTAGTGACGAACAATTTGCAGCAAGGGGCTGGGCATGCTTTGTACCTGGGTGTGAAGCTTCCCCTCTCCCCGCATCTCTGCTGTCTCTGCATGATTTGCTGACTCCTAATCTTGTTCACTCACTGGTGTAGACATCATCACAGAACACGGTCAGCTATCACCACATTCAGCAGAAACTCAAAGTCACCACTGTCTACCCTCATGGGGTCAGGAAGAACACAGACCAGAGAGTGTCAGCCATGTTGCTTCTGATTTATTTCAGCATAAATTGCATTTTGAAGGTTCTTTCACAACTAGGAAAGAACAGACAAAGGAGTACATTCTTTTTCTAAATTTGGGTTATCACCTTTGATTTATTTTCCACTGCTTTGAAAAAACCTGTTCAGCCAGATTCTCTCACTGCTCTGGCCACTCCCTGGGCAGTGCAGTACGCGCTCTGGGAAACAGCAGTCACACTTTCTTTAGGCCATGAGGAGTGGAGAGACAGTAATAGAATTAGTGATAATTGTATAATAATGAGTCATTTATTGAAGGCCTGAGTGTGAGATGTTGTACTAAGCACTTTATGTGAATAATCTTATTTAATTCTCACAACTCTCAGAATCTTCACAACTCCATAAAGTTGATATTATTTCTTCCCCTCCCCCATTTTGCAGATGAGAAAACAGGTTTAGAGATTGAGTATCTTTTCAAAGGACAGACAGAGTAAGCAACGAAGTCAGGAATCAAACCAGGCATTCCGACTGCACAGCCTGTGCTCTGTAGTAAGTGACACCCTAGGCCCTGACACAGGTAAATGGTACCCACACCTGTGTCTTCAGGAAGCCAGGGATCTCGTCCTGATTCTTCCATTAAGTTGCTTTGTTACTTTAGGAAAAATACTCTACTTTTCTGGGCCATAGTTTTCCTCTCCTTTATAAATGGGATTATCTCTGAGATCATTATCCTACCCAAAGCCAGAAAATAACAAGCAATAAAGGAGGGAAGTTTGGGTTCCAGGCACTATATGTGGTAGTGTAAGGTCACCCCCAAGCACAGCTGGAGGGATTCCTTAAGATGGGGGACAGAAGAAGTCACGTGTGATTACATTAGGATAAAAGACACCCATCAGAATTTCACTGGGCATGATACTTTACCAAGAGAATTTTGGGGATAGGCTGTGCCCTACCTTCTAGAAGTTTCTAAACTAGTTATAACACCGAGGCCCACTGAACGTCTACATGCAGTAGGCACCAAGCTACCGGCACCAGCACCATACAATCTAAATGATTCTCAGGGATCACTTTTTGCTTTGAAATATCTCCTTTGCTGGACTAAAATTCTTCCATTAGATACATGGGTTTGAATTATATTATAGAGTCTCTCAAGATGCAAATATTCCAGAAGCAACAGAGGAGAAAATACAGTCAATAATACCCCAAGGAGAAACAGTTTATGAGAAAATTCAATGCCAACTTACCAGAACAAGAATAAAGTCCTAAGGGAACAAGACCTAATCAGGGGAATGGTGGGGAATAAAGGCAAGGGTTTAAACAGAGAAGGCTGGGGGTAAGACTATAGGAGTTGGGAGCTACACACTGTGGACCTTTTGGGTGGTTAGGAGAAAAGAGAAGGGGGAAAGGAGAAGTATTAGGGTAGTAATGTCCTGAGGGGCAGCAGGGCCTGAATCTTCCAGAAAACAGTTAATGATACTGGAAAGGTAAAGGGAAGTATCTCCAAAACAAATCCTTCCCCAAGGGCTGACCTACCTATTAGGCATGGGACACACAGTGCCCAGGGCTCACAATAGTTACAGAACAGAAGGAAAAAAATAAGATTTTAGGTTGAAGAACTGTTTCAATATATGTTAATTTAACTGTTTCAATATATGTTGATATATCTATATTTATGCCAACACAGTCATAAAATACAATTTTTAATATTTTTTAAGGAATAAGGGGCTTCAAAGGCAAGAGTACGTATGTTTTATGAAAGCCTCTCACCTCTTAACTATTGTGTACTGAATGCTTATTCTAGACAGGCACTCTGTGGCATAAGTTCTTGTTTAATCTCATGGCTCTCTGAAGCTTGTGTTCTTATATACCCATTTCATAAGTGAAAAAATTGAGGTTCCTGACATTAAGATTACACAGTAAAGATATGGAGGCAAGATGCCAGCCCAGACATGTCTGGTTCCAAAGTCCAAATTCTGAACCACTAACCATACTGCTCTCTTCTCTTTCGGCCTCTACCTTGCCAAATGCTGACA
Source organism: Rhinopithecus bieti (assembly GCF_001698545.2). Classification (NCBI taxonomy): domain Eukaryota; kingdom Metazoa; phylum Chordata; class Mammalia; order Primates; family Cercopithecidae; genus Rhinopithecus; species Rhinopithecus bieti. The sequence continues at coordinate 721,596 of NW_016807437.1, read as the reverse complement.
GTGTTCTGGACACAGTGAACCCAGATAGCCAAGACAAAAGACCAATAGAATGAAGATGCGTTGTGAGCACAGGGCAGGGGTAAGGGCATTCGGGACACAGGGGGTTGGATGGCAAGGAGAGAATGATGACATCATTGGTGGGAGGTTGATGGTGAGAGTTCAGGCCATCATTCCCGAGGCTCCAATATAGGACAGGAAAGAGACAAAAGGTCATTCGCTCAGTCAAAAAGATTTACTAAGCAGCAGAGAGAGTTCTGAACCATATCCTATCAAGTCATCCCTGGCACGAGGGAAAATATGCAGATGATTAAGCCAGCAGCAGGATGTAAAGGCTTCCAATCAGCACTACATCTCACCTAGGTGGATAAGAAGCATGTTTTATTTTGCATGATAAATCTGTGCCTCACAATTATGTTTAATTCATGAAACTGTGCATTTAATATCACCCTTTCACTGGCCATCCGAAGAAGGGGCTTGTTTTGGGAATGATTTTCAACAAGGCAAGTCCAGTCTGGTTTGCAGATGACACAGAAATCACTGTATTTTCTTTTGCTGAGATTCAGCAAACTGTTTCTCTTCACTCCCGTCCTTGTTCTCATTCTTCCATTTGGACACCGAGATGCTATTTGAGGCCTGCGGTCTCTGCTTGGGAAAGGCATAGGCCTGTCCGGGGCAGGGTCCAGACACAGTGGCCCACCTGCCCCAACAGCTGGGGTTGAAGGTATGAGAACGTCTAGGAATGAGGAAAATCCAGCACAGCAGAACTGGGACGGGGTCCTCAGTAAACTGCTTCTTTTAAACAGCTATGCTTCACTTTTCCAAAGGACTTGAAACATAAACTTTCTGGAGGGATTTGAAAATGCCATTATTGCACAATCCTCTGGTTTCTGTTTCTTCCCCTGCCCCCTATCCCTTTCCACAAAATAAATGCATTCTTTGTCTCCGGTGCTGCCCTAGAAACAGGGAATGTGCCACACAAAGGTAACAATTCAGTCCATAGGTCACTTTTTTTCACCCCAAGTAGACTTCTGTCTTTCTCAACCAGGCATAAACACAAGAACCAAATCTGCCACTGCCTACATACTCAAGGGAATATCTTGGTTCCATCATCTGTAAACTTTCCTCGGGCTATTTTACTCATGGTTGATTAGAGATAGGATTGTGGATAGATAACATTAGAAAGAGACCAACTCGAAAGATAATGTATGACTCTTGATTTGATTCTTGAAGTAAAAATGTTTAGGATCCAGGAATAGTCAATTCTAGCTCCTCAAGTATTTGGAGGTGAGAGTAATTCCTCCCTGCCTTTCTAGCCCCAGCACAAAATAGGATTGTCAGGCTTTTACTAAAGACAGAAAGAACCTTCACTTCTTATTTGGCCCTATCAAGTTCTGAGCTTCCCTGTATTACTAGATATTATTTTGTGGCCACACAGTAATCAGGTTTGCCCAGCCAGATTTTAAGCTCTTTGAAAGTGGGCATTCATTGCCTTATACTTCTCCAAGTTTCTTTCAGTACCTACCACAATGCTGGGCATATTCTAGGTGTTTTAATAATTATTCGTTGACCTCAGTGCCTGGGAAACGGGATCCTTCTAACTATTGAGCGGGAGCAGTAAAACAATGCTAAAAAAGGAGGTTATGGCTTGTGGGGAACATTTTCATATCAAATTCACAAGCAAATTAATGGTTCCACTAGAATTTTGCTTGAGTGATTATTTTCCTTTTGTTTTTACTTTTTTAAAAACATTTTAATACATTTTTTAGTAGAGATGCAGTATTGCCATGTTGCCCAGGCTGGTCTCGAACTCCTGGGCTCTGGCCATCCTCCTGCTTCGGCCTCCCAAAGGTTATAGAGATTATAGGTGTGAGCCACCATACCTGCCCATTGATTATTTTCCTTTAAACCCTGAAGTCACGAGAATGTGAAGCCCTGAGAACTAGAACTGTGAAAAAAATGTATTGTCATTCATGTGAACCAGAAGTGAAGGGGTGTGTGAAGCTTTGTGATTGACACAAAGTGTTGTTGAGCTTCCTGACAGGACTGCAAAGCTGGGATGCAAGTTGAAGCCCCATCTGGACTCCATGCCCTTCCTGGGTGAAAGCAGTGGAGCAGACACGGAGCCAGGACATGTTTCCTTATGAATTTCAGTAACTCGTACTTTCACTCCTTCAAGAAAACATGTGAGGTTTTTTTGTTTGTTGTTTTATGTTTTAGGGCTTTTGTTGTTGTTGTTTTTCTTTCTTTCTTTTTTTTTTTTTCTTGAGATGGAGTCTCACTCTCTCGCCCAGGCTGGAGTGCAGTGGCATGATCTCGGCTCACTGCAAACTCTGCCTCCCAGGTTCATGTGATTCTCCTGCCTCGGCCTCCCGAGTAGCTGTGATTACAGGTGTGCACCACTACATCTGACTAATTTTTGTATTTTTAGTAGAGACAGAGTTTCACCATGTTGGTCAGGCTGGTCTTGAACTCCTGACCTCAAGTAATCTGTCCGCCTCGGCCTCCCAAAGTGCTGGGATTACAGGCGTGACCTACCGCACCCGGACTTTTTGTTGTTGTTTTTAGTGTAAGGGTCAGAGGAGGCATATTAGATCTTTCTAGAAAATTGGTTCCATAACTTTGTTCCATAAGGTTTGTACCCTGAGAAATGTGACTATTTTAGTCAACAAAATAGCTTTTTTTTTTCTTCTTCTTCTTTTTCTTTTCTGAGACAGGATCTGGTTCTGTCTGGAACCAGACAGAACTGGGACCATCTAGGCTGGAGTGTAGTGGCACAATCTTGGCTCATTGCAGCCTCAACCACCCAGGCTTAAGTGATCCTTTCCCCTCAGCCACTGGAGTAGCTCGGACTACAGGCATGTGCCAACACACTTGGCTAAGTTTAAATTTTTTTGTAGAGATGGAGTCTCACTATGTTGCCCAGGGTAGCCTGGAACTCCTGGACTCAAGGTATCCTCCTGCCTTGATCTCCCAAATTGCTGGGATTACAGCTGTGAGCCACTGTGCCTAGCCCAAAATAGCTACTCTTTATGAAGCCCAAGATACAGCTTTATATAGAAGCAGGAGCAATGCGAATTCAGGTTCTATATAGAGAAAAGCAGTCAACATACTGCCCCTCTGAAGGTACTCAATACCAAGCTCTCCCGTATTCAAAATTTATTTGATGCCTTCCCCACCTCCCCTTTCTTAGATTTAATGGTTGGCTTGTGGAAGAGTAACTAAATGACTTGGAATTTGCCTTGGAAACACTCATCATTACAAGACAGAAAAAAAGGCATTTCATGATAGCATTTTGTCAGTGTGGGCACTTCCATCACTTCCCCATGGAGAATGTTCCAAGTTTATCTTTAACCAACAAAATAGTCATTGAGGAGAAGGGGAAGTGAACCAGTGCAACACTACCTTGGAAAGGGACACATCTTCTCTTATCAAGATAAATGGGAAGCTGTGGGATCTAGAAAGAGCGCAAGACTCAACCGCCAATAAACCTGGGTTCCAAATGCTTCTCTCTTCCTACTTACTGCACACGTCTAAACTAGTCACTTACCTTACCTGTATGATATGACAATACCCCATGTCTCAGGGTTTTAGTGGGGACTAGCAACATGCATGTAAAGCATCAGCATTATTCCAAGCTCAGAGCAAAGCTCCGTCACCGGCAGCTCTTTTTCAGTAAGAGAGGTGAACTTGAACCTTACTGTTCAAGTTCTGGTCTGACAAGTACTGTTCAAGCTGGTCTGACACTTCACATTGTTATCCTGACTATCCTATGGACAAGGCATGTGCTAGAAAAAGAGAAAAGGAAGGTAACAAAACCAGAAATTTTTCTCCTCATCTGTAACATTGAATTTGTTTACCCATTCATTCAATAGATACTTATTTAGCACCAGCTGTACATTCTATAAGGGTGCCTACATCATAGGGTTAATGCAAGGACCACGTAGTTAAAGCTCAAAAAGAGCCCAGAACATTGCTCTTAAAACACTGTTTTCAGTTGGGCGTGGCGGCTCACGCCTGTAATCCCAGCACTTTGGGAGGCCGAGGCAGACAAATCACGAGGTCAGGAGATTGAGACCATCCTGGCTAACACGGTGAAACACCGTCTGTACTAAAGATAGAAAAAATTAGCCAGGCATGGTGGCGGGCGCCTATAGTCCCAGCTACTTGGGAGGCTGAGACAGGAGAATGGCATGAACCTGGGAGGTGGAGCTTGCAGTGAGCCAAGATTGCACCACTGTACTCCAGCCTGGGCAACAGAGCAAGACTCTGTCTCAAAAACAACAACAACAACAACAACAACAACAAATACCCACTGTTTTCAATTAATGCTAGAATTAACAAAAGAAACAAACAAAAGGAATTTACCAGTCTGTCTGGAAACATAGTGAAAAATAGTAATACAATATGATCATTGTTCTGGAAACTTGTACATGGCCTTATTGTTGTAGATGGGAGAGACTCTGCCTGAGAAAGCTAGAAAAGGAATCCCACTCCCTTACAATGAAGTACCCCTCAAATATTCAAATGAATATCATGTTTCATATTATGATATTCTGCTAGTGGCAGTGTAAACAAAACTTGTTGTCCAATGACAGGGGGATGTTTATATTAAATTAAAAAGTTCAAACTAGAGTTATTTTCCCATGTAGTCTACTACATTAAATAATATCATTCCAGATCCATTCAGTGATAACCAATAGGATGACCCTGCTGACTATATCCTTAGTCATCCTGACTAGTTACTGCAATTGTAATAAAGCAAGGATCTGAGGGGCCATTCAGAGATGGACCCTTTGTGTTTAACAGAGAAATGCACATAATATTCTGTAAAAGCCTGAAAAATCCAGCAGCTTTGTGCACGAAATACTTTAACCATGACTCACTTTTTGCCCAAAATATATCAAAGCAAATCCAAAGTAAATGCTATGTCTAAAATGTTGGCAATTCTCATGAAATTTCTAAATGCCCTCCTCAGCAGAATGCACAAAGCATTAAGTATCATTAATCAAGTGGCTTCTCTCTCTCCTTTTGCTTGGAGGGCCCAGTCTGGAAAGCTTTCTCTAAAGGGCGTATCTCAAGGTCCATCCTACTTTCCCTCATATTTTTCTCCCTGCTGTAATGATTTTAGCACTTTCTGTCTTATATTGTTCTTGGTAATTGATTCAGGTCTGTAAGTTTTTTCACTTCAGTATGATTACAGAAGCCAACAGAAGAGACAGTATCTTGTGCTTCTCATCCACTCCCACATGCCCGTCCAAACTCTGTTCCAGGAAAGCACTCAATGACTGTCTGACAATGTGACTTATCAGGCATTTAGTAGCCTGGGAACATCAGATGAGTCAGTTTATGGGGCATCTATGTTTCTCTGCCATTGGCCATGAACCATGCCCCCTTTATAAGCCATATAACTGATTCTTAGCAACTCTTTGTCCAACCATAGAGGAACCAGTTTAAATATCAGCAAATCCCATCTGGCAGGGAGAGTGCCCTAACAGTGTTTTAGGGTTGTTTATTCATTATTTTGGGGTTTAAACATGGCTACCAAAAAGCTCCTTTCTTTTTGGGAAATAATATGAAACACAGCCACCCCTAACTTCATGGCAGCATTTCTCCCTTCATCTTCAATGGTTTACCCAATATCAATGGGTATGAAAGGCCCCTATCCTGTCCTTCCCTGTCTCTTTCTCTCAGGTCACATTCTTCATTCTTCTTCAGGCTCCTTCTGCTTTAAGAACATGAGCAACCAAGTATTCTCCATCTACATTTGGTGACTCTGACCCCACATCTCACCTCTTTCTGCCCCAGTGTGTTCTCTAGATAGCAACAAAAGGGATCTCCTTAACCCAAGCTCCAGCTACACTACATTTTTTTGTTTGTTTTTTAATTCTAAGAACACAAAAGATCATTTCCATTTCAGATGCAGGCCTTTTGCATATATTGTTCCCTCTAAACGGATTTGCTCTGCCTTCAAGTAACTCTTCCTTCTCTTATCACAGTTAGCTCCTTCTTTTCCTTAAGTCTCAACTTAATGTGACCCTCACAGAGATATTCCACGGCCATTCCATTTAAAGTACATTTTCATGTTTGTTTTCTATATCTTGCCTCCTTTACAGTACCTACTATAATTTCCAAATACTTTTATTAATTAGCTTCCAATTTTTAAGTCTGTCTCCACATGTTATAAAACAAGCCCTAGAAAGCGAAGCCTGAGTCACGTTTGTCTTGAGATTTGAATGACAAATCTCATTCTCAATATAATCCAAATAAATATACAACAAAAAAGATTATTTAAAGCAAATAAAAATGTCTAGAAGAAAACACGTCAAGATGCTGAAGTACTTTCTGGTGGTGGCATGATGATAAATTTTTCTCTTCTACTTTGCTCATATGTCTGTGCTTTCTAATTTTTCTATATTGAACATATATTAACTAAATAATTAAGACTTAAATGAACATTTATTGAATTCATCTGCCCTTGCTAACTCCCCTTCTCTGGGAATCTGACCCTACATTTCCTAGTAGAAGGAGCCTGAAGTGGAACATTTCATTTCTCCCAGCAGACTGGATCAAAGTAGACATTTGACTCAAGCTGGCCCTTTTAAGTGCTCTTCTAGTAATCCAGAATTGAAACCAGGTCTTTTTAGCAGTATCTGTAGGCATTTGAAATAAGAGATATGGAAGGCCGCCTATATCGTAGTCATTCTCAGCCGTGCACAGCAATAGACAGGGAAAGCAAGTCTAAAGAGATAAGAGAATAAAACTCATGCAGAAGGAGAAGCTATCAGGAGAAACTAGATTGAAAGAAGGAGAAGGGGGGAAGAGGTGAAGAGGGATGGGGCAGTGAAAGGGGAGCGAGAAAATGTCCTGAAAACTTTCCAATTCCTAATTCCAGAACGTTGGGAGACTCAATTATATCTGCTACAGTAGAAATGCCTCATAACCTTCCAATAAATCTCCCCCTCTCCCAATTTTCATTTTTGCTTGAGATACTTCAAGAGGGCTTTTATTATCTGCAGCAAATAATTCCTAACTAAAACAAAGAATAAAACCAATAATCACACTCAAAATAAAGTTTTCATAAGATAAATGCATATTTTTCTTGATTAATTAAAGTTGAAATGCTGGAGAGAGGCCAAATGGACACATTTATTTTGATTTCTCTTTCAACTTTCCACATTGGTCATTAACCCCACTCTTCCACATCCTTTATGAAAGGAGAGCATTATGAATGAAGACTGAGAGGTGCTGTTCCATGACAGCAGAATTCCAACAGGGTGTCTATTGTTTCCACATCTCTCTCCATGGCATTCCCAGGGGAGGTCTGGAGATTACAGCTCCACCAATTCTCCCCTCAATGCACAAAAGCATTCTGAAAATAAAACTTCAATCTGAATCATGTTTGGACAACCCAGGACTGCAATGTGTTAACTGGTTTGCATGCAATCACCTGGAGACACAGGTAGAATGATCAGACATTTTAAGAGGTCCCTGCAATTTCAGGCTCATCTTTAACTCTATTACAAAGGAATGTTAAGCAGCATTTAGAAGGTAGTTTGGCAAAGTACCTGAAAGCACCAAACAGCTTCTTTGATGTTTTTGGCATTGATGTCATCATTCTTTTGAAAGTTTTGAAGAAATACTTTTCTTATAGCAACTGTATCTAGGCTCAATATAAAGTGTTGATATGTGTTTTCTCTGGGCTAATGTTAGCCTGAGCAACTATGAACCATTTAGACAGATACTTTCTTAGAAGGTACCTCAACTTTCACTCCAGTCTATGTTTATTTTCACATCAAAGACACATCTAAGGGGAAATTGCCTAACTAGCTCTATGAAATATGAAGAAGTTTACTAAGATATTTGGTTATAATGGAAAACAAAACAAAACGAAACCTACACTCCAGGCAATTTAAGCCTTTCATGCCTGGAAATGAGAACTTTTAATGGCTGATAGAAAAGTTCCTTTGCTTTCCATAAGGCCTGAATGCAGACTTTTTAAACCAGGCATTAAAATCCCACTACTTGCCACTTATGGAAAATGTTTCTTGATTATTTAAATGAAGTTAGGATGGAGGACAATAAAGCCTTTATATTGTTGCAGTTCAACTCCTCTTTGAAGCAATGTCCTATAGCAATACAATGCCCTCACTTTGATCTGACTTGCTCAGCTCAGTAATTATATGACTGAGATGCATTCTCCACCTGACAGATTTTAATTCTTCATGTGTGGCCATATTCTTTGAAGAGGAAAAAATACCACCTCACTTATATTGAAAAACAAAACTTTTAGCCAGTCAAAATTGTGAATCAATGGTAATTCTCTTTGTCAAAGCAGTAACCCCTCTTCATTTGATGAGAACCACTGTTTCTCAGAACATGCTTAGGAATTTCTTGAAGCTTATCTTTAAACAAGAATATGTTACAGTTTCTTTCTATGAATTCATCATCTTAAAGGAAACACAGCAGAGCACACTAACCTGAGCCTTTGGGTATCTGCTAACTGACTGCCCCTGATTAGAAGGAAATATCCACCCATTCTGAATGGGCCTGAGATAATCAGACACTTCAAGGAGCTCATTCTCTATCATTCCTTAAAGAACACTTTACAGTGTTGCTTGAGTCTGCTGAAAATTTTAAAAGCGCAGCCTTAACTCAGTGAGTTCCTAATCCTTGAAAATATTACTGCTGTTTATTTCATTTGCCTTTCAGACACAATGCAGGACAGATTTAAACAGAGAAAGCTCACCAGCTACAGCCTTGTAAATTGCTTTTAATCCAAGATGTCAGCAGGATTGATGCCACTCGGACTTCAGCTGCCCCCCCACCCTAAAATATACATTTCTTCGCTGTACCTGCATCATGATTAATATCTTGTATCCACTAGTTAGGTTGCTAGAGGATAAAGTGCTTCCTTACACATGCCCACTTCGCTGCATTTGTTAAGACTCTAAATATGCCATTGTAACTATGAACAGAGTCCTTTTTTTTTTTTTTTTTTTTTTGACCAGTGTATTTTCTTCACTGGCCTCAAATCTCAGCTCAAAACTCACTCCTCAGAGCCTAATTGTGATCACTGCTCTATTATTTGTGCCCCTGAAAGCCACTCTGTTCATGGTTTGCCTTCCTTGTGTATTTCATGTTTTTGGCTTATAACTGTTATTATGTCTTTTGCAGTCCCCCGGCAAGATTCTAAACACCATTTTGTGTCTCCTATTATCTTTCACAGCAATATATTGTAGTGGTTAAGAGCCCAAGCTTTGGCATCAGAGATCTGAATTTAAGTCCTTGTTCTGTCCTCTATGAGATAGGAGCTTTGGGGTAGTTTACGTAACATCGCTGGGCCTCAGTTTCCTCCTCTGAATAATGGGGTTAATAGTTCCAATTCAGTGGTTGTAATGAGTCTCAAATAAGATAATGTGTATAAAGTCTGTAACTCAAAATGTGACAAATAATAAATGCTTAATAAATGCTGGTGTGACACTGTGATATAATAAGAAATGTATTTGCTCTCTGCCCCTGGGTCCTGGCACACAGTTACTAAAACCCTTGGGTTCTCTAACATGATAAGTGTTTCTTTGTAAGCTAATGAGATGACTGATGGCTGGGGGCTCCTGGATAGCTTCAGGAGGGGGGAGTTGGTTGCCAGGGAAACCAGCCTTCCAATGAGAGGTTTGGGACTTTCGGCTTCACCACCAACCTCCAGGGAGGAGAGAGGGGCTAAAGGTTGTGTTGATCACCAGTGGTCAATGATTTAATCAATCACCTCTACGTAATGAGGCCTCCAGAAAATTCCAAAAGGACACGGTTCAGGAGCTCCCAGGTTGCTGAACACCTGAGGGTGCCTAGAGGTAGGGCACCCAGGGAGGGCATGGAAGCTTTGAGCCTCTTTCAACCGGCCTTGCCTTATGCATCTCTTCCATCTGGTTGTTCTGGGTAGCTCTTATAATATCCTTTATAATAAACTGGCAAATGTTAAGTGTTTCCCTGAGTTCTACGAGCTACTCTAGCAAATGAATCAAACCCGAAGAGGAGGTAATAGGAACCCCAATTTATAGCTGGTTGGTCAGAAGCACAGGTCACAACCTAGGGCTTGTGACTGGCATCTGAAGTGAGGGAGAGTCTTATGGGCCTGAGCCCTTAATCTGTGAAATCTGGTGCTCTCTCAGGTAGACAGTGTAATAATTGAGTTAATTTATGAAACACCCAGTTCGTGTCGGCTAGAAAATTGCTTGGTTGGTGTGTGGGGACCTCTCCACTATCACCACCAAACTCCTGGTATCAGGAGTATTCTGTGGTGAGTGATAGTAGAAAACACACTTTAGCTTTCCCCATCTTTAATAGTCAGCTATGATTTTTATGTAGTCTTCTGGGTCTCCCATAGAACACAGCATACCTCAGGAAAGAGAAGAAGCAAACGGCATTTATTCGGTGACTACTTAATAAAAGGTGCTTTCTAAATATCATCTCATGAATTCCAGCTCCCCTACTTACTAGTAGTGTGACCTTGGTCAAGTCATCTTACTAATGTACCTCAGTTATCTCATCTGTAAAATACACATAATCATTATCCTTATAGGGCTGCGGTAATATAAAGATTAAATAAATACATGTAGACTGCTTAAAGCAGTTTCTGACACATAGAAACTGACCAATAATACCAGCTATTATTACTATTAAATCCTTACAACAATGTTGAGAGATGGATAAAAGAAACTTCATTTTATAGACGAGAAAAATAAGGCTATAAAAGTGTAAGCAGGCTGGACACAATGGCTCCTACCTGCAATCTCAGCACTTTGGAAGGCCAAGACAGGCAGACTGCTTGAGTCCAGGAGTTCGAGACCAGCCTGGGCAAGATGGCAAAACCCAGATTCTACAAAAAATACAAAAATTAGCTACGCATGGTGGTGGCATCTCAGTCCCAGCTACTTGGGGGCCTATGGTGGAAGGATCCCTTGAGCCCGAGAGAAAAAGGCTACAGTGATCATGCCACTGCACAACACCCTGGGCGATAGTTTGAGTGTCTCAAAAAAAAAAAAAAAAAAAAAGTGTAAGCAACTTGACCAAGTTCGTCCAGTCAGTAATTGAACCAGATTTTCCTGTCTGAAAATCCATGCTCTCCACAAAATGTATTAACTAGAGGAAACATCTGTTTCACTCTGGAAGGTTATTCCAGGGAAGCACTATAGTGATAAGTAGGCCCTCAGAGAACTAGACATCATGGGCAGGGATGAGAGTCAAGCAGGCCTGGGAAGAGTGGGTACAAATGAGCTCAGAGAGATGCAGAAGTGTGGTCTGGTTTTGACGCCATGCAGAGGAACGTGGGCTTCACTATGAAGATCGCGGGTGGGCATTAGTGGACTTCAAGCAGGGGAGCGACATGTCAGTAACGTATTTTAGAAAAATAACTGTAACTATGAAATATTTGTGTGTGGGTGGGAGATAGGATAGCTTAAGCCTGAAGATGGATGAGGTGTCAGCACTCAGTAAGACAGAGTGAAAGCTGGACCCGGGCTATGGTGGTAGCAGCAGACATGGAGAGAATGAGAAAGAACTTGGGAACCAGAAACCAAAGTTTATGATTAATTCCATGTGGGAAGTGTAACAGAGAGAGAGGAATTAGGACTAAATACAAATTTCCGGAATAGTGACTGGGTAGATGATGGAGTTATTTGCTGCTGAGAAAAGGAATATAGGGAGAGGAGTGTGTTTCATGATGGGGATGGCAGGCAAGCAAAATGGTGGGTTCAAGTTTGGGCATGTTGAATGTGAGATGTCTGTGGGGCATGAAAGTGGAGACATCCCCCGCTAGTGAGATATTCAGCTTTATAGATCTGGAGGGAACTCTGGTCTGTCTGTGCAGATTGGGTTGAAATGCACATAAGCATTGGTTGAAGGAATGAATGTGGCTGTGAGTGTCTAAATGGATTGTGAGGAAAGAGAAGAGAAAAGGATGAGAATGAAACTCTGGGGAACACCAAGATTTAAGGAGCCAGGAGGAGAGGAATAAAGTAGAGGAGATGGAAGAGCTGAAAGATCATGAAAGAAGAGAGTGTTTCAAGGAGGGAGTGAGCAACCTCATCAAATGCTACAGAGGTCACCTGCGATAGGGCAGAGCTATATAGGTGGCATCTGGCATTTGATGGTGATTGGGGACAGGTGCCAAGTTGTAATATTTTGAGGAGTAGATGGAAGGTAACGAAAGGGAAACAAAGTAGGCAGATTATTCTTCTTAAAAGCTCTACTGGAGGAAGGAGAGAGAGGACAGTGGCTAGAAAGAGTTCCAGGGTAGAAGACTTCCTGGTCATTTTTAAATCCTTCACAGCAGCTGGTACAATACTTGGTATTTTGTAGGAACAAAGTTAAACATTCTTGAATGGATGATTCCGTCATCTTGCCTAATCCTTTCACTTTATGTTGTTCCTTTTCTTCCAAATTTTCCTCCTCTTTTCTATCCCAACAGGAAATGCAGAGAGGCTGCAATTCCTTGTTCAAATACTAGGTGGAAGACATAGAGTTTGTTTCTTCTGCAGTGGCTAAACAGGTTGTATGTAATAGGAACTTCACTATGCATCTGAAGCGGAAAAGATAAGAAAGAAGTCAGGCCACAAGAAACATAGATATTACAGAGAAAGCATCGGTGTTGCATTCAGGTATTCTTTTGGTTGGGTTTTATTTCCAAATAAATATAGGTATATGGCAAAATCTTATTCAAGGAACAAAACAAAAAACAAACAAAAAAACAACTCCATGGGAGACTTACAAAAGAGATAGACGGCATTGAGTGGGTTCAATGAAAATTTTGGTAGCATATATTCTTAGGAAATCTAAGGATATTAAAAGCCTATTTAAAGTAGTATCCTATTTGATCTTGATAACCAAAGATATTTCAAAGCATCAGGATTGGGTCTAATCGCTTGTTAAATTAAGGTCGCATATGGGATTTGCTTTTGACCAGACAGTTTCATGCTCCTGAATAAGGAAGCTCTAATAAAGTTTGATCTTTGGATGCCTATCATGTATTATCAAGCCTATCATTTTCTCCATCAAAGAAAATATATAGTCAGAAGTCAGAAAATAAGGGAGTGGGGAGGGGGAGTGGGAAGGGCCGAACAATCCAACAACCCTTGATCCATCTCTGCATCAGTTCAGACCATTCTCCACTATCTGTGCTCACATAGTAAGCAGACATCACTTTATTTCTTGCTTTTGCTTCCCATCATATTTTTAAGCTTTCAATATCATTAAGGAACACCCTTTTTTCCTCCATGATAGCTAGTGTCACAGGTGCTTTTTTCCTCCTTTTTATTATTTTTGGCAGCAGAGAGATTTTTTTTCTCTCTCATTGACCTGTACCTGTTCCTAGCAAATTCATTGCTTCATGACAAGCGCCAACATAGTCATACGCAGATGCAATTTATCTTTGCACGCAGCTGGTCTGTGTGCATGTGTGTCTGTGTGAGCGTTCTTCTTTCCCATTGTTTGACTCCTTTTAACTCCACTCAGATCTCTCTAATCACAGTTTGGAATTCACCTGAATTTCCCTGCTGTGAGAGCTGAAAAAGCTGACATCAAGTTGCTAAGACCACAGCTCTGAAAAGGAAATAGCACATCTTTATTGGTGGAACACATTAAAAGATGTGAATGTGAGGTTTTTAAGTAAGATGCTCCATACGCATAACCTCTAGGTGCTTGACAGTGACATTGTCCCACATGTTGGCCATCTCCTCCATAATTAAAGAAAAGCTTTGAAAAAAGAATACAAGTGTTTGATTTTCACAGTAAAACACTATTCTGGGAATTCAGAGCCCACAGCTTGCTATACCCAATCCAAAGCATGAAAATTGTTCACACAAATCTTTTCATGAGGTTGAGGGAGACTTCAGCATTCTAGCTATATTCTGCTCTGAGGGAAACATTTTAATTTCTTATGATTTCTTATGTGTCCATTCACAAGGTTAGTTTTCTTTTTCTCTAAAAAAAAGAAAGTTGCTATAGTAACAATCATCTATCACAAGGCCCCTACTCGAGTACTTACAAATGCTGCTCGTTAAACAAGCAGATCCTTGTGCCACATGGAAGGCCAGAGAGAAACATCAGTATATCAAGATTGTCAAAGATTAACTAAATGGTGAAAATAAAATATTTTTAAAAATGGAAATGGAAGCATCAATGGATGCTTGCTTTGGATAAGGCACTCTATACATAACACAGCTATTTCTCTACCACAAGACCAACCAAACAATTTCTTCGTGATCAGACTTTACAGGGCCTTAAAGAAAGCAATTAAGAGGAAATGGGCTTAGGCCATTCCCAAAGACAGTCTGATACCTGGTTTTTGCTCAAAACTCAGCAGCCATGGTGTGTGGCGTGAAGCATGACCTGCGGCAGTGTCCATCTCAAGAGCATGGCCTCGGGCTTGCCACTCAGAGGCCCTGGAGTGAAAGCAGGGCTCAGCCCAAGAACCTGTGTACATCCACTTCCTTTTCCTGGGGATAGCTGGACTAAAATGCCTGAGCCACTGGGTACGCTTCTTGACTTACACAAAAGTCACCAGGAGTATTTGTGTGAAGATCATTACAGTCTGTGAAGTACTAACAGGATATAAAAAGCCATCACAGAATCAGAAGGAGACCATTCTTCCCTACCCCTCTAATTCTACTTCCTAGGCAGGAGGATAGGCCTCTGACCTCCCACTTTTGCCCCAACTTCCCCTTCTGTGATCATGTGTCTGATATCTATGCATTAGCCATCCCTTTCTTCCATAAGCCTATTAGTTTGAAAGAATAATACATTCCTAAGGCTTGACTGACTCATTACTTTTTGTGATACAAGGAACATAGGTGGCTTAATTGAAAGTGTTCTCAGAAAGAAACAGAAAAAGAGAGGCAAGAAAGAAAGTGTGAGGGCCACTTGGTCAACTGTTGAGAAGAAGCACTGGGGTTTCCCTTTCTGGTTGTGGGCTAAGCCAAAGTTCACCCTCTGCACTATGGGCTCTCTCTGCATTTGAGTCATGGAAAATCAGTGAGCAAAAAGGCAACAATGCAGAAATATGTTTGGCTTCATCTTTTATGAACTATCTGAATTCAGCTTGCATTTTGCAGGGCAAAAACAAGGTTAGTTTTCTAGGAGATAGATGGGAAGGAGGAAGAGGAGGAGGAAAATAGAACTCAATAGAGAAGTCTTTAAAAGACAACAACAGGCTGGGCGCGGTGGCTCAAGCCTGTAATCCCAGCACTTTGGGAGGCCGAGACGGGCGGATCACGAGGTCAGAAGATCGAGACCATCCTGGCTAATATGGTGAAACCCCGTCTCTACTAAAAAATACAAAAAACTAGCCGGGCGAGGTGGCGGGCGCCTGTAGTCCCAGCTACTTGGGAGGCTGAGGCAGGAGAATGGCGTAAACCCAGGAGGCGGAGCTTGCAGTGAGCTGAGATCCGGCCACTGCACTCCAGCCCGGGCGACAGAGCAAGACTCCGTCTGAAAAAAAAAAAAAAAAAAAAAAAACAACAACAACAAAAAACTTTGTAGCTTTCTTTTTCTTAGCGACAAGCTAGGGCTACTCACATTTAATCATGCTATTCAAAAGGAAGCATATTGTGCCAAAATTTCTATGAGAATTTCATTGCCCTGCATTGTTTTATTTCAGACTGCTCTTTACTTTGAGTCTGTATTTTCAAATTCTTTCTTTGAATATTTATGCCCTTAGGCAGACATATTAACTCATTTTACATTGAGAATCTCATTACATCAAGTAAAAATCCTAAGCCTGATAAAATGATTTACCCCCTCAATTTAACTTTTATTTTAGTCTCCCACCAGCTTCCCTGAAGTAGATTTGCTGCCAAGCTATAATACTATTTTAGACTGAGTCATCCAAGCACACTGAACAGCTTTTACTCTGCTCCTAATGTTTCTCCATCCCTGTTGTTTGAAAAAAAAAAAAAAAAAAAGGAACGTGTTTTCTATGGGTTTGCATTTGAAATGGTTACAAATGATGAAGAAAGAAAAATAGGAGGCTTTAATCCAAGGTGTTTGGCCCCTAGGGAACATAGACTACTATCTCCCCCACCTCTTAACTCCCTAAAGGGGCATGTAGCGCTATACATTTTAAGCTCTACTGAGGCCTTGAAACCACTGAAAGCATATGAAGGCGGTTGTATAAGTTTAAGTACACAATGCTTCATTTATTCATGGAGATAATTTGAAGTCATTCATAGAGTGTGTGGTTGAAAACACCTACTGGAAAATTAAAATAAAATAAAATAAAACATTTGATGAAGCCCTGATCTAGGAAATTGACATACCATCTCCAGAGTTGGAGAATTTGAAAGAAAAAAAAAAAAATAGAGAAACAAGCCTAGGTTTTTTAAACATTTAATTCAATTATTTTTAATTTGTTAAATTTTTTTTAGAGACAGAGTCTTGCTACATTGCCCAGGCTGGTCTTGAACTCCTGGCCTTAAGTGATCCTCCTGCCTTGGCCTCCTAAAGTGCTGGGATTACAGGCATGAGCCACCATGCCAGGCCCCAGGAACCATGTCTTCTGAGGGAAATTCTGACCATTCCTTGATGGTTCAGACTTTGCTATGGGCAAAAATATTCCAGACTGAGAAATGTACCAAAAGTCTTGGTGAGAAATCAGTGTAGAGGTACCAGATTTCAGTTTCTATCACCTAATTTCATTGTTTGATCCTAATCTCCTCAACTCTTGTTCCTTCTCACTCCATCTTCCCTCCCCACTCAGAACCTCAGTTTCAAATGAATTCATGCAAATTCACCCCACCTATCTCTGCTTTTGCAAGTCCCACTTTACAGCCTTTGGTTTCTGTAGCTTGTGATCTCACATACTCACACTCTCCCTAGACTCTTAATGATTTCTATTGTTGGCTGTGCTAATGGGAAAGTTCAAAATATTTTTGGAAATAAAGAAGTAGCATCTGAAGTTTCACCAGAGAGGCTCTCACCATGAAAGGGAATTCTGAACACTGAAAAGTGTTGCTGGCCTCCCTCCTTTCTGAACTCCTTGAGAACTGTTTAAATGGCAGATTTGAGCACCTCACATAGGTGTCTTTGTCAGTAGAAAAGGCTCAGGCCCCATCTGCTGAGCTACCATGGCAAGGATTAAGTATACCTGGAATGTGGAACAGAGCCAAGAACTCTGATCCCAATAGGCAAAGAAATAAACAGGAGTAGGGAGGGTGGAGAGGGAAGAGGTGAGCTGGCTGAGATCATCTCTAGTGAGGCAGAGACAGCCGGTATGGAGCTTGGTTAGAAACTGAGTTGTCAGAGGTAAGTTTCTGCTGAGGCTCTTCAGGAGAGGACATGAAAGTTCATGGGCTGGCATAGGTGACAGATGGAAATTGCATACAAAGATACAAGGTAGTGAGGTTTAAGGGGTACATATTAAATGTTTGGTGCTGTGAGGTAGATTATTAGTCTTTTTTGCTTTTTTTTTTTTCTGTAAAAGATAGGGTCTTGCTCTGTGCCCAGGCTGGAATACAGTAACTTGATCATAGCTCACTGTAACATCAAACTCCTGTGCTCAAGAGATCCTTCTGTTTTAGCCTACCAAGTAGCTGGGAATACAGGTGTGTACCATCATGTTTGGCTAATTTTTTTTTTTTTTTTTTTGGTAGAGATGGGGGAATCTTTGTAGGTTGCCCAGGTTGGTCTTGAACTCTTGGTCTCAAGCAAGCCTCTTGCCTCAGCCAAAGTACTGGGATTACGGACATGTAATCTGCCACCACACCTGGAGGATTTTTAAATTTTAAACCTCACTTATACTCCAAGTAATCCTGGCTCAGAAATTAAATTAATTCGGCCGGGCGCGGTGGCTCAAGCCTGTAATCCCAGCACTTTGGGAGGCCGAGACGGGCGGATCACAAGGTCAGGAGATCGAGAACATCCTGGCTAACACGGTGAAACCCCGTCTCTACTAAAATACAAAAAAAAAAAAACTAGCCGCGCGAGGTGGCGGGCGCCTGTAGTCCCAGCTACTCGGGAGGCTGAGGCAGGAGAATGGCGTGAACCCGGGAGGCGGAGCTTGCAGTAAGCTGAGATCCGGCCACTGCACTCCAGCCTGGGTGACAGAGCGAGACTCCGTCTCAAAAAAAAAAAAAAAAAAAAAAAAATAAAATAATTTAACCGAATATGTATCTCACCTGTTACCTCCTGTAGGGTCTGATCAGTACAAGCGTTCGACAAATATTGAATACCTATGTGTTGGGCTCTGTCATGCAGGTGTTCAAAGAGTCACTGGAGTCCAATGGGAAAGACTGACAATCAATGAATAAACATAAAATGTCAGGAAGTGATGAATGCTCTGAAGAAACATAAAGCAGAGTAAGGGAAGGGAGGGTGTTCTGTTTTATGGGATGGTCGGTAATAGTGGAGTAGACACCTGAATCAGAGAAGGCAGCTACAAGCATTCCGGGTCCCAGGATCTCAACTTGGGGCACTGACGGTGGAATGAACCAAATGTTTTGATTCCATCTTAGTGTCTATTCAGGCAATATTTTAATAGGTCCGTAAAGAAACTGGCTTTGATGAATCTGAAGAGCTATCTCAGCACACTAACGAAAATCAGACTCTGGGGCTGAGAGGGTCTTCCCAAGGCTGGTAAACTTTTTTTCCCCCACCCTGACAAGCCTGAGGCCAGGAAGCTAGGTATCCACTGGGATTCTAATGTAGCAACACAGACAGCAGAGGGGCATTAAGCTCCTGTAAATAACATATGTTTTCTTAGTTGGAGGCAGGGCAATCAATGCTTTTTGGTTTCCCTTTATACTGCTATAAGCGTGAATAATGCACTTCTGCTTGAAATTCTACATGCTTTTTATTCCTCGTCAGACTCTAACTGTACACTAACATTTGCATATGTCCCTTCTCACTGGGTAGGTTCTTAAATGGACTCAAGGTACTCTATGCTTCACTCTCTGGGGATGATAGACAACAGATGACAAAGACAACACTCAGATATTCCAACCCAACCTGCAGAAGGGCCATATTATAACACTGAAGATTTGGATTCTCTTGGCCCCCTATATTGCAGTGGGACCCAAACAGAGTCAGCCTGTAGCACAATGTACCTTTTCTGTGTTCTACTCTGGTCTGACAACATGGCAAGTAGGAGGTCCTGGCTTGTGTGTGTAATTTAGAGACAGGTTTTGTACTCAACTGCTAAGCTTTCTGGTGTTCAGCCACTGGGACATATGGAGCTGAACTCTCAGAATCTCTGCAGGATTGGGAGGAAGAAGGTGGAAAAACAAATCAGGTTTCCAAAGTGCTTCTACTAAACAAGTGGATTCCTTTAGCTTGAATGTGTTCCCCTCAGTGGAATATGTGCTGATTCATATGTATGGCGAAGAGAATGAGGATTTCAATTTTTAGTTTATCAAGAGAATCACTCAGTAATGGATATATTGAGTATCTACTAAGGGCAAAGTACTATAGTAGCCTGTAAGAGAAACACATAGAAATAAAATACATAGTACATGAGGATGACAACGAAACAAAAGCTAAGTAGCGTTTTCTAAAGAACAAAGGCAAAGATAACAGCAAGAAGTTAATGATTATTAATAATAAATGATGAATTGACAGCCATTAATTCAGGTATCTGAGTGAACTATCTCCAGAAGGTAAATCCCAATATTTTTCTTTGTGAGATTAAACAGTGACAATTTAAGATAGATAAAATTTAGATAGGCAGAGATGTAAAAATAGGGCATCCCAAGGGAAGTGAATATACAGCAAATGTGGGTAGAAAGGAAATAAAAAAAACAAAAGGAAGTCAATAAGATATGGGCACAACACTCGCCTTGCAAATTTCCATAATTGGATTACCTTCACAAAGCAACATGGCCCTGGACTCCTTGATATACCCAGTATCTGTCATGCTGCAAAGCTCTTTTTTTTTTTTTATTTTTTGAGACAGGGTCTCACTCTGTTGCCTAGGCTGGAGTACAGTGGCATGATCACAGCTCACTACAGCCTCAACCTCCTGGGTTTGAAAGATCCTTCCATCTCAGCCTCTTGAAGAGCTGAGATTACAGGCACATGTCACCACACCCAGTTATTTTTTTTTTTGTATTTTTTGTTGAGACAAGGTTTTACCACATTGCCCAAGCTGATCTCAAACTCTTGAGCTCAAGCGATCTACCTTCCTTGGTCTCCCAAAGTGCTGGGATTACAGACATGAGCCACCATGCCCAGCACAAAGCTCTTGTGCTGAGAAAAGTACTGCAGCAAGAATGAAATATGCAAATAAGCAATCATTAACAACTACCCTTTCACTACCTTGACAATATATAATCTTGTACTTAGATTGGACCAGAAGATTCTTAGAACAAAAATGGTCTATAATCTGCTGAAAGCTCATCACACCTCAGTACTTAAAAATTGTACTTAACCAAGACAATCAGAGTTATAATAAGAAGGCTGGAAATGGCCTAAAAAATAATTTGGTCTAAGGCTCTGCCTTTTACCAGGTGACTCCAAACTATCCCAGAAAGACTTCCATTCTCTTCTTTATATATGTACAGATCAAAGACTTCCAAAACCACCCTCATTTTGTAAGAAATAATTGTGATGATTAAGAATCTAGGCCGGGCGCGGTGGCTCAAGCCTGTAATCCCAGCACTTTGGGAGGCCGAGACGGGCGGATCACGAGGTCAGGAGATTGAGACCATCCTGGCTAACACGGTGAAACTCCGTCTCTACTAAAAATACAAAAAATTTAGCCAGGCGCAGTGGCGGGTGACTGTACTCCCAGCTACTTGGGAGGCTGAGGCAGGAGAATCGCTTGAACTAGGGAGGCAGAGGTCGCAGTGAGCCCAACCTGCACTCCAAGCCTAGGAGACAGAGCATAACTCTGTCTCCAAAAAAAAAAAAAAAAAAAAAAAAAAAAAAAGAAATCTGTCATTCTGTTGAATTCACTCAACATCTGTGAAACCTAAAATTGTAAGACACTGGGCTTGGGTCATGGCAGATGCAAAGTTGACTTATATTTGATTCTTGTGTTCAGGAAGTACATCATCTGGTAGAGGAAGCAAACATGTAAACAAATAACTATAAATCAAGGCAGTGAGTGATAGGGACTCTAGGAGAGCATGCTAAACTACAAGCTACTTGAGGAAGACTGTCTTTTTCATCTGCAAATTCCCAAATGCAATGCCCAGCGATATGGTTTGGCTCTGTGTCCTCAACCAAATCTCATCTCAAATTGTAATCCCCACAGTGATTGAATCGTGGGGGCAGTTTCCCCATGCTTTTCCTTGATACTGAATGAGTTCTCAGGTTTAAAAGTGGAACTCCTCCTTTCGCTTTCTTTCTCCTACTGCCATGCAAGACATGCCTTGCTTCCATTCATGCCTTCTGCCATGATTGTAAATTTCCTGAGGCCTCCTCAGCCATGTGGAACTGTCAGTCAATTAAACCTCTTTCCTTTCTAAATTACCCAGTCTCAGGTATGTGTTTATAGCAGTGTGAAAACGGACTAACACACTCATCATACAGTAATTTTTCAATAAATGTTTGTTGAACTAAGAAAGACATGCAAAGGGCTAAAAGAAAACAATATGGAGAGATAGATTCACAATAATCAAGGTAGAAACAATCTTCTGGTTCTGATTTAGGTCTTGAAGGGAGGAAAAGGAACAGAGTAAGTCAAGAAATGATGCAAGAAAATCTCCTGCCTCTTGCTTGGTCTGTAGTAGACATGAGTATGTCTGATGAACAGCCTTGTCATAATATTTCTACATAATCAAATACAAAAACAATACTTCTTTTTTTTTTCCTCTAGGCTAAATACAACCTCCCGTTTTAACCTTTCCTCTTAGTACCTTTTTCCTATTGTTTCATTCCATGCTTCTTGTTTTACTGTGAACCCTCTGTCTCTCCATACTAAAAGAATGATAAAACTCCTTCTACGTCTACTGACTCTTACAATTTGTAAAAACATTTTTATGTCCACTACTGTATTTGATTCTCATAATAACCCTGTGAGGTGGGTCAGGAAAGTCACAGTATCCCTATTATAAGAAGAAAGAAAGACAGTATTATGGTAGGCAGGATAACAGCCCCTCCAAAGACATTCATGCCTTAATCCCTAGGACCTGGGCATATGTGCCCTTACATGGCAAAAGAGACTGTGTTCTAAAATTTAGTTAAGGATCTTAAGATGAGGTGTTTACCCTGGATTATCCAGGTGAATGCCATGTAATCACAAGGGTCCTTACAAGGAAGGAGGCAGGAGAGCCAATGAGATTTGAAGATGCTACACTGGCTTTGAAGATGGAAGGGAGCCATGAACCAAGGCATGCAGGCAGCCTTTCAAAGCTGAAACAGACCAGGGAACAGGTTGTCCCCTAGAGCCTCCAGAAAGAAGGCAGCTCTGCCGACACTGATTTTAGCCCAGTGAGGTCCATTTAAATTTCTGACCCCTTAAAGTGTAATGTGATGTATTTATGTTATTTTAAGCGACTCAATTTATAATTTGTTATAGCAACAATAGGAAACTAATATAGTCACAGTTTAATGACTCACTGAAATTCTCACATAACCTACGGTTACCAGAGCTGGGTCTAGAACTCCTATAAGCCTGGCTCTATTTACCACTTGGCTGTCTCTCTTAGAGCTACCATATTTCCTTTAATTAACTATTCCTTCCCCACACACCCTCTTTTCTATGACAGTGCCTCGTTTCTTTCTTTCAAATCACTTATCATGATTTGTAATAATTTTATTTATTTAAATATTAGCTGTAGCTCTCCTCCTACCAGAATGCAAGTTCAATGAGAGGGCACAGGCCTTAAATTTGCTCACCATTAAGTCCCTAATGTCTACAATAGTAGCCTGACAAATACATATTTGTGAGAAGATTCAGATTCTTAAGGTATGAGGATGCAACAGCTGGGTACAGGCAGAGAGGTTGCCATGGTGGTCCAAGGTCCACTGCAGATCTGAAGGATCAGGAGTAATCTGTATGCACTTGCTTCTTTGGAAAGTTGAGAGGGAAACTGTGTGATCAATTGCTGTCCCTGATGACCCCAACAGAGGTCCTCTCCACGTGCCCAGATATGAAGCCAGAAGCCCATGATCACACCATGGTGACACTTTATTCCTCCATCCTCTTTGTCAGTAAGTCTATCTCCCAGCCCCTTAAGCACTTTGTTTCCACTCTGCATCTAACTGCTTTTGGATAATTATATCATCAACTCTTTGTAATGAATAATAAAAAATAAATCACATCTGTGGAGGGCAGTGGAACAAGATGCCAGGGTAAGTAATGTGTCAGTTATTTTCCCTTTCTTTTTCCTCATTCCCCTCCTCTCTCTAACCTTCCGAATTAGAATATCAGCCAAGTGGGGACCAAGAATTGTATTTTTTTTTTTTTTTTTTTTTTTGAGGCGGAGTCTCGCTCTGTCGCCCAGACTGGAGTGCAGTGGCCAGATCTCAGCTCACTGCAAGCTCCGCCTCCCGGGTTTACGCCATTCTCCTGCCTCAGCCTCCTGAGTAGCTGGGACTACAGGCGCCCGCCACCTCGCCCGGCTAGTTTTGTATTTTAGTAGGGACGGGGTTTCACCGTGTTAGCCAGGATGGTCTCGATCTCCTGACCTCATGATCCGCCCGTCTCGGCCTCCCAAAGTGCTGGGATTACAGGCTTGAGCCACCGCGCCCGGCCAAGAATTGTATTTTTAAAAGAGTCCCTGGATGATGATGATGATCAGTGAGGTTTGGAAACCACTGACCTAGAGGATGAGGATCCTCAGAGACTAAAGGACAAACTGAAGAATGAAGTTAAATTACAAAGATCTCCATGTTTACTTAGTTCTTGCCTCCAAATTGCTCAAGGGATAGTGTCTTGCTCTTCAGTAATTCTAGGGCAAGTGCTGTGATTTTGAACTTACAAGATGGGAAAATGGTGCAACAGTCCCCTGGGAGGTAGCCAGATTCATAACTAATGAAAAAGTAGTAATCTGAAGCAGCCAGAGTCAGGAGGGAGTGAAGGATAGTTTGGATGCTACTCCAGGTCACAGGCTCATTTCTGAGAGAGAAAGGTTCCTAGATCGCCTGCTCTGCACCAGCCTTGAAGAGAATCCAAACCCTCTCTTTGGCCCTGGAAGACCTTGGCTTCTCAGAGTCTCTGACTCCACCCCAGTGGTCTCAGATCTTGGTCAGAAATAAGCAGACTCCCAGGGATATTCATTACAGTATATTTCCACTGATATATAGATGTTCAATATTGTTCAATTATAGCTTGAACTGGCTGCTATGGGGGAAGCCATTAACACAAGGAGACATGATTCCCCAGTAACAGGAAGGAAAGATTGGATTTGTCCAGTGGATATTATTAGCAGATGGCAAAAAGCATTTAACAGACATGTACTTCGGTGCATTTTCAATAAACCCTCAATAAACATGCTTCAAAGAAGCACCATATTATTTTTGCCTTGCTTCAAATTTAAATTTCAGCTTCTCAAAGTATTCCTTATTAATCATAATTAACTCATCCAGCATTAATATAAAACCGTTTTGATTAATGGGCTAGTGCCCTGGCATCCTTCAGGTCACCACAGTGAGGCATTTCTTTTTGGCAACATAAAGAAAAAAATCAGAGAAGACCAGAAAGGCAGAAATAGGAAAGCAACACCCTTAATTTTGTGTCCATTCCATATTCCCGTCTGCTGTGATTTTTTTCTTTTCTTTTTTCTTTTTTTTTTTTTTGAGACGGAGTCTCACTCTGTCCCCCAGGCTGGAGTGCAGTGGGGTGATCTTGGCTCTCTACAAGCTCCGCCTCCCGGGTTCATGCCATTCTCCTGCCCCAGCCTCCCAAGTAGCTGGAACTACAGGCGCCCGCCACCACGCCCGGTTAATTTTTTGTATTTTTAGTAGAGACAGGGTCTCACCATATTAGACAGGATGGTCTTGATTTCCTGACCTCGTGATCTGCCCGCCTCGGCCTCCCAAAGTGCTGGGATTACAGGCATGAGCCACCGCGCCCAGCCTCCATCTGCTATGATTTTAACTGGCCTGAGAACTGACCTGTATGTGTTAACTACTGCCCTGGGGCTACAGCACAGAAAAGCTCACAATTCTTCAGACATGTAGATACAGCTATGCCTTGGCCTCCTGACTTGCAGATAATCTCTCTGAATTTCTAAAACCTAATTCTCTACTAAAGGGGTGGAAAACCTGCAGATTTTCCCCCCCACCAGGGTGATTCCCCAAACTCTTCTGCTCTCCGCTGGAGCTGCAGAAATTCCTTCAGCCTACTTAAGTGTCCTACTATATATGCGTTCTGTGGAACAGTCATAAAGAAAGGGAAAGAAAGTCAGACAAAGAAGGGAGTTGCATAAAAAATGGACGTAGGACAGGCCGGGCGCGGTGGCTCAAGCCTGTAATCCCAGCCACTTTGGGTAGGCCGGAGACGGGCGGATCACGAGGTCAGGAATCGATGACATCCTGGCTAACAATGGTAAACCCGTCCTCTACTAAAAATAAAAAACTAAGCCCGGTCCGAGGGTGGCGGCGCCTGTATCCCAGCTACTCGGGAGGCTGGAAGCAGGAGAATGGCGTGAACCCGGGAGGCAGAGCTTGCAGTGAGCTGAGATCTGGCCACTGCCACTCCAGTCCCGGCGACAGAGCGAGACTCCGCCTCAAAAAAAAATAAAAAAAAAAAAAGAAATGGACGTAGGACAAATGCAAATCTTTTAGGCTGTTTGCATGTGTGTGTGTGGGCATGTGCATGCATGTGTGAGTGAGTATGAGACTTTTTTTCTCCATAGAAAATATAAGCAATTCAGTCATAAGAAATTCTATCTCCAAGGCTGCAGTAAACTATCACACCTGTAGGCTTTTATTTTTCACAGAGGACCCTGTAAAATCCAAGGCAGCAAATCAGAATTCTGTGTGGTTTAGAGGGAATGCAACCACAGATTCCAGCCAAGAGGGAAAAGCTCAATTATACCATTCTTTACATGCCCAGTCTCGTACTCAGAAAGCCCCATGTAAGTGAAATGTGATCCATGATCATGGCCAGGGCAGAGGAAATAGAAGCTGCAAGCCCCTGCATTATGCATAGTGAATATCCTTTAAGGTGTTGGTGCTGGAACTGCAGGTCTAATACCCACTTGCCTGATAGGCATGATGAGCAAGGATTTCTGAGTGATATCATTCCCTTTCAGGGACTGTAGTTGACTCATGGCCTGGCTGAATCCATCTATTCAAAACCATTCAATGCTGAGTCCAGCCTTCTACTCTTGGATACTTTTGTGCACAGGACAATCAAGGAGGGAGGTGTAAGATGATCAGATGCCCATGTCTGTGTCTCTCACAATCTCTTACTGCCCCCACTGCTGGAAGCACTCTTCTTTCAATCCCCATCCTTCCACACCATTGACTGCAGTCATAGCCAGCTCCTAAGCAGCCCTGTAAAGGCAGGAACCACTAGATCTCCAAGAAAAGGTCATCATAATACACCTGAACAAGGTGGGCTTGAGAGATATTTACAGCCTTTTTTTCACACATCTGCCTGCTTCTGCACATGACTGAGCTCCTCCAGGTCAGGGAGCTCATCTGGGTGTTCACGGAGTCCCCCGCACCTCATCCAGAGACTTGCACCTAGTAAGAGCTCAGTAATGCTTGTGGAATAAAGAGGCGGGCAATTTACCATTTGCCTTTGATGTGTTTAGTAGCCCACATGTGTCTAGCTTTGTGGGCACTTGCAGTGCTCCAACTAGGCTAGAGTGCTTTCGTCCTGTACAGAGAAGTCTGAATTCAGATATGATGACATTTTTAGAGCCCCCTTTTATATAAGGTTGCACCAGTTATTCAGAGTTTCCTCTGGAATCACCAAGTGGTGGGGTGGGAAACAAGGGAAGTAGCAGTCACTGCAGCCTTTACAAATAAGAGACTTCTGTAAGCTGAGGAACAGTGTGCACAGATGGGGAAGGGAGGGAGGATGACATGGGCTTCACAAACAGAAATTAAGAGTAACCCGGCCAGCGCAGTGGCTCACGCCTGTAATCCCAGGACTTTGGGAGGCCGAGGCAGGCGGATCACCTGCGGTCAGGAGCTTGAGACTAGCCTGACTAACATGGTGAAACCCCATCTCTACTAATACTACAAAAATTAGCTGGGTATGGTGGCATGCGCCTGTAATCCCAGCTACTCGGGAGGTTGTAGTAGGAGAATCTCTTGACCCCAGGAGGCGGAGGTTGCAGTGAGTGGAGATCAGGCCACTGTACTCCAGCCTGGGCAACAAGCAACGAGCAAAACTCCATCTCAAAACAAAACAAAAGAGTAAACCCAGGAGGTGTCATGATTTAGAAATGGCTGTCACAATTCTGTGGGCCACTGATTCCTTCACTATCTCCTCAAGGTTCTGTTTCTACCAATGTTCAAGAAGGCTTTTATCTTCCCTCCCTGTCTTCCATACATAGCGTTACTCTGTGTTGGAAGTGGGAGATAGGCAAGAATAAGACCTGTCTCTGCCTTTGAGCACTCACGGCTAGGTGGGAAGGAGTGGTGTGTCAGCCAGTAATTATGATACAGGATGCTCTCTGGTTTGATTCCAATGTGCTATGGTAGGAGAACCACCTAAGAAGGAGAATAGAAAGAGAGTCTGATCCCGGCTTTACTACTATTTTTTAACAAGTCAACCCCAATTTTCTCATCCATAAGATGTAAATCATAACACTTACTTTACCTAACAAAGATGATTGAGTTGTTTTAAATATTTATTGAGTTAATCCATTGCACACTCAAAGGATAAAGTTCTATAAATACCAGGCCTTCTTCTCCTTATCATCATCATCATCACCACATTATGATTTTGTCTATTTAAACACATGCGTGTGTGTGTGTGAGAGAGAGAGGCAGAGAGAGAGAGAGACAGACTGCACATGAATGGATGTGCATACACCTAGTGAAAGGGCATGAGAGGAGGGAAGAAGGATTACAGATCAGGAAAATACTTAAAAGGGTCCATGTAGAACCAGGAATCAAATGCAAAACCTACCATGATTTACAAAAAGAAGCTGCTTATGTATTATGCTCAGATGCAGCTTTCTCAAGATATTCTCAATCCTGGGTTCTTCGACTTCTGTTTCCTCCTGTGTCATCCACTGGTAAGAATGAGTGATGGCCGCATTTATTGACACCTGTCTCCTAAATTGGGCCTTCTCTTACATATCACATGAGACTCATTTTATTATTTTATTATTACCTTTTTATAAAGCATTATCTGCTTGTGGCCATTAAGCCACCAGTTTGGAAGAAAAGATATTGCTGGCTTTTCCTAAAGGAGTTAATGAGTTGCCCTTGAATGACCTGAGAAGCTTATTATTTATACAGACTCTTGGGGTAGAGGCAGAGAAGCAAATAAACAGAGATGGGAAGAGACAGACACTGGACAAAGACTGTGGTTATTCAAGCAGAAGCACTTTGCCTTGCACAGGGTGACCTTTAGGCTGTGAGGTCCCTGAGCTACACTGTGCAGAGATGCTGCAAAAATACTCTTCCCATCTCCAAGTCTCAGCATCTTGGGACTTGTTAGGGGAAGGTGCAGGAGAGGCATGAGGTGACATCTGTGACACAAATGGGTGGCTACTGCTGGAAGGCTCTGACCCCCACTAGACCAATGTCAGTTTTACAAAAGAGGATCCTGATATCTGTGTAGCCAATCTCTCCAGGGTCTGGGCAAGTGGACAGGGGAGAAGCAGGTTCTGCAGTATGTGTGCTGGGTTGGCACACATATTACGAAATCCTAAATGTGTCAGTACTGTCTGCCTGTTCTCTACTCTCTGTGCCATGAGCAGCTCATGTTATTTATGACCCAAGCAGCCCTTGACATGTTACTAATGGTGAAATGAAAGGCAATGAGTAAAGGTCCTCTAGTGAGAGAAGCCTAAAATAAGGCTCTTAATCATCTCCTCTTCCCTTTCCTTGTCATAATCCAGAAAGACTTTTTTTTTTGTATGTTAGACTTAGCAATAATATGAATCTGGCCAAGGGCTGATGTAGAAAGTTCGGGATCAAAGAGTTCTTTATGGGACATTTACCTGCTGAGAAGCAAAGGGCATAGATTCTGGTTGTAATTGTGTCAGTGGGCAGGATAAGAGTGGGAAAGAGGCCCACAATGGTCCCTGGCCTACAGATACCCCTAATTCACATTCAGAACAAGAACTAAAACTTCAGGTGGAGCCTTTCCTCGGACACCAGGAAAAAGCTTTCCTTCTGATACGGTCCTAATACTTTTGTGACATGCTGACTTATAAGCCCTACTATGTAGTCAGCATCTGTGATGTGCAAGGTGTTATGCTAGGAGATCTGAGGGGATATAGGACATTGTCACTGGTCTTCTGGAACTCAGAATGTTGAAAAGATAAACTATAGAAACGGGAATGTAAGATTTTCTGAGGGAAAATGACAGCAGTAAAAACAACAGCAGAGAGGCCCGGCTCGGTGGCTCACTTCTGTAATTCCAGCACTTTGGGAGGCTGAAGCAGGTGGATCACCTGAGGTCAGGAGTTCCAGACAAGCCTTACCAATATGGTGAAACCCTGTCTCTACCAAAAATACAAAAATTAGCCAGGCGTAGTAGCATACACTTGTAGTCCCAGCTACTTCTTGGGAGGCTGAGACAGGAGAATCATTTGAACCCAGGAGGCGGAGGTTGCAGTGAGCTGAGATCACGCCACTGTACTCCAGCTTGGGCAACAGAGCGAGACTCCATCTCAAGAAACAAAAAAATAGAATAGTAGAGAAAGCAAGTACTGTATCGGGATTCTGATGGGCGAGATGTTATTTTAGACTGAAAATTAAAGAAGGCTTCAGGCAGCACATTGTGCTCGAATCGGATCTTGGAGACTGGAAAGCACTTTGAAAGTTCAGAGGAAGACAACTATTGCAAATGGGCTGAAAAAAAATATAAATCCAATTATGTATTCATTGAGTCACTCAACAAATATCATTGAGCAGTTCTCATGTGCTGGGCACTGTGCTAGGCCCTGAGGATATAGAGGTGAACAACGCAAAAAAACATGGATAACTAAGCGTGATGACAGTGCATGTCATCACATGTTGGGGGCAGATGGCAGGTATGAGAAAAAGGCTTGAGCAGTATGGCCAGTGCAGTCATCTCAGGTGCAGTTCCTACAGGCTGCCATAGAACACAGTCTCATCACTTTTTGACCCGGTGTTGGTGTTTCCATCTGCAAATTAGGGAAACCACACCCACTGTTTCTTGAAACCATTTGTAAAGCTCAGCTTGAAAGGTGCAGAGCATTGATGGGCAAAATTACTTGAGCAGTTACATGTGGTTTCTCTTTATCTGTTTCAAGTGGGTGGGTGATTTGTTGAACAGTGCACAACGAAATCATGCTAACAGGTTGGCCAATATGTTAAGATCATAGCTCTCCCTGAATAGTGCCATTTCAATTATTGCTTGGTTAAAAGAAAGTCTTTTCTCTGGATTGAATGGTCCACTATTGTTAGATTACTTATTAAAAAGGATTGATAGGCTGAGGCTGTTTTCACTTAGGATCTGTATGACATGTTCATAACTGAAATGGAGAGTTGCCATAGTTACCTGTGTGAGCTGTTAAACAGAGCACAATCTCCACTAAAATCTCTCCATCGAGGTCAACGAGACATTTTCCATCAGCGCCAAATAATTTGCTGGCTAATGGAAGTTAATGAAATTATTAAAAGAGTAGAATAAATTGAAAATAAAGTTAATAGGGATATATTTTATATTTAAATATGTTTTAGTGACCAGCCATTTCTATGGGGTTCTAACCAGCTGGAAATTTTGGAGTATAACTAGACATCTGGAGAGAAGTTTAGAGTAAAAACACATTTGGATTTTGGCACAGATTACTGCCTTCGAATCCAGCCCATCATTAACAGCTTCTGTACAGTATTGTTCTTCCTCCAGGGGCAATAAAAATGAAGCAAACCTTTGTTCAACCTAAACTTCCTTTCTTGGTCAGCTGTTCCTGCTGACTTCCCATCCTAATGGCCCTAATGTTTCTATTGGAAACGTCAGAATGGAGAGAACCATAGACTGCTTGCTTTAGAAGTGGCATGTTCAAATCCAGTAATGTGAGAAGAAAATAGACACTGTTTATGAAATAATCACTAGCTTAGTGCTTCTCAAACCTTAGTGTGTATACAAGTCACCTGGGGATCTTGTTATCCTGTAGATTCTGATTCAGCAGGTACAGGGTGGGGACTGGGTGTCTGGTTCTAAAAAGCTCCTAGGTGCTATCAATACTGCTAATCCAGCTGGGTGCAGTGGCTCATGACTATAATCCCAGCACTTTGGGAGGCCGAGGCGGGTAGATCACCTGAAGTCAGGAGTTTGAGATCAGCCTGACAAATAGGGTGAAACCCCGTCTCTACTAAAAATACAAAAATTAGCTGGGCGTGGTGACTCACGCCTGTAGTCCCAGCTACTTGGAAGGCTGAGACAAGAGAATTGCTTGAACCCGGAAGGCGGAGGTTGCAGTGAACCGAGATCGTGCCACTGCACTCTAGCCTAGGTAACAGACAGTGGGAGGCTCAGTCTCGGGGAAAAAAAAAAACACTCCTAGTTCACACACCAAATCTTGAGAAGGAAGGCCTTTGTTTGTTTCATCATTTGCTTATTGGAGTCATCATATACATATCAACCTTAAAGTGCTGCCACATCATCTTCTTGCTTGACACACATGTGATCTGTCCCACTGACACAGGCGTTAGAGTTTGCTGACACTAAGATATTACACAGCTACCTATTTATCAGGTTTACATGGCATGGTGCTCCCAGGGCTCTCCAATACCTTTTGTGGGATTGTGCTCTCAATTTACAATTACCACTCTTAATAAACATGTAAATAACTCAATAAACAAGTACACATGGAAACAGTTCAACTGGAGAGTTAGTGACATGTTCCATCACAGGGCAAAAAGGCATTTACGTGATCTTTACTCTTTAGCAATGAATGAAGCATAAATCAAATGTAAATCTGTCAACTCAAGGCAAACCAGAATTCCACTGGCAGGTGGCATTGACAAAAAAAGTATAGAGTATGTATGAAGTCCAAAATTGTTATTTATATAAAACATGGAATCTCAGTATGGCTCAGGCTGAAATTTTACAGTATAGTCTATTTTTGAGGATAATCCATTGTTAGGCATTTTGTGTGCGTGTATCTGGGGGTTGGAGGTATTCTATACATTAGCCAGATTAGTCATCTACATGGTACAAATCTACTGGACAGTATCTAATTCAAGATTTACCAATAATTGTACATGGGAAAAAGGTGCTCAGGGCAGCCGCTATGTTCAACTTAGAGATTTGCATTAGTCGATACCAATCTGTAAAATAGACACCCCCGACCTTCAACCTACACACACTGAATTGGTCAGATTCTCACTTTTTCTTTTTTTTCAAAAGGATGTTCTAAAATAAGTAAAGAAGAGGTCTCTTCATTCTAGATCAGCGGTTCACCTAGTGGACTTTTTAAAACACAGATTGCTGGGCTCTAGCCCTAGAGTTTCAGGTCTGAGGTGGGCCTAAGAATTTGGGTTTCTAACAAGTTTCCATGTGATGCTGATGTGGCTCATCCAAGAACTACACTTTACAAACCACTGTTCTAGATCATTGCTTTACACCCTTGGCTGCATGCTAGAATCATCTGGGAGAACTTTTGAAAATACGAACACCTGTGCTGAAATCCAGGCAAACTAAATCCAAATAGGGGGAGGGGTGGGTAGTGGGACACAACTCTTGGTAATTTTTTGTTTTGTTTTTATTTAAATTTTAATTTTAGATTCAGGTGGTACATGTGCAGATTTGCCCCAAGGGTATACTGTGTTATGCTGAGGTTGGGCTTCTCTTGATCCCAACATCCAGATAGTGAACACAGTACCTAACAGGAAGTTTTTCAGCCCTTACTCCTCCTTCTCTGTCCCTCCTTTTGGAGTCTCTGGTGTGTTCCCATCTTTATGTCCATATGTATCCATGGTTAGCTCCCACTTATAAGTGAAAACATGCAATATTTGGTTTTCTGCTTCCCAACTATCAGTAATTTTTAAAGCTCCCCATTTGGATCTAACCTTCAGCCAAGGCTAAGAACTACTAGGTATAATGGAAAGTTACCATCTTGCAGTGAGTACAAGAACATTACCTCAAGCTCACACTAGCCCAGGTATATTATAATGATTCTGAGAGCATAACTGAACAAAATAATGGGCAGATAAAATGTTCCACAGTTATGGAGATACAAGCCTGTGGAATATTTCAGCTCTATCACCTAATTTGAAGATTATCTTCCTGGCATTTACTGTGTGTGTGGGTGTTTGGCACTTGGACTCCAAAAAGGCTGTCAGTTCTCCCAGGCAGGGCTTCTTGTGCAGAAGATAAACCAGAGGATCCACCTGCTTCACTAAGTCCACTCCTCTCAAGGGGACTTCCAAAAGGGTGTCATTTTTCTAGTGAAATCATAACGTGGTTCAGAAACTCAAGAAGGATATGTGATACTTCTTTCTGCTTCCTCACTCAACAGCTTTCTCTACCTCCTGTCTCATCACAGTCTTCCAGTTGGCAAGAAGTTAGAGAGGGATAAGTAAGAAGATTCTAAAACGCTCTAAGCTTGCCAAGCCATAATATGTACCATGGCTTGCTGTTTTAATCTTGAAGAAAGGATCCAATCTAGGGACACGAAAGATGAAGTAAAATCTATAAGTTGGATTTTAGTTGCTTTTAAGAATTATTTGCTATAGTTAGAACATCTGCCATTCTTACACTCAAGGCTTAAGATTTCTTTACAAGGAAAAAAATTAAGATTTTAAAATTCTAAATAGAAAGATTCTCCATTTCCTACAAATGGTCCTTCAGTCTTTGCCTTGACTACTTGGAGGGAAATATTTTACTTGACCAAATTATTTATTCTGATTTTTTTTTTTTTTTTTTTTTTTTTTTTAGTAATTAAAAAGTTATTTTCTTTTCTTTAAAAAATGGAACTAAAATATGCTTCCTATTAACTTCTACCCTTTGTCCTACACCAATTGTCCAGGACCATCCAAAAAAGCCTAATTCTTTTTCAATGATAGAAATAATTATTAAATACCTACCATACTAGGCATGGAATGAGGTATAAAGATGAAACAATCCCTTTAACTAGGGGTAGAAAGACAAAAGCGTAAATTTCATAACAGAGCTATACAAAATCTATAGCAAGAGTAACCAGAACTACCAGAAAGACTGAGAACTACCTGAAAATAAACAGATGTATGTTGGAGAATGGCTAAAATATCAACAGGGTAGAAATAACAAGATACTCCAGACATTCCTGGAAAAAAAGAGAACAGCATACATAAAGGCAAAGAATGACAAAAGGCTTAATCCACTTAGAAGACATAACAATTATAAATATATATGCACCTAAAAACAGAGCTTAAAACATATGAAAAAAATCACAGAACTGAAGGAAGAAATAATAAAAATAAAAATAGTTTGAGACTTCAAAACCCTACTTTCAATAATGCACAGAACAACTAGACATAAGATAAACAAGGGAATAGAAAGATTCAACAACACTATAAACCAAGTAGAGCTGACACATATAGAACATATACTTAACAACTTGTTGTACACTTTAGAAAATAATATACGCTTTTCTCAAGTGTACATGAAACATTCTCCAGGATAAACTACATACTTATGACTGCGTTTATATGAAATACCAAGAATAGGCAAATTGATAGATTCAGAAAATATATTAGTAGTTACAGGAATCCATGGAAAGAGGAATATGAGGAGTGACTGATAACGGACATGCAGTTTCTTTATAGGGTGATAGAAGTGTTCTAGAATTAGATAGTGGTGATGGTTGCACAATTTTAAAAATTGCCTAGGCGCAGTGGCTCATGCCTGTAATCCCAACACTTTGAGAGGCTGAGGCAAGTGGATAACTTGAGGTCAGGCGTTCGAGACCAGCCTGGCCAACATGGTGAAACACTGTTTGTACTAAAAATACAAAAATTAGCCAGGCATGGTGGCATACTCCTATAATCCCAGCTACTTGGGAGGCTGAGGTAGGAGAATCGCTTGAACCCAGGAGGTGAAGGTTGCAGTGAGCCGAGACTGCGCTACTGCACTCCAGCCTGGGTGACAGAGTGAGACTCTTTTGTCTTAATAAATAAAAATATACTAAAAAGCCAATGAGTTGTACATTTTAAGGTAAAAGTTTCCTGGTGGGCAAGGATCACAGCTGTCTTGCACAGAAATAGAATACATAGCTCATGGTGTGTGCACATACATATTTTGTTCTCACCCATGTCACGTACAGAAAAAGGTCTCCAAAAAGTTAGCCTATGAGCAGGAAATTAGGAAAAAATGAATATGCAAAACAAGGTGAGGCATTTGTTGCAGTATCTTTTACCCTTTAATTCATTTATTCAACAAATAGTTATTAAGGACCTATTGTGTGTCAGGCCTGCAAGGTGGTAAGGATTCAGCAGTGAACAAGACAGACAATAGTTTGCCAGAGTGTATGCCCTAGTAAGTCTAATTACCTCAGAACTAACCACATTTCGGTTCTAGATATCAAGTACAAGCTGGCAAAGGTAGTTATTTTTGCATTTATAAAGTTATAGAATAATTGATTTACACACTCTGAAGAAACATTACGTGAATGATAACAGAAAGGTCAGCATGACAGTAACAAGAAAGTAGAGTTCAAAAATAGGAATCTGTTCATGTGTGTGTGCCTTGTTCACGGACAGATGAGTCATTCTGCAAACATAAACCTATAGTGGAGATGGATATAGCGTGTTCTTAGCTTGCTGACAACAGCCATGACAATATTTCTACCAAATACTGTAGCTCTGATTCCATATCTAACAAGTAACTTACCTTGTAATTTGTCCTCTCTACCTGTAGGAAAGGATTAATTCATCAGTGTATTTGGGTGTTTTGGTCTGCTGTATGTTACAGCTCTCATTGTAAAGGCCCAAGTGGTATTTGGGCTTATACATTAGTCTCTTCTGAGTTTGGTAGTGTGAACTATTTCTGAAAGTTTGATAACATTTATATTCAATTCTGTAACATGATGACCATGCCCAACATACTGCTACTTTCTGATGCTTATGGATAAAATATTACAGTAAAAATTAAAATACATCTACTTAAGTGTTACATCTCATGCAATAATATATAGTGAGTGCCTTCTACATTGCATGATATCTGCAAGGAGATATGTGGATGCAGGATGTGTAAGAGAAAACATCACCCTCAAGTGGGCTTTCCTGGATAAAGATATTTCTTGATAACTTTTATCCAAGATACTTAAATTTCAAACATAATGAAAACATTATAAGGGAACCATTAAAGAAATCACTCTATTAATATAAAATAAATATATTCCTGTGTCAGTGTTCTGCAATCTATATTCTGACTTCAATTTTTGTTGAATGCCATTTGGGAAAATGTAGTTTGGTAAGCAAAGTAAAATATTTGTTACATTTTCTTATCATTTCTATTTGTCATTATTATCATTTTCTTACAGATTTTAAAGTCTCACAAGCACCCAGATCTGCTATTTCTCAGCCATTTACATGTCTTCATGCATGGGAGTGGGAGCCCGTATACAGTCATTACACACCTTAATTCTTTTCCCTATGAAAGACCTGTGTGAACATTCAGCCTTCTCTAGGTCAATCTACTTGGCAGAAAGACAGTTAAAGAAAATTAAAATATTAAAATATAGAATATTTAATGAAATATATTTTATGTTTTTAAGAAACATATTTGTACTTCAGATGAGGAATATGAGAATATAATAGAAACCTTTAAAGGCTGCATACATTACCAGATAAGAATGGTTTATAGGCTGGGCATAGGGGTTCACGCCTGTAATCCCAGCACTTTGGGAGGCTAAGGCAGGCAGATTGCTTGAGCCCAGGAGTTTGAGACCAACCTGGGCAACACGGTGAAACCCTGTCTCTACAAAAAATACAAAAATTAGCTGGGCTTGATGGCATGTGCCTGTAGTCCCAGCTACTCAATAGGCTGAGGTGAGAGTATCACTCAAGCCCAGGAGGCAGAGGTTGCAGTAACCTGAGATCATGCCACTGCACTCCAGCCTGGGCAACAGAGCAAGACCCTGCCTCATTAAAAAGAAAAAAAAAAAAAGAAAACAGAAAAAAGAAAGAATGGTTTATAATTAGACATTGCTGACAATTATTCTTTGTAGTTGTTTAGTGCTTTATATAGCTCATAAGGTCTTTGTAATAGATCTCCAAGACTTCTTTCAATTCTATTAGTCTCTGAATATGACTTACTGAAGATTATACAGCTAAGTCGCAGGACACAGGACTCTATTTTTTCCTTTAAAGTCCTTATTACAAAATAAATACAAACTACTTTGTTTACTTGTTTATTGTGTTTCTCACCTATTGTGTTACTCACCACTACTAAAGTTCCAGGTGAGCAGGCACCACACCTGCTTTATTTCTCATTGTACTCCAATGCCTGGAATAGTCCTTGCACATAATACATTTTTGACACATTTTTAATGAATTAAGGCAAGATATCAAATGTCTCTGATTCTAGTGCTTTCTTCCTTATACAACATTAGTGAGTACTTTAGGATTCTGGGATTATTTGTTCAGAAGATCATGCTTCCCATATATTTGAAATCAGTCAAACTCTTGTTCAAATATTATACTGAAATAAAAAAATGAGTCAAAGAAGTTTTGCTGTATGTAAATTAGTCTATACTTCTTTACTTCAAATTCTATTTGACATGTCCAACTACTTGATACACAGAAATTTTATAATAATATTCTCTGTTTTTACTTACCACATTGTGGTAAAAAGTAAATGGCATGTTTCAACTAATCCAGCCAGTATTGCCTTTACTTCCTCTAGCTAAAAGGGGTAAACAGAAATGGTTACCATGGAAAGTCATAAATACCACTCACTGCTATTTCCTCATTTGCTACTCTATCATGTATTAGGAGAATAAAGAGCAAAATCTCCTCCTAAAAGTCGAGTTGCAGGCATGTGCAGGGCATTACATCCAGAGCTTCTGCAGTTCATTAGGTTGCCCAGCTATAGCAGAAGTAGGGATGATAATAATGACACATATTGAGCATTTACCCAATGCCAGGTATTGCACTAGCAACATGCTATGGTTTGAACGAGCCCCACAAAGTTCCTGTGTTGGAAACTTCATCCCCAAAGCAACCGTGTTGAGAGGTGAAACCTTTAAGAGGTGATCAGGCACAGTCCTCATGAATGAATGAATGCTGTTATTGTGCAGAGTGAGTTAGTTATCATGGGAGTGGGTTCCTAATGAATGAATAACTTTGGCTCCCTTCCCCCTCTATCTCTTGTCTTTCCATCTTCTACCACGGTATGACACAGCAAGATGGCACCTCACAAGATGACAGCCCCTTGGACTTCCCAGTCTCTAAAACTGTGAGAAATAAATCTTCATTCTTAATAAATTACCCAGTCTCATGTATTGTGTTATAGCAACACAAAATGGATTAAGACAATACATTATCTCATTTCATCCTCTCACCAGGCCTATCAGTTAGGCCTGATATTTCTTCTTATTATTACACCTTTACAGAGGAAGAAGCTGATACTTAGAGATGTTAAGTTTTTAAAGTTCACTCAGTTAGTAGGTGGCAGAAGAGAGGTCCCAAACCAAGTCTTCTTTTTTTTTTTTTTTTTTTTTTTTATTGGGGGAATTTTTTTTAAAATTTTTTTTGTGGAAAAAAAAAAAAGGAAAAAAAAA
>NW_016807437.1:648397-682524 GCF_001698545.2 Rhinopithecus bieti | reverse complement strand
TTTTTTTTTTTTTTTTTTTTTTTAACTGTGGTAATGATTTTATAAGATTTTTGTGCTGGAAATAGATAACGGAATGAAACAAAACTGAATAATTATAGCAAAGGTCAGCTTTTTCTTACAATTTGTGTAGCTTTATTTCCTAAACATTGGCATTTTTTTTTTTTTCTATCTTTAGAGGAGTGATTCTTCTGGCTCACTGCTCAGGGTTGCATTCTTAATTCCTAATAGTGACATACATCTCTGAACCTGGGAGGTGGAGGTTGCAGTGAGCCACAATTGTGCCACTACACTCCAGCCTGGGCAACAGAGTGAGACTCCATCACACACACACAAAATATATATGTATATATATTGAAATGAACTATGGACTCCTTGCACCCAGGTAAGAGCTTGGGACACAGTAGATGCTTAATAGATTTTTGTTGAACTGAATTAATTTTGAACTAAATTTTAGTAACTAATTCCATTAAGTGAGAACCAGCATGGCACCAAGCCAACCTTCACTGAGGTGCCAGTGAACTCACTTTTACGTGATATCTAAACACATCTAGAAATCAATGTTTTGATCTAGAGTAGGAAGAAGTTCAAGATTTATAGTTAGACATATTATTTGAAGAAGTCCAGGTTATATCTAAATATAAACCTATACAGTAAGTCACAATTACCTAAACTTTTCCCCCTTACCATCAGGCTTCTCCTCTTCCTTTTTTTTTTTTTTTTTTTTTGCAGAATGAGCCATATAATTTCTTCAATTTGCCACTTCCCTCTGACAGATGTAGTTATATGTATATATGTAATACATACACACATACATACACATGAGTTGAAGTCAATTAAGATAACAACTGACAAGAAATTAAATATTTAAAGATGTTGTTGATTATGTAGTTATCACAAATGTCTATTTAGCATCCCATATTGGAAAGAAAACCCCACCATGATTATCTCATCTTGGCAGTCTTCCCCCACCCCCCAAACTACAACTGCTACATAGTTACTTAGAGCCTTAATTCACAGTTGTTTATTTCCTGCTTTCACATCCAAAGTTGGGGAAAACAGACCATGGTGAATTTCAAATTTCAGAGCTAATAGCATACTTCTAGTATGGTAGGTATTTATTTAACTTTAATATGAGAAGTTAGGCATCTGTTTTTCTTTCAGCTGATGACACACTTCATTTTCTCCTCAATAATAGAGAAATTTCAAAATGCATGAAAGCCCACTTTTTGCTTCATTTCCTGTAAATAACTTTACACTTACTTCAAAGCTGACCTTTCACTTAGATCAAAATCCCTGATACTAAGACCTTGCAGAGAAGAGAACTGAATCAATAGGATGAACATTAAAATAATTGTATCTTGCTTTATTTACTGTACCCTGAATACCTTTGAGGGGTTATAATTTCTGGGGATGCCCTGAGCACTTTGAGTGAAGTATCTGCCAAAAATCACATCTGACTAGTGCCTTGTTATTTTTTTCCACTGCTGTTTTTTAAAAAGTGCCATCAGGGAAGCTTAACTACAACAATTCTTTCAGTGTCGTCAATTTTCCATGAGTTCAGGCAGGCCACCACACAGATCTCAAATACACAGAAAACTGTAAGTGGAAACCAGGTTAAAAGGGAAGGAAATGTTGTATATACTTAATATCATAGAAATCAAGTATAAAGAACAGACTGCTAAATTGTAGAGTGAAATCAGGTTAACCATATTGACTGGAAACAGAATTCAAATTACCTTGCTCTCGGTTACTGGGGAGAAATGAGGAGGCTTTAAAAATAGACACCACTGTTTTTGGCCTTTGTTTAAAATAGTAATTCCCAAGACGATATTTCTCTTACTGTCTCTTATACGCCTGGATCAAAAGAAGCAAATCTGACTGGTTTAGAAAAGTCTTTAGGGAAAACCCAATTCCTTTGTCTCTTCAACAAAGACTTTGAATAAGAGTAAGTTTGCTTTAGCCTGTGCATTTTAAGAACTGGACAACACATGTACTGGGAGCCAGAAAGAGTTTCCTCACATGATCTGAGCCTTGGAATTCCTTTGTTTCTTGCCTTTCAGATGGAAAAAGAATAACAAGTATGGTATTGTCCACAAACTCATTGACCATTCAGTCTCCATTTTAATATACTACACATACACTGTGTGAGTGTGTCTGAAAGACGGTGGGCAGGGGAGACAGAAGAAACTGTGGGTGTTTGTGGTTAATATTAATTTAATCACTTGGATAATGAATATTATTATTAGAAAATTAGAATTTTATAATTGTATTAAACCTGAAAATTATTAAATATATTGATCTTTAATACTTGGTTCCTAAGACTGTTATTTTTTAATAATCTTTTTTAGGTGCTAGTTATATAAAAGGGTAGTCTCTTTCAATGAAATAATTCCCCCTTACCATCCTTTTCCCCACAGTATTCCTGTATTCATCAAGAGCAATGTCTTTATAACTGATAGGCTTTTTGGCCTCTGTCATTCCTATTTTGAATCGAATGATTAAAAAATGACTGTGGTAAATGCTAGCTAACTTGAAGTTATTAGCACCAAAAGAAGCCCTTCACATATTTAGGTTAAGAAGAACGCAGGATTCTGGTTTTTTGTATACCTCAAGATCCTCCTTTTGTAATCAAAGATTTGAACACCCAAAAATGGTGACATGAAGCAAAGTGGAATGCAAAGAAATGAAGAAAAATATACTTTCCTGTCATCCATTTGTTGGCTGAATCCCTGAAAGCTATTCCTTTGTCTCCCTCTTCAAGTGCTAATTTCCAGACCGCCACCTGACTGCTACCTGAGCTCATATTACTGCCCCTTGCCTAGGAGATCTTTGTATAGTTCCTAACTCTGAAGCTCTGTGGCCTAAGGAAGTTATTTATGCCATCTGTAAAAGAGGGAGCAAAATGGCTGCTTTTTATCTTGTGTTCCACAAGGGTGCTCAGGAAATTTATGAAAAATCTATTCCAGTGACTGCTGAGGTATGAATGTTGAGCTCCTAATGGCTGCTAATGGGCGATCTGATTGCACTCTTCCTGTTTTCCTTACCCCCAAGTGGTCGGCCAGCATTCAGAGAGGGTAAGAAAGATGGGGAGGGGTTGGTGAATAATGATTGCCGGGTAAACCACCAGGGACTGGGTTTGATAATGCATCCTCACTTGGAAATGCCTGAGTAGGAAGCACCTCTGAGATATAGTCCAGGAAGGCCTCAAAAAGCTTTCCAGGTAGAGATCGGTGAGTTTCTATGATCCCCAGAACCTGGGAATCCTCCTGACAACTTTGTATTGTCCTAGGGTGCTTGGTTTAATCTGGCTGAGTCCCTTCCCTTTACACAGGCCAGTTTTCTAAAACTTGGGGGCAGATGTTTGTCTTCTACCATAAAATGCTGCTAAGAAAGAGATTTCACAACCCATTCTAAAGTTTAATTTTCTTTAGTCCTCCAAAATATGAAAAGTCACTAGTTACACTTTCTTGTGTAGTAAATTCCAGAACTCTTTTGTCATTTGATACTTACAATATCTTACAAGGAAGATATGCTGGAACCATGTGGTAATAAAACCTTTTTCCATATATATTGGTAATGTTCCACAAACCAAATCAGCTTTTCCTCTGTACAACTTTGTACAGAGATCAGACATATTAAGCCTATTACTCACCACTGATAAAAGACAGTGGTGGCCGGGTGCGGTGGCTGACGCCTGTACTCCCAGCACTTTGGGAGGCCAAGGCCAGCGGATCACAAAGTCAGAAGATCGAGACCATCCTGGCTAACATGGTGTAACCCCGTCTCTACTAAAAATACAAAAAATTAGCCAGGCGTGGTGGCGGGCGCCTGTAGTCCCAGCTACTCGGGAGGCTGAGGCAGGAGAATGGCGTGAACCTGGGAGGCAGAGCTTGCAGTGAGCCAAGATCGTGCCACCGCACTCCAGCCTGGGTGAGAGAGCAAGACTCCATCTCAAAAAAAAAAAAAAAAAAAAAAAAAAAAAAACAGTGGTATCCAACAATTATCATCTCAAATATTGGATATATAACAGTTCCTTTGCTTTGATATATTTAAGAGAGAATAAGAAATCCCCAACTGTGTTAAATTCTTTACCAAGAATCACAAGATTTTTTTGATCCCTAGAGAAAGGTGATTTGACAGCAGGAAATCTGACCTCTGGGGCTACGTCTCCCCTTTACCTACTTATAATCATTTTGGTCAGCAATAATTGTTGTTTTTCAGTGTTTTTCATAAAGAGAGTGCAGAAGCTCGATTTCTTAGGCCAATACCAGATGATGGCAAAGACTGAAATAATACAAAATACTCAAGCAAAGGCAAACATTAAGGGCCTTTGAAATTTCCGTCTCTGTTGCCTATTCCCACTCTTTCCACCCACATCTACTCTCTGTGATGCAATGAAGGCCTGGGTATGTGGGTAGTAATGACTGCATAATTCTATCTTTAAAAAATCTATTGAATTAAGGAAGCTGCAGAAAACGAGGAAAACTTATTGAAAACCATCAGAACAGTAAGTT
Source organism: Rhinopithecus bieti (assembly GCF_001698545.2). NCBI lineage: Eukaryota > Metazoa > Chordata > Mammalia > Primates > Cercopithecidae > Rhinopithecus > Rhinopithecus bieti. The sequence continues at coordinate 678,010 of NW_016807437.1, read as the reverse complement.
CTCAAACCCAAGTAAATTGCTGCTGAGGCTTATCATTGGTGATGTTTCACTTTCTTTATGTGGTTAATTGCTTCCTGCCTCCATGGATGATTTTACCCATTTTATCAGCTTTTGTTTTGCTATTAGTGCCCAGGCATTGGCATGGTTCATCTGGTACTTCATTAGACTTGTGGCAAGACAAAAGCCAGGACTAAAGGAAGAAAATTAATTGCCTACCCTGTTAATGTCAATTCATTTTCACCTTCTTGTTTTGGCCTGATTTCACCAAAATGTTGACAAATTATATTTTTCTTGTTAGTTATTTGATCCTCAAAAGCTTAAAATCAGCCCAGGTAGATGAGGAAGAAAAGACAGCATTAAAACCACTGTTATTGCCTCTGGTGAGGTATGTAGTTTTGGGCTAAGGCACAAGACTTCTGCCCAACATGAACAGGCTGAGATGAATCTAAGCCAATTTTGATGAATGGCCAGCAGAAGTCAAGATCTTGGAGTTTGCTTGAGCAAACCATAAGAAGCTACTCTCTAAATTTTTCTGACTTTAAACCAGAGCTCTTACATGCAGAGGCACTTCTCAGCTCCATTTGATATAGCCTGGGGCAGTGCTGCCACAGGTAGCAGTGCTGCCCCTAGACGTCACCCTCCCCATTGTTCAGTAGTTCCCAAAGGACCTTCCACCACTCCAGATCCACATGACAGATACATCCACAGTCTAGAACTTGAGGGTCAGGCAGCTCTTCCTCCCTCTAGAGCCCAGAAGCCAGTCTGGATTAGGGTAAGCCTATGGTCTAAGGAGATCAAATATACTTGACTGGCTCCATTGATTCCATCACGGGCCACACTAGGAGCTGTCGTTTTAGGGATACACAGGAACATCACTGTCTCTGTCTTTCAAATGGCTTTATTTGCTGCTTTTGAGTCAGGACTAGGTTGGCCAGATGTAATAAGTAAAAATACAGGATGCCTAGTTAAATTTGAATTTCAGACGAACAAGTCATTTCTTAGCATAAGTATGTCTCATGTAATATTTGGCCTGCTTTTACCATACTGTTGACCATATCTTTATTGTTAGTTATCCAACACTCAAAGGCTTCAGATAAGCCCAGGAATACGGGGGAAGAAGGATGACATGACATCCTTCTGGCGACGTGCTTACTTTGAGGCTGGAGTGCAGCCTATATTTTTTAGTACAAATATGTCCCATGCAACATTTGAGACATACTGGAAAACAAAACAAAACATTATTTGTTGTTTACCAGATATTTAATTTTAATTATCTTGTATTTTAATATTCAAATTTAATTATCTTGTATTTTACCTGGAAACCCTACCAGGATCCTTTACATCTCTCCTGAAATACAAAGGAGCAAAAGATTCCCTGTGCACAGATAGTTCTTTACCTTTATACTACGTAAGGAGCCCCAGCTAGAGCCCCAGTTGTGCTTACCCTGAGAACAGGGCATATTTAGGTCTGTCAAACGGAGAAGACAAATCCTACCAAGGTCCATTTAAATGAGGAACCAAAGAGTATCCCAAGAAAAAACTCATCCTCAGGGATGAGAGCCAAAGTAAATGAGTTTGAGGTACTATCATAGAAAAAGGGGTGATTCTGAGCACAGAAGACCTCCTCCCTCAGATTGTCTTCCTTCTCCACACCTAGGGATCAGGCCTTAGCAATCGGGGAGGTGATACAAAGACACGGGGCATAAAACAAACAAAAGAATGTAGCATTGGAATCAGGAGTTTCCGCATCAGCAGGGGAGCATCATCAACATGAAGCTAGGACCGGCTCCATGTCCACATCGATGGGCGCTGGCAGCAGAGCTGGCACTGTGGCCGACGCCACCAACAGGGCTGTCTCTGCAGGTGCTAGTGGGAGGCATCACCACAGCAATCTGAGGCAGGATGACAGAAAACTACCTAAGGCGTTGGGGCAATCAAAAAAGCTAGCCTGAGAAGATATTCGTTTAATTAACATTTACTAACGTAGCATGCAGTCTGTTATGTGTAGCTAATAGTACAGTGAAAAGATATGATCCCTAACATCAAGGAGCTCACAATCTAGTGCAGGAAAGCAACAAGACCATAGACAATCATAATGTTGTATGGATAGAGCAATGATAATTTGCGAGCACATATGAGGGGCACCTAACCCTTCTTCAGTTTGGTAGAGTAGGTTTTCTGAAGATATGACTTCTATGTTGAAACCCAAAGGACCAGTAAGAATAATTCAGGAGGAAGAGTCCATATGAGCCGCACCCCTAAAAAATTTCTCATCTATTTGGGAGAAATCTGAGGGGGCTAGAGTTCCCATTTGAATGGTGGAAGAATTTGGGAAATGTTGATTTGTGAATGTTACTCTCACTCTCTTTTTCCCTGTTAAACTGGCATGACTGGAGAAATACCCACCACTCGCTAACGGCTTAGTCTGAGAGTTAACGTTGAGAAAATACCATGGTAAGTGTAAATGACATGGAGATCTAAGATCTCATAACCCTCAGCTTCCAGTACTGTTATTGCAGATTCTCTGCATCACCTCACCAGTTTGCTGACATTACATAGGCAAACAGTATTCTTTGCCCTATATTTTGCACGTTGAAAGTCCTTTTATACTAAAGAAAGTATTGCCAATGCCAAAGAATGAAATTATCCTTCCTTCCCATTGTCAGATCCAAGAAGGGATCTCATTTATAAAAGCAACCTAAATGCAGCATTGATGAGGTTATGGCGGCTCCTCTTGAAGTATCTCTCCATCAGGTTTTGCAAAACTGATTTCTCTTCCTCTGGTCAGGGCAGCCTCAAAATAATAGGTTTCAGAATAAGAAAACAACTATTTGTTTTGTTTAATCTTAATAATAGGGTATTTCAGGTTTGTCTAATGAAAACCAGAAGCTGATGATCTAACACAATCAAATACTAGCTTTTGTGCAAGAAGAAATAGTAAAATAACATAGGACCTTGTCTAAATAAGACTTACAAATGTTGCCAGCTAAATGGGAAAAAATAGCAATAACCTTTTAAAACATTAATTTAGACTTTTATTGGAATACAAAGGATCTCTAGTGTCTGAAAGCAGGCATTGTCTCCCTTTTTTATTTCAATAGAACTGTGGCTTGAATACAACACAGCAGGGTGTGTGTTTTCTAAAGTTGGGTCATTATCAGAGTGTTCACTGCCGTTTGCCAATAAGCCTTTATTTGGCAAAGTTTAAAACTGCTGACAAATGGGATTCTTCCTGTAGCAGTATAACATGGTACAGCTAAATATGCCTAATTACAAAAGTCCTCCAAGGGCAGTCAAGAAATCTATGCTTTTGAGAAGATTCAGATGGACAGTCCTCAAATATTAATAGGAAACAGGAAAATCTTTGAGCCCTCGGTCATCTCACTCTTGCTCCTATTATTATGGATTTTAAGTTGCAGGGACCTGTGAGATTATTCAAAACAATGTCTAGTTTTATCCGAAGCTGCAGGGATTTCCCATTTCCATAAATTTCTCTGGAGACATTTAAGAGGTAGTTTTTACTTCTGCACACTTTGGTCCATGGGTTTCCGTGGGTGTGTGTCTGTAACTTTCCTTCCCTGTTCTAATTTGTCCCTGTTCAGAGACAAATAAGTTGGAGGATTGTTATCCAAAACTCCAAACAACATTAATTCCTAGCACATATTTTGTGTTTTTAGACTCCAAGAATGATAATAGACAATCTCTTTAGAATGTGGAAGGGGGACAAATGTCAAACCATTTAATCACAATCTCCACCTCCAGGAGCCCCTCTGAAAGAACAGAAGCCTTACTTGAACTGGATTTCATGGGAAAATCTGTGCCACGAACCTTGCTCTCTAATTATAGCTAGGGGAACGTGAGGTTTGTTTGGAATCGGATGTAGCTTTCCACTACCATAATTACACATTTTATTTCAAACACCTCACTGCAGTGTTTGAAGATGTTAGCACAATTGCACTAAGTATCATCCTGGAGTTCTTGCTTGGGAGGTTTGGTAGAGAATGAAGGAACAGGACAGCAATTGAAATGATGAGTTTATAGGAGTTTAATAATTTCATGGCTGGAAGTACGACATAAAGAAATGAGCAATGGGCTTTTTATTCAGAGCTGGGAGTTCTCGTCTCAATTCTGCAGTCTAACTGATAAGACCTTTTACTAACCAGGTAAAACAATTAGCAACTGGGATCACACTGCTGGGCAGATGCTGAGGAACATTAATTAGCGTCTCAAAGGACTTTAAACAAATACATACATCTAGAGATGAATTTTCATAATGTAGTTAAGAAGAATGCTTATTGAGAAGGAAACTCAGTGTCTATAATCCAGTGCTGACTAGCATGCTTAGTTATGGTTAAATCTTCCAGTAAGCCAAGAATGAGGGGAGAAGAGGGAGGGAGGTTGGGACCAATAGAATAAGTGGTGGAAGTGGGTTCCGTTCAACCATATGTGGATGAATTAATCAGCTCTTTTTCACAGATTTAGGGCCCTCAATCCTTATATAATTCCCCAGATATTTGTGCTACCTGCCCCCTTCCCCTCCATGTAGCTGACCTTAGAAGAGAGGGACCACCGAGCTTACTATCTGATGAATGGCTCTATCTTTACTGTGAAATTACAGGAAGTGGTTTAAATTGAGAATAATAGAAACAGTAACAAATAATAAGAATACTTACTATCCTGTGTTAGATCATCTGGCAGGCTATCTGATGAGAGATAGGGTTTCATCTTGGGAAGTTTTAGAAAAGAGGCCGGATACATACCAAGTACTACTCTAGGTGTTTCACAAACATTTTGTTTCACTCTCATACAAATCTCCTGGAACAGAAGTGACTTCCTCATTTTAGATTCTAGGGAGTGACAGAGGACGAATCAAAGGTAATTTGGAGTGAAGGCTGCCCTGATCAACTTCCAATGCATTGGATTATTTTCATTTCATCATTTTCTCAGTACTATGGAATCGTTGTGATCCATTAATAATATTAATAATAATTCCCTACATTTGTATGGCATTTAATACTAATGATTTTCAAATAAGTTTCACATGCATTACCTCACTGGACTCTCAAAAACAAGCCTGTGGGTTGGTCAAACAGGAATTATTACCTTCGTTTTAAAAATAGTGAAACTGAAGCTCAGAGAGGTGGCATGCTTTATTCAGGGCTAAGACCAGAGTCCAGCTTCTGTTAGAACTAAGCCTTGCTTCCTGTTTTCCCTCTGGAGACCTTGAGGAAGACCGCGAGCCGCCAAATAGCTACCATGATTTTGCTAAACCCTGTACCAACTCGTGGACGGTAGTCTCATTAAATGCTCAAGATCTTTGGATGGAGACCAAGAACTCTCTATCTCTGCAAAAATCTCTATAGAAACATTTTTCTCTTTACTCTGTCTCCTCATTTAAATGCTAAAATATTTACAGTGATAAGTCAGATAACATCATGCTGCCTTATGAATTTTTAGGGAAAAGAATTTGTAGGAGCACATGATAAGGCTGGGAATTTTCAACTGCCTGGCACAGTGGAAGAAATATTTGTCTAGGTGTTAAGACATGTGGGTTCTGGTCCTGTCTCCTTCACTTACTAGCTGTGTAACCGGTTACTTGTGTTAAAATAAATCCTCGAACAGTTTCCTAGTTTATTAAAGGGACTGTCCTGATAAAATCGTGATGTGTGAGGGCTTTTAAAAATTGTATACTTATTCGGGCGTGGTAGCTCATGCCTGTAATCCCAGCACTTTGGGAGGCCAAGGCAGGTGGATTACCTGAGGTCAGGAGTTCGAGACCAGCCTGGCCAACATGGCGAAATCCCATCTCTATTAAAAATACAAAAAATTAGCTGGGCATGGTAGTGGGTGCCTGTAATCCCAGCTACTAGGGAGGCTGAGGCAGGATAATTGCTTGAACCTATGAGGCAGAGGTTGCAGTGAGCCAAGATCATGCCACCTCACTCCAGCCTGGGCAACAAGAGCGAACCTCTGTCTCAAAAAAAAAAAAAAAAAAAGAAAGAAAGAAAAATGTATACTTACACGTTTGTGTGCCACACACAAACATGGTGACATGCAGTATGATTACATAAAATACGGATGATTTTCAATCTACTATAACCACAAGGGGAGGGAAAAGGTTTCCATGTCCATATCATTGTGGTAGTGTGGTATCTTACATAGGAGCACCCTTAGGATACAATTTTTATAATATTATTGGTAGCAGGAGCTTAGCTATTTGAAGGAAACCAGACAGGTTTCTTATAAGGAATTCCTTCTCTTGGGATCTTCAGGCAGGCCATGAGATCTGGTAGGTTTTGACAAGAGAAAATGGGAAAGCATGCTCAGGACCAGTCTGGCTATACATACTCACTACTTGCTCATAGTTGAAATGATTTTGAAGAATTATATACAGTATTGCTATTAGCAGTGAATCGGGGAGGCCAGGACAGGGGACAAACCATAGGACTCAGAGTCAGAAAGGGCTGAGTCCAAATCTAAGATATATCACCAGCCAGCTGTTATGAGTCTGTTGTCTGACCTTTTTGACCTTCAGCATCTTCAACTGTGTGAGCTGATCACACCATATCATAGTTTACTCTGGGGATTAGATGAAATCTCTGTGTAAAGGACCTCAAATACTTGCCATGAGATAGGTACTCAGTAAATGCAGCATCAGGATTTTCTACACTCCTCATCCTACAACAAGGACTCTGAATACAGCAGTGAGGCAGGATTGTGTCTTCCAAACCTGAGGGTTCCTCATCTATTGACAGTTGTTCATTTGGGTTTGTAAGAGAGAAGTAATTTGATGTTGAAAATGCTGTTGGTTACTTATTTTTGTTGAGATTCTTTAAAGGTGAAAAGAGGCAGTTGGCAGCCCTTTTAATGTAGAAGCTCTGAGAAAATGGTGCCACACCAACCTGTTTTGGCACACCCTTTGCTGAAAATGAAAGGCCATGTAGTCTCCTGGGGATCATGAGACTTGAGTTCAACCTTTCAGCTAGCCCAGAGTGAGATCATGTTCTATCCTTCATTTATTAAAAAAAAAAAATTATAGAATACTCACTTATGAGTTAGTGCCAAACTCATTATAATGTACTTAGTATCTGGCTCATTGTAGGTGCAAGAAAATTTGTAATAAGTAATTACATGCATGACTGAAGAAATGATACTATATATGCTATACAGCTAAACTTTTTTTGTCAATACTTCCTTTTCTATAAGATGAGTGATGTGGACTATAATCTCCCAGCTACCCTCAAATCTCCAAGTTTTAACTTATGTATTTATATGGCTTTAGATATGATCTAGGTCCCGACATGACTGTAATATGGATACATTAAAGTTTATAGCACAACCCTTATTTTTATACTTCCTGCACTTATCATTTTTTTCATCCTTTATCCTTGAATTCATAAGTTTTAGGAAATGATTCATGAATGCATTAAACTCTCCCTTAATCAGATATATGAAAAATTATATTGTTAGTTTATATTTTTTTAAATCGTAGATCTGATTTATGGCTTTTATAGTTCCAGTCAGAATCTTCTGGATTCAACTCTTCCATGAGCAAAGGCTATGTGTTTTAAGTAGAAAAAATTTCTTTACCCTTTTCATGTAAGTGAAGAAACAAAGACAATTTAACTAAAACTTTCCTTTTTTCTTTCTCTCCATTGATTTCTGGCTAAAACCCTTCTTGGGCAAATTTTACACCCAAGTAAAACTGTTTGGTTATAAGGAAAGGAAAACGAATTTAGAGATGATGTAGTTTTTTGCACTCCAGTATGATTTCTAAATCTATCACATGCATATTGTGGGGGTATTGTTCAGAGCAAAATATGCACTTGGGTACCCCTGTGTTGTGTCTTAAAAGGGGGATTGTTTTTGCCACAGGACATAGACAAGAATGATCTGATGCATGCTAGTCACATCACCTGCCACTCTGAAAGAACAGTGAGGGGCTTTAGGCATAATGAAAATGAGGAGTAAAATGCTGGGTGTTTATCTCCAGCATTCCAGATAGAAATATATCTCTGTCCAATGAGAAGCATCTCCTTTAACAAGAGTGTGGTGCATTCATCTCTTCCACGCACACACGATGAGCACACCTCATCTGTCACGTCGGGACATGTTAAAAGGAACCCTCTTCCCCTGCTCCTTTCTACTCTGAATAAGTAATTATGAAAAACAAATCATTGCCATGTCTCTTTCTTTCTTCATTTTTATTGGGTTTTGTCTGCCTGTCTCCCATGGACATAAAGAATTGTTCTGTTCATTCAGATTCAATGATTTTCTTTGGGGGGTTGTTTCAGATAAAACAGAAGGTCTGATTTTGTCAGGCATGTAGCTCTGAAAGTCTCTTAGAGCAACTATACATATGAATTTGAGGGCAAAATGTCACCCTCTAAGTGAACTGAATGGAGAAAACACAATAGAAGTCTGTTAAAATGCTGCTTTGGGTAACATGAAAAAAAAAAAAAAACAGCCTAGATGTGGTCATTCTTTCTGGAGGCCTTGTAGGTGCCTGTCTACACTGTGATTTGCAGGGTGCCTTCCCGCCTGCAGCTGAATATTTCTTTGTATTTAATGCATTGCTTTCCCTGAAATGTTGGGGATCAAATTTGAAGTGGGGAAATGTCCTTCTGGCCTGAAAAGTCTTAAAATTCTGAAAAATACACACACAAAGACACACACATGCACACACACTACCTGATAGGAGAAGACAGGAAGAAGTAGTGTGTGTGTATGAGAAAGACAGTGCATGTGTGAGCTGATTAGACGATCTCATCAAGTGGTTTGAAAACCAAACGACAGAGGAGTTGAGACCAAGCTTTAAGTCCATCTACATTTTGATGAATGGGATTCTGCCCAGATAGGAAGCTAGAAAGGCATAAAACAGCCCTGCTTAGCATGGATGTGAAGTTGATTTCTGAATCCTGACCTCACATATAGGCCTATCGCTTAAGGCGGCATCTCAAACCTCCTCACTTTAGGATCTCCCTCTTGAAGCCTCCGTGACGAACGCTGCCTTCCACTGTGACATGCAACCCAGTGATGTGCCTCATCCATGGTATCACAGAAGTTCTTCAAAATTGAAAAGTAGGCCAAGTGCGGTGGCTCATACCTGTAATCTCAGCACTTCGGGAGGCTGAGGTGGGCAGATCACAAGGTCAGGAGTTTGAGACCAGCCTGGCCAACATGGTGAAATCTCTACTAAAAATACAAAAAAAAAAAAAAAAAAAAATTAGCCAGGTGTGGTGGCATACGCCTGTAATCTCAGCTACTCGGGAGGCTGAGGCAGGAGAATTGCTTGAACCCGGGAGGTGGAGGTTGTGGTGAGCTGAGATCATGTCACTGCACTCCAGCCTGGGTGACAGAGTGAGACTCCATCTCAAAAGAAAAATTGAAAAATTAAGTTGTCAGCCGGGTGCAGTGGTTTATGCCTGTAATCCCAGCATTTTGGGAGGCTGGACAGGTGGATCATTTGAGGTCAGGAGTTCAAGACTAGCCTGGCCAACATGGTGAAACCCTGTCTCTGCTAAAAATACAAAAATTAGCTGGGTATGGTGGCGTGTGCCTGTAGTCCCAGATACTCGGGCCGCTGAGGCAGGAGAATTGCTTGAACTCAGGAGGTGGAGGTTGCAGTGGGCTGAGATCATGCCACTGCACTCCAGCCCAGGTGACAGAGTGAGATTCTGTCTTAAAAAAAAAAAGAAAAGAAAAGTTGTCCTTAGTCTGTCTCTGTTTGCCTCTGTCTGCTCTCTGTCCCCTTCTCTTTGTCTCCTTCTATCTTCTCTCTGTCTTCTTCTCCATCTCTCTTTTCTTCTAAATTTCTCTGCTGATCTCTCCCTCTTCCTTTGTCCCTCCCTGGCTCTGCCTGTCTCTGTCTTTATTTGATCCATCACCGCCATGTTCTTAACTATCACTTCAATGCATATGAATCCTGAGTCGTCATAGCCTGTACTAAATTGTCTTTTAACTTGTACTCCAAAACTTCTAACTACTTGTTGGATATTTTCGCCTGAATATTCTATACCTCAAATTATCATGTATCTAACTAAATTAAATTCAATATCTAAATAATTGACTTGAAATCTCATTAACAATTTTTGACAAATACAAAAGTTATTGTTGGCCGGGCGCGGTGGCTCAAGCCTGTAATCCCAGCACTTTGGGAGGCCGAGACAGGCGGATCACGAGGTCAGGAGATCGAGACCATCCTGGCGAACATGGTGAAACCTCGTCTCTACTAAAAAATACAAAAAACTAGCCAGGCGACGTGGCGGGCGCCTGTAGTCCCAGCTACTCGGGAGGCTGAGGCAGGAGAATGGCGTAAACCTGGGAGGCGGAGCTTGCAATGAGCTGAGATCCGGCCACTGCACTCCAGCCTGGGCGACAGAGCGAGACTCCGTCTCAAAAAAAAAAAAAAGTTATTGCCATCACAGCAAGAAAAGCTTTGCTCTTCCTCCTGATTTGTACATCAAACATTTACTGAGTCTCTACTATGTGGGAGTGGTAAAGTCACAAAGCTGAAAAAGATAATCCCTTCTCTCAAGAAGCTCAGCTTCAATGACAAGTGTGTAATCAGAATACCCAGCGCTTGGATATGAGACCTTGCATGATAAAGTGAGAGCACACAGGAAGGACACCTAACCCAGCCTGGAAGCAGGGAGGGGGTGAGGGTGCCTGGGAAGACTTCTGGGAAGAGGTGACACTTACCTTGAATCCTAAGGGTTGTGTAGGAGTTAATCTAGTAAGGGGATGGAGAGAGACGTCAGCATTTCTTGAAGCATTGGCAACAGTACACAAGCCCAGACAGACAGCCTGGCAACTCTGAGGAAATGCAAGTAGTTCAGGATGATGAGAGCAGAGAGTTAGGGCACGGACATGCTCAGAGCACCAACACCCACAGTTTTGGGGTCTTAGAGTCATTAATGAGTGACCCATTCCCCCTCACCCTACATAAGTAAGATAGTATTAAGCCCTGAAAATTTGACTGCCACCAGATAGTCCTCCTCTCCATCCCGGTGGTCACTACTGTAGTTCAGACTTGCTTTACCCTTGTAGGGCCACTGTACTAACCCCTGCTTGACAGTTTCCAGGCCTCTCCAACTCTTAATTTATTTTGCCTCCCATTACAACATTTTTCTGAAGGCTCCCTGCTTAACGTGTGTTCTACAGTCCAGCAGCATCAGCATCACCTGGGAGCTTCTTAGAAATGCAGAATCTTAAGCCCCTCCCTTGACCTACTGAATCTGAACGTATACTTTAACAAACTCTCTTGGTGATCTGAATGCACATTAAAGTCTGAAAAGCATTGCTTTAAAGCATAGCTCTACTTTTCTCCCATCACTGCTGAAACACAAAACCTTCTGTTGCTCACTGGTGCCTGCTGAACATACTCCAAACTCCCTCATCTAATTTTCATTTCCTTCCAGCCTACCAGGACACTTTCCTTTTTCAGAACATGCTCCATCCATCCTTCCTCAGCTCCTGCCTTTGCTCTTGCCTGGGACATTCTCTCACCTCTCTTTATCCTTCTGATCCATAGGGCTGAGCTAAAATGCAGCCTCTTCCTTGATTTCTCCAAGGGGTGCCTCTCTCATCATTGGGCATCCCAAGTATTTCCACTATTTCCAATATTTCTTCTTAGTCTTTCATATCTTGGAGTACAGTTATGAGTTATATTTCTTGACAGCTAGTAGTCCGAAAGCTCCTGAAGGGCAGCACCTATATCTAACTCATATAACTGGCCCTTGATATGGTTTGGATCTGTGTTCCCACCCAAATCTCATGTTCAGTTGTAATTCTCAATGTTGGAGGTGAGGCCTGGTGGGAGGTGATTGGATCATGGGGGTGGCTCCTTCATGAATGGTTTAGCACCAACTCCTCACTGCTGTTCTCATGATGGTGAGTGAGTTCTCACATCTGGTTGTTTAAAAGTATGTGGCACCTTTCCCCTCTTTCTTTGTCCTGTTCCTGGCATGTAAGACACCTGCTCCTGCTTTGCCTTTCACCATGAATAAAAACTCCCCTAAGACCTCCCCAAAGCAGATGCTGCCATGCTTCCTGTAGAGCCTGCAGAACCATGAGCCAATGAAACCTCTTTTCTTTATAAATTACACAGTCTCAGGTATTTTTTTATAGCAGTGAGAGACTAATACAGCCCTTATGATTTTAGTTCATGGGTGATCAATACTTAATTTTAAGATAAATTATTGAAAAAATGTTTATAGCCAGGCACAGTGACTCATGCCTGTAATCTTGGCACTTTGTGAGGCTGAGGCAAGAGGATCACTTGCACTTGAGGCTAGGAGTTTAAGACCAGCCTGGGCAACATGTTGAGATCTCATCTCTACTATAAATAAAAATATTTGCCAGATATGGTGGTGTGCACCTATAGTCTCAGCTACTTGGGAGGCTGAGTTGGGAGGATCACTAAGCCCAGGGGTTTGAGGCGGCAATGAGCTATGATTGCACCACTGCACTCCAGTCTGGGCAACAGAGTGAGATTCTGTCTAAAAGAATAGGTGAAAAAGAGTAAATGCTTATTGCTATCAACAGCAAAAGAAATATAAACTCATTCAGCACTCACTTGGTAACATCCAACAAATGACCTCTACTAAATTTAAATGACAAATCGAGAAATGACTTATTCCCAACTACTATAGCTATTAAAAATATATAATGGACAGAGAAGATGAAACATCCAGTTGAAGTTCTGTCCAAATGTTAAGTGTTAAAACTTTGCAGTTCTCACTTACCTTAAATATCATATAGCACATGACCAGCAAGAACTCTAGGTGTTTAAAACTCATTCTCTCTTTTCTTCCAACTAAACCGAGGGACCATGGGGGCTAGCCATAAACCCTTTGATCATTTTCTTCAGTGTATAATGTGAAATTTGTTTCAATCTCCTGACACATGAACACATTTACCAGAAATATTCCTTAGAGCCAATTTGTATAAAGCAAGGAAGAGTCATGGTGGGTGTAGCAGAAACTTGCAATGTTTCCAGGCAAGGAAATACTGTGTTCACAGAATGCTGATTTGGTAAAAGAAGGAGAGGAGTTTTGCTGGGAGAATACCAATGTAGTTTAACAATGCAGCTCAAACATGTCGGGGCATTCTAGGTGACCAGCTCTCAATGACAACCCCTCAAGACAAGCAGCCTGTCTGCCAGAATCTCACAGATTGGATGCAAGCAAGGGAAATGCTCCATCTATCTCTCCCAAGGTGGAGGAACCAAGGAGGGCACTGCAGTTATATTAAGTGATTCTAATTATCACATTTCTACAGCCAGAATGCAGGGTAGTGTTACCCACTGATTCTCCCAGCAGGAGCCAGCCAGAAGAAAAATTAAGAGGATGCTTTGGAAATCTTTTTTCATACTTAAGTTCATAGATGGTCAAGCTATAAAATTTAGGCCTCATCTGAATTTTCTGCTTTGGTTTTTAGATTTTTTTTTTTTTTTTTGCATGAGATCCCAATTAGTTCAAAACAATGAGGCATCCCTTAGTCCCAAATGATGCTTGCTCCCACGCCTGTACTGTTCCTTGTCCTATCAAAACATCAAAGCTTGTAGTAGTATTATTTGTTAGGAGGACCACAGGATGGCAGTTAAGCATGTGGTCCCTGGGGTCAACCCACCTGGGTTCAAGCCCTTACCCTGCCTCTTCCTAACTGTATCATCCTGGCAAGTTATTGTAACATTCTGCCTATTGAATCTTGCCTTTCTTTCACATTTTGATATTTTGATCATCATGAATTTATTAGGATTAATTTTGATTTTTTAAAGGATTACATTAAAATATTATCACTCTTGATTACTGAGATTTTTGACATTCTCTCAAATTTCTTACCCAAAGCAAGTGAGGTAGTGGCCTGTGTTTCAGTTGCCTCATCTCTAAAGGAAAGTTAAAGATAGTGGCTGGGTGCGGTGGCTCATGCCTATAATCCCAGCACTTTGGGAGGCCAAGGTGGGTGGATCACGAGGTCGGGAGTTCAAGACCAGCCTGACCAACATGGTGAAACCCCGTCTCTACTAAAAATTCAAAAAATTAGCCGTGTGTGGTGGCGCATGCCTGCAATCCTAGCTACTCAGGAGGCTGAGGCAGGAGAATCACTTGAACCCAGGAGGCAGAGCTTGTAGTGAGCCAAGATCGTGTCACTGCACTCCAGCTCTGGGCAACAGAGCAAGACTCTGTCTCAATAAATAAATAAATAAATAAACAAATAAATGAATACAATAAAATAAAAATAGTAACGACGTCATTGGACTGTCACCAGGAATAAAGAAGGTAATATACTTACAGTGTTTAAAACAGCACTTTGCAAAATATGTGAGCTCTCACTATGATTTTCTTTGACTCTGCAAATCTGTTTTTCTTACACTGCAGAAGGAGGACTACCTTAACAAAGCTTCTCAAACTGAACTTTAACGAAGAATCACCTAGAAAGCTTGTTAAAAATAGATTCCTGGACTGACCCTGCCCCCAGAAATCCTGATTCAGTAGGTCTTGAGGGGGGCCTGAGAATTTGCATTTCCAACAAGCTCCTAGGTGCTGCAGCTACTCTGGGGACAAAACTTTTGAGCAGTCTGCAATACAGAAAATGCAACTGGAGGGCTCCCTATCAAATGTTGGATTGATTTGCTACCAGCACATACACTTGCTCCAAATAATAGCTGCTCCTACCAATCTCCTCTCAGACATTATCCAGGTTCATTTTGAGAAATAGAATCAGTTGCCAATTGCCTCTGCAGCTTTTATCTGCATATCATAGTCTTTCCTTTAGAACTTGTAGCTGTCTTATCAATGCTCATCCTGACTTTGTAAATGAATACTTAGAAAAACATTGCAGAAGTGGCTAAGATCACACAACAACAAAGTATTTTCAGTATTGGTTGCTAAAGAGGTCCAGTATCTCAGTTCAGTTCAGTTCAGTTCAGTTCAACAAACTCTCACAGATGGCAGGCACTGTGGATAAAGAGATGGAAGGACCCAGGACATACACTCAGAGTGCACAGTCCTTTAGGGGAGAGGGACACATGAAAATTAACTTATGATTCAGGATGTGACAAGATAGTAACATGCAGAGAGTGCCACGGAGGAGCAGAGAGGGCGCCTTAACCTATCCTAAAGGTGCCAGGTAAGATGTCCTGGAGGAAGCATTAGGTAAAGTGACTCTTCTCCACATCTAAGGGTTACTGCCAGTGGCCTGTTACTGCCAGTGGCCACATCTGAGGGTTACTGCCAGTGGCCCCACTAGCTGTAACACTCTGGCCTCTTGGCTCCTGATTCACTCTGCCAGACATGTGCTGGGTCCTGATCCTCCCCGTTCTCCCAGGGAGTGCCTGCTGGCAGGGAGCAGTGCTCTGCTATTCCACGTGGTAAGTCTCACTGAGCAGGCCCTCCTACATGCCTATGACCGGGTAAATAAGTCTGCCTAATTGGGGACTTCACTTGCCAAGCTCCATCTTCCACCTTAGCCCTTTTTTAAAATGAAGAACAGTGATGTTTCTTAATTCATTTGGAATTCAGGTGGGAAAGAGAAAGGTTCTATATTGGGCTCCCTTCAAAACTTCAAGAGAGGTTAGTATCCAAGCTGGGCCAGAAAGGGTGAAGAGAATGTATCAGATGATGATGAGATTCCCATAAAGGAAGTGGTCCTGGGAATGCTGACAGGGCTGAGAAATATTTAGTTTCACCCTGCCTTCTTGCTGGTCACATTCCTTGAAATGGTCCTTTAAAACAGGGTCAGGTTTTCTACGATGAGACCTTGTGCATTTCTCTGAGCCCTATTTTCCTCTAAACAATACTACCCACCTCATAGGCGCTGTAACAATTCAATACAAAAAATATATATATAAGAGGAAAGTCTCTGGCTACCTAGAACACCCCAGTCCAATGTTTAGATGGTATTCTCCAGGTTGCAAAGGACTGTGCTTTGTTTCTACTAAGTTGCTCAATGATGAATGCTTACTGGAAGCCTAGTCACTTCTTCAGAGCAAGGGAAAGAGAAAGAACTGCCCTGGCCCCGCCCCTCCTGTTCTCCTTGAATGTGTACATTCCAGAAGCAAAGGCCCAACAAGCTAACTCATGGTCTAAACATTTCTAGCTATGCTGCTGGGCAAAATGATTACAGCTTGAATAATGGCTCTTGCCTGATGTGTGTCTGGGACGTAACTGCAATGTGGCCTCTGTGGATTGGGAACCATCAAGTATTACAAGAGGAAACATAAAAGAAAACACAGCACATAAACAAGCTCCCAGGATCACTGACATAACAAGCTTCTTTACTTCACTACGTAAAACCCACAGAGGAAAAGGGTTGTGCTGACCGCCCCCCACTGGTTCCTATTTCCAGCTCATGGAAGAATTGGCCCTCTGCCTGTCTGCAGACAGGAAATGCTCCTGGTTTGCTAACATGCTTCGCCTCCGTAACCCAGGGCTTCCATCTGTCCACATAGTCAGACTCTCTCCCCCAACCACACAGAGGAGCCTGTTTTCTTCTGACCCTTTCTGCTCTCATCTTCTCCTCAACCCCCTGCAAGGACTGGAGATGGCTCATGTTGGCCCTGTGCCCAGGCAGCCTCCTCCTCCTCCACCCCTCACACACCAGAGGTTCATGAAATTAGTCACTTGGACTTTCCATGGTTTCGCTGAAGGTCACTTGTTTTAACTGTCAGCCAGGGAAGAGGCATCTCTGCAGGGAGCTGCAGGGCTGTGGTCTCCCTCCTTGAGAGGGAGGCTAGCTCCCATTGTTGGGATGGCTGCCCCTGGATAGCGCCCGTTTACTGCCCTCCAACTAGAAGGCAAGAGCTCCCTCCAAGACACCGAGGAGGAAGTCAGTTCCCCAGTGACCACTCATGCTTCCATCCTTGACAGGATAAGGCGATTGCCTAAGCCTTTCATGCTTCATTTTTTCCAACTAGAAAAACAAGGATACTTTTCAGATCACAGAGGTGATCTGAGGACATATTAACCAATTTCTGACAACCACCTTAAGTTTGACCAGAGGAAGTAAAGAATGGTCATGGTTCATCCAGAAGTACTAAGATTAAATAACAACAACAACAATTCTATCTATTTTGTTGGGGAGGAAAAGCAAATTACCAGTGAAAGCTAAACCTAGGTCTCTTTATACAATGTTTCATCTATGAGCTGGAACTTCAGTATTATGAGGCAAGAAAAACAAAACACAGCAGAATACTAAACTCAATGTTCTTTTGGCCCTGTGTCTCACTTGCAGGGGTGGTGGACTCGGTAACTGCAGTGGTTTTAAAGTCCCCAGCCATGTCTCATTCAGGCAGTCAAGGCAGACTCAGAAGGCAAGAGGGTTCAAATTGTTTCCCTGGCAGTGCTGAGATGATTCAGCAGAGGTAGAAAGTGCCAGAAAGGCAGACACTACAAGAAGAGATTGATAAACATTCTGTGCTTTGTAGGTTTCTCAATGCTGACATTTGGAGAATGCAGTGAAGTTTCAAAACTCCAATAGTAAAGATGCATGTCAGAATGGGTCAGACCTGTGATGCACAAGCTTCCTTCCTAATAGGAAGTGACGCCTGGTAGGAGAAACGGGCTGTCCTACTTGATGTTCTCATGTCCAAAGTTAAGAGTTTCCTCAAACATCCTGATATAACATCTTGGAGCTTTGTCTGTGAAATCACATAAAGTATATAAGGTAATGTTTATCATCCTGTGTCTCACCACTGGTGGTCTGTGGAGGAACAACAGCAAGTGCTACAGTAGGAGAATAATTTTCATTATGGAACTTCATGGGACTTTGGCAAAACGCCATCAGCCTTCTGACTCACTTAAATGTTACCTCTCCCCACCACCATTCTTGTCAGTTCACTGGCAAGAATCACATGCTCATGGAGTATGCATGAAAATCATTAGAAATAACTGATACGTATCTCTTATATGAAATTTGACTTTTGCAAGTGAAAGGGTATTTTACTTATCTGTATGTGTCTATGATCTACCCATTTATCTCTACATCAATATTAGACATATCTAATCTCTACATAGAATATACAGATGATTGATAGCTAGATACACATATAGATAATGCTTGTATATGTGGGTTCCAAAAGATTTCCATGGCCAGAAAGAATCCAAATAAAGAGAAAGGTTAGGAACTATGTATTTGCTGTTTCTATAGCCTTTGTGGGTAAGAACTTCTGTAAACTCGCTACCTGATAATTTAAGATTACATTTTGTTTTCTTTTCCTTTCATTATTTTTACCCTCAAATTACCTTTTTCAAGCTTCAAGGGGTGGTCTCTAATTCTTATATCCCTTTCCATTTTAATTCAGTTCAAGGAGAATTATCTATTGTGCTTCCAGGGCTGTGGTTTTAGTATTCAAAAGAAGTATAAATCACATTTCCTGTTCTCAAGGTATTCCAAGTCCTGTGGGGAAGGCAAGGCTAAACAGAAAAAGTGTTTGAGAGAGTATAATTCTCACTAAAATGAATTACATGGATAATAGGTGCTACAGAGACCTATACACTCCAAGATTTGGTGAAAAATCATAGTTTATTTACAGAGGAAAGAGTCCTAATTCTCATAGTCTGTTGACACGTGTTGGTTTCCCTAACACAGTGGACCACCCAGTTGTCCTTCTCTAGCTTTGTTTTGTTGGTCCTGGGGTGACCAGGCTCACACACAGAGACAGGCTCTGCAAGTGGTATGCTGCCCAGGTTGACTATCTGCCCAGGTTTTCCTGTGTGGCACAGGGGAAGTCCAGAGTGACCTTCAAAGGGCAGCTCATGAGGAGCTGCAAGGGAGAGTCTGGAACTGGCAATGGATCTCTACTCCTAAAGCCTCTGAGAACTTCATGAGATAGAAAAAGCTCATCCTGAAATCACAGCAGATTTCTTTTGGCTGGGTGGAGGCTGGAACTGACAAGTCCTACTTTATATATGAAGTCTGTTGTTTAATTTCACAGAGGAGCTGTCACCAGGTTCTAGAAAGAATAGTCAAAAGTGAGACTACCATGTGGAGAACTACTAGTCTGGGCATCTGCTGCCTGAAGGCCCCCCAGGTCTTATTAAAATTCTTATTTAGTACAAAGTATTACCCAAATGCCTGGGTAAAGATAAAGTTTGGTAAGAGCATGTGGATAAGGCTTCATCGTCCCAGACTTACCTTTCAGGAAAGGACATAAAATCTACTGTGTTAAGAGAATAAAATCTTTGGGAGAAATGGTACATGGTAGAGGAGAAAGTGTGAAAATCCCAAAAGGTGTGCCTTTGGGTCTCTCTGACACCAGAGTAGAGCCTTCTGTTTCCTATTAACTAGTAGGGAAAGGGCTGCTTCTGTTTCTTATGATACACAGATTTGGAAAATATCGATTTGTAAGGAATCCCTGAAGGGTTAGTGAAGTTAACAAGATTTTCATAAGGACAAGTTGTATCAGAACTTTTGCCATAGACACTTGAGTGGAAAGAACAGCAGAAATATGAAAAGGAGGAGGAATCTGTGGTCAGTTTTTACTTAGATTGCACGGTCCCTTTTGACACTTTCTGCCAAGCAGTAATCTTTCTAAAATGTAAAGCTTACCAAATGGCTTGCCATCCACTGTTGGATGAAGTCTCCACAGCAGTAAGTTCAATGCCTTTAAATCATCAGCCCTAAATTACCTTTCCAGGCGAATTTGTTGTCAGTCCCTTACCCCATCTCCTGTGAAGCCAATTCAGTTACTAACCATGCCTCTTAAACTTCACGGAGAATCTGAATCACCTATAGGGCTAAAGTACAGCTTACCAGGTCAGTCCCATTTCTCCAGTAGGGCCTGGAAATTTGCATTGCTAATAAGTTCCTAGGTGAGGTGATACTGATGCTGCTGGTCTGGAAAAAAACTACAATTTAAAAACTCCTAACCCACTGCCTCTACTCTATATACCAGATCTACTTTATTTACAGTAATATCATATTCTGAATTTATTATAGTTATTAATAGCTGCATGCTCTGTAGGGTTTATTGCTTTGAATCAGGAAAGAGTATATGTTTTAATAAGCTTTGTATCTCTCTTGCCTGCCACAGTGCTTTTCCCCTATAGAAAGAGATTAATAAGTACTAGTATGTTAAATCAGCAGGAAACCAGGCAGAAGAAATGTGTCTTGTGAGCCTACAAAAAGCCCTGGGGTGCTTATGTTTAGATGATCTCACAGAGTTATTTACATCAAGGCATGGGGGAAGAGCCCCTGATCCTTTATTCTTCAATGCACCCTTCAGGTTGCCTCCTATTTCTTCTCTTCCCTTGGAAGGTATTCTGAATTCTCATTTGAACCTGGCCGACAGAATGGGCTTCCGAATCAGAAACCTGGATTTGAACCCAACTGTGATACTTACTAATTTTATGGCCTTTAGCAAGTAGGTTGACCGAAGTCTCAATTTTCCATTTTTTTTTTTTTTTTTGAGATGGAGTCTTACTCTGTTGCCCAGGCTGGAGTGCAATGGTGCAATCTCTGCTCCCTGTAACCTCCACCTCCCAGGTTCAAGCAATTCTCCTTCCTCAGCCTCCTGAGTAGCTGGGATTACAGGTGCCTTCCACCATGCCCAGATAAGTTTTCTATTTTTAGTACATACGGGGTTTTGCCATATTGGCCAGTCTGGTCTTGAACTCCTGACCTCAGGTGATCGGCCTGCCTCTGCTTCCCAAAGTGCTGGAATTACAAGCGTAAGCCACTGAGCCCGACCCAGTTTTCTGATTTTTAAAGTAGGGACTAACACTCCTCAATTTACAGATTCATTTTGAGAATTCAATAAAATAATGAATAGAATCTATGTAGCCCTGTGCTTGCTACACAGTAGGTCCTCTTGCAGTGTCTGTTATTGATTGTAAGTGCACACTTGGGTGAGAGCACACAGTGTGGTTTGAACAAGAGTCCACATCCTCTGTGAGTGATCCTGGTGAACACTTTCCTATTAATCACTCTGCAGGGTTTGACAAACAGTTGCAGGATAACTGGAGAGGCACTGCACCTTTCCCTGAATATCAGTGACCTCAATTTCTGCCAGGGGAATAAATCTTCCATTTTAATATAATTTCTCAAGAGTCAATGAAAAGTAGGAATGTCACTGAAGGAAGCCACTAGAAACTGCAGAGCTGAGGAGAGTGGGAACCGTCCCTGAGGACCGCTCTCTGAGAAGATGCCTCTGTACTGCAATTAGGAACATTTAGACCCTGAAATGGGAGGAATGTGGTGGGGAAGGCAAGGGAATTAAATTTCCTAAGCCTCCCCCACACAAATCAATCACAAAGGAAATAGGCATTTGAGGGAAAAGTTCCTTTAGAATGTATTTTTCTATTTGTTTTCTATTACCTCATCTCATAAATCTCATTCCCTGCTAGTATGACTCCTTGAGCAGAACAGCCCGGATCTTTTTCAGTCTCTTAATAGGTTCATTTTTTACTCCATAAACTGGACAGAGGAATCTCAGGATCCAGCAGATGGGGAAGTCGCATATTAAGAGACTGGCAGGGGGGTCACTTGAGACTGAGAATGGGGGATGTGCAGCTGGCCCTCCAACTGTCTTCCAGATACTGGAATTGTTTACTTCCATGCCAAAGGAAGAATGTGAGGCAATAGAAACATGATTGCAGGGTCTATTCTATAATCTTATTTAAGATTGTCTTGTTTCACGTTCAGCATTCGTATGTCCTGAGTTTTACTCCACAAGTATCGAGTTCGTATGCGATTCCACCGTTTGCACAGCATCAACATGTCCAGGAACTTCCTGCGTTTTACCTTCTAAATATATCTCCCAGTTTGCCTCCTGTCTCCCAAATCATAATAAACTGGACGATGAGTTTTGGTTTGGGAAATATAGTCATGGCAATAGATGCCCTTCATTTTGCAGATGAGGAAAGCTGGATCTTACCACAAGTTGGTGCCACTACCTGTGGGCTGAAAGCTAGCTCTTCAGGTCCTCAGCACATTACTCCCTTTTCCTATACCATGCAGCCATCATATTCATTTTCAGCTCTTGAAAACATGTTTTAAATTAAGAAGCATTTAAATGCTGACAAGACATCCCAGATCCCAGCCTCTGTCTGGTTAGAGGCAGAAGAAAAATAATGTTAAAGGGCATGTCCATAACCTCACACATGGAAGCATTCTCTTAATTCTGCTTTTATCAATCTAACTTTTTTTTTTTTTTTTTTTTTTTGCAATGAACATATCCAGTTCTTCACATGCAGAATCAGGTCTGACTTTTTTTTTTTTTTTTCATTCGTAAGAGGCTCATAAAGTTAAGTCCTGGTACCTCGACATGGTACAAAACAAGCATTTTATTAAAAAGCTATTAGATACTCAGAGATCTTCCAGACCAGATCTAGCAACTGCTATGCTCCCAGAATTGTAGTAGGTTTTAGCTATTAGGGGTTAATAAAAAGATAGGCCAGGCATGGTGGCTCACCGCAGTGGCCTGTAATCCCAGCACTTTGGAAGGCTGAGGCGGGTGGATCACCTGAGGTTGGGAGTTGGAGACCAGCCTGACCAACATGGAGAAACCCCATCTCTACTAAAAATACAAAATTAGCCGGGCATGGTGGCGCATGCCTGTAATCCCAGCTACTTGGGAGGCTAAGGCAGGAGAATCGATTGAATCCGGGAGGCGGAGGTTGCGGTGAGCCGAGATTGCACCATTGCACTCCAGCCTGGGCAACAAGAGTGAAACTCCGTCTCAAAAAAAAAAAGAAAAAGGAAGTTAATAAAAAGATAAAGACCCTGTCCTCATGGAACTTACAGTTGAGCTTAACTACCCTGAACAAGGGGGTCTGGGGAGGGCTCTTTCCTAGGCTGCCCTAGATGCAAAAAGCCCAGAGTCTGGCATAGTTTAATTAAATGACCATCCTTCCCAATTAGCCATGAAAAACACTGCTTGTGTAGCTATGTCATTATCATTTCCTGCTTGGATTAGTGTAATCCATGATATGCAGGCCTTCTGTGCTCCAGCATTTCCTCTGGGGATTTGCAACTTTTGCAAAACCCAGCTTTAGAATGTTGGCTGGAGCCAAGACTTCATTACTCACATTACTCCTATGCCAAGCAAACTTCACGGGCTTCCTTTACAGTGGAGTGCACACTATAAACGTTCCGTAGTTTAAAGAGATGAACAGAAATCTCTTTCCCAAACCCGGGGCTGTCTCGGCAGTTTAAGTATACACTTCCCTCCCTTCAAGCAAAAATTGGCAATTGCCAGCCCCAGACAAGGTATGTGTTCATCGCTCATTCCCTGTCAAAAAAAAGCTGGATGCTGTAGAAACGGTTCACGCCTTCAGTAGAGTTGAAGAGGCTCCTTCCAATTCTATCAACTCTTCCAGCTTTTCTATTTGTCTACAATGGTTATTTCCTGGGAGACTCCCTTAGGTATGTAAACTGTCTTATACCCACAATATCATTCTTTCAATCATAAGCTCTTATTATCTTCAGAAACAAAATAATCCTGGAGATCAACTAGAAATATTTCAAATGAGAAAACTGAAGCTGAGAAAGACAAGGTACTTAGATAAGGTCACAGCTAGGATTAGAACCCAAGTCTCCTAACTAACCTACACAGCTACTCCATCGTCTCCACTAAATAGTTACTATTCCAGTGACCTGTGCCACGTATCTAGTCTCTCTCTACATTTTCGGCAATGACCATTTTTATCTGTAGGTTGTCCAACCCTTTGGTACTGTTCTGGAAGGGGTCCTGAATACCAAATACCACTTCGTATTGATAATACTGCTGAGGTAATATCTCAAAATAGATTTTCATTGCCAGAGCAGGCAGAAGCCCATTAAAGGATATTCTAGCTTTGGAAGAAATACTGAACTTTCTTTCTTTCTTTTTTTGTTTGAGATGGAGTTTTGCTCTTATTGCCCATGCAGGAGTGCAATGGTGCGATCTCGGCTCACTGCAACCTCTGCCTCCTGGGTTCAAGAGGTTCTCCTACCTCAACTTCCTGAGTAGCTGGGACTACAGGTACCCATCACCACACCTGGGTAATTTGTTATTTTTTATTTTTTGGTATTTTTAGTAGAGACAGGGATTTCACCATGTTGGCCAAGCTGGTCTTGAACTCCTGACCTCAAGTTATCCACCTGCCTCAGTTTCTGAAAGTGCTGTGATTACAGGCATGAGCCACCATGCCCAGCCAATACTGTGCTTTCACAAATTCAAGCTGCATGAAACAGATGAAAGAGCATTATATTGCCTTCTGGTTATGGGTCAGTCTATCTCTGTGAATCTAGTCATAAAAGCATAGAAATTCAGAGCTGAAAGGGACTTCAGAGATCATCTTGTCAACTCTTTCAGTTTAAAGGTGAAGAAAGCAAGACCAAGAGAACACTAAGGATTTGCCCATGGCTACAGAACTAGTTACAAGGAACCTGGGCCTGTCCTTTTTTCCCTGTCACACAGTGTAGTAACAGAGTCCTATGGCACCTGATATACCCAGTGTTTTTTCCTTCCCAGTATTTTACCAATGATACTGTTTCTATTTAGCGTTCTATAAGAAATTCTCAAGAAAGAAGAACATGCTCTTGATCTTCTTTTTAGAGTGATACAGATTGTGCCAAAGCCCCCAACTCACCTATTCCATAGCAGGAGGCACAAGCCAACCTACAACAAATCCCTGAACACAACACAGAAAAAAGAAGAAAAACCATCCTATCGTGATCTCAAAGGAAGTAGGGTCAAAGATCTGATGGGCACCGTTGACCATATACCCTTTGATGTATAATGCTTAAGACAGATAGTGTGTCACTTTCATAACTAAAGCAAGCACAAAAAATGTCAAATTCTGCTTCAAGGGCAATGAGCCTCCCAACAGGACTGATCAGGGGAGAAACCCACCCATCCTTTCTATTTTCCTCTTCATTGAACTTGTGCAATATATTTCCATAAATGTCTTAGTGGCCAGAACTTTCAAGGTCAAGAACTTTTTAAATAACTTTCCATTATATAAGTAATAGACAACAATTATAGAAAACTTGGAAAATACAGAACATTATACAGAAGAAAACAAAAGAGATCTATCTACCATCTGTAGATAATTCTGTTAATTTCTCTAATATATTTCACCACTGTTTCTTCTAGGCATGCATAGGCACAATATTTTTCAAATAAATTGGCCTCACATCATTACACATTGCTTTGTAGTCTCCTTTTTTCCCTACACATTACAATTTATTAAGAATATATATTTTTTGCAAGTGGCTCTCAAACTTTAGTGAGCATCAGAATCACCTGGAAAGTTTTGTTAGAACACAAAGTGCTGAATCTCAGTCTCAGTTTCTGATGTGGTGGCTTTAGGGCAGAGATCCATAATTTGCATTTCTAACAAGTTTTCAGGAGATATTATTGATGGTGTTGGTCTGGGAAACACACTTTGAGAACCAAAGTTGTACCTTAACATACTTTTTTAATGGCTATATTCTTTTGAGCAGATGTGGCATGCAATAGACATTAGGGCTTTTTCCAGTTTTTTACTGTTATAAATAATACTGTAATAAATATTTACATTTTACATATCTCTGTTTCTTTTTTAAAATGGCTTTATTAAGGTATATTTCACATACCATAAAATCCACCTATTTTAAATATGCAATTCATTGATTGTTTCTTGAACATAAATTCTAAAAAGAATTGCTGGGTCAAAGATTATGAATATTTTTAAGGTTTTTGATACATATCGACAAACTGTCCTCTGAGGTTGTACATAATTACGCTCTCACAGCAGAGTACCAGAGTCTCATTTTCTGATTTCCTGGGGGCAACTCAGGGTATTATAATTTTAAAACAGCGTTACCAGTTTTAAAGGAGAAAAACAGTATCACATTGTTGCTTTTATTTGTATTTCTTTGACATCAACTGAGGTTGAACATTTCCCCCATATATTTGACATTAGTATTTATGATTTTGTGAATTGCTCTGTCTTAGGCAGGATATTTGTGCAGGTATCATGCACAGCACAAGACCATGAGGACACAGTCATCTTAAGGACAGACTAATGGACACAAAGAATATCCTTTGTAAAATATCATTTCCCTACAATTCTCACTGAATGTCAGCATTTCTCTCTCTCTCTCTCTGCGTGTCTCTCCCTCTCTGTCTCTCTCTCTCTCTCTTTCATACACACACACACACACACACACACACACCCCACATTATGAAGGACTTTCATGCTGTGGGAAGCCCCAGGGATTGCAAAAACATGCTAGACTAAAAAACTCCCAACTGAATTGAGTGAGTCAGTTTTCTGCAAATAGCCAACTGAATTTAAAGGATAAGTGTGATCATGTTTGTTTAATTCATTTTAAAAGAAAGTGGTTATTTTCATTAAGTTAAATAGTTTTCTTCTTGTTTCCACTCTACTCCGAGGGTGTGCAGACTGTCTGATAGATATTCCCCTTGCACAGTGGAAGTTAGAAGAAAGAGGACCCAACGAGACAGCTGTAATTGCTGATGTTTGAAGTTTCCTAACTTGCCGCCACAGAAGGCTTACGGTCGAATATCAATATCTAAAGCATTGGTGAAGAATTCTGCATTCTGAGGTTCGCTGGCATTCACCGGGATGGGGAAGGGGATGTTGTACGTATGTCACAGGTGAAGGAGGGCTGGTGCCCAAAGCATCCGATACAAAGGCACTGTCTGTTTTAGGTTTCAGCTTAGGATGCAGTGAACTGTATAGAACTTTTTAGAGGCGTTTCATTTTCCTAAAATTCTTCTGAATAAAAACAAGATGACTTCTCTAGTAGACCACCTGATTTGAAATAACAGCATCTTGTTCTGCCCTACCGACTGCTCACCCGCTAAAGGCTACTTTTTATGAACACATTCTTAGTCCTCTCCTCTTCTCCCTTTATGCACTTTTCCTGAGGGATGTTCTCTGCTCCCAGGGCTTCACCTCCCTCCCTGATGCTGATGATGCCAAACACCATGTCCGCATTTAAAAACTTGCTGTTCATTCATCTTAATAAATGCCTGCTGGGATTTTCTCTTCCCTGGAAGAGCCGACAGGTGACTCCAACCTAACCTGTTTAAAATTGAGCTCTTTAACTCCCTCCACCTCATACTTCCCTTTCTTGGAGTCCTTATTTCAGTTAATGGCATTGCCATTTGTGTTAGAAAATCAAGTCTAATCTGGACACTCGCTGCTCACTTGAATCCTGCCTCTCCTGCCTCAGACAAGTGTCTCTAATGGGTCCTCCTTTTCTCTTCCCGTTGGCCTGTGCGGTAGCTCAGACCTTCCAAATCTCTTGCTCTTACTCCTTCAATCTTCCCAGCTGGCCTTCCTCCTGCCAGACTTCCTTCACATTAATCCACTTTATGCCTTCCACACTGGCCCCCAGAGGTGTCTTCCCATTAGAGAAATCTGATAACGTCACTCCCCTGCCTGAGGAGGCTGCCCAGAGGACTAATCTAAATTCTTTGGCACAGAGCAGAAGACCTTTCGCTCTCGGCCTCCTCTTTGTCCGCCCTCCTCACATCAGTCCCATCATCCCTCTCCCAGGCACCTTTGTTCCTGTCACATTGAATCTCTTTAGCCAAAACAAGTTATTTGTAGCCATTTACTCCTTCAGGCTGTGTGCATGCTCCTCCCTCTTACTTGTCACAAAATCTCCTCCCGATTCTTCAATACCAGCTGCAGTGAATCATCTCATTCATTAATTCACTCATTCAACATATTTATTTTGAGCACCTAATATTTATAAAATACTGTGTTAAAAGAAGCTAAAGAGACAGAAATCCTGTTCTCGCTGAGCCATATATTTTTCCGGAAGCCTTTCTTGACACCGTTGGCAGTTAATAATTTCCTCCTAACTCTCATAGCATTCTGTTCATACATTATCATAGCAGTTAACAAGCATATGTAATGACCTATGTATATGTCTGAAGTCTGGATTCCTGCTGAGACTGAGCTCCTGCAGTTGGGGCTGGGAGGGTTGCTGCAGTAACTGAGTCTTATTCCTCTCCAGCTTGGAGGAGAGTATTTCACATAGTAATTAAGCTCATGGATTCTGGAGCTGACTACCTGGGTTCAAACTCTAATGTGCCATTTACAAGCTCTCTAACCTGGAAAATTTTTCTTAATCTGTCCGTGCTTTGGTTTGCTCCTCTGCTGAATGAATGTAATAGTAGTAACTATAAAGTTGTAAGGATTAAAGGAGTTAATTTATGAAAGCAATTAGTATAGAATATGGTAGGTGTTCTATCTTTATTAATTCCATTATGGTGCCTAGTAATAGAAAGCCTTCAATAAAAGCTGACTGAATTAGTAGATAGATGTTATTTAAATATAAGATCTATCTATCTACCTATCTAGCTCTAGTCAAAGACCATATCATCTCATTCCCAGGAATGAGAATGGTGAGGAGAGATGAAGTCCAGGCAGCCCAGGGCAGTGACTCTCAGACTTTAGTGCGCTTTAAAATCTCCTAGGGAACCCATTAAATTTTCATATTTCTGCTCCCTTTTTGATTTGGTAATTTGGGAATAGATCTCAGAACCTGCATTTCTAATGAGCCCCATGTGGATGGAGGGTTGTTGGATCACATTTCGAAAAATACTGGCCCTTGAGAGATCTCTTAGATGCCTTTCCTCCATGGGGATCCCAGAATGACACACTGTCCCCTGCACACAGACTGGAGAAATCCTCCTGTTCAAGGTGGCATGGTGCCCTGTGAACCTCAGGGTCCTTCCATGGAAGACCATCAGGGAGGAAATGAAGTACATAAAATTCACTATGCTGAGATCAGCTACAAACACATCTGAGTCATAAAGTTGTGCTGGCTGGTGTGGGGATTCGAGAAACGTTTCTGTATGATCCACTTGTGTTATTTCACAAGAATTGGCAACGCAGCAATGGTATTTAGGGTGCCTAGCGGTGCTATTCAGGTTTGAACTTCACCATAAGTTTCATGTAGGATTAATTTATTATTATTAATCTGCCATAAATTACTGATGTGACTTTTAGCAGTCCACTTTGCTGTTCTGGCCTCTTCTTTATACGATGGGTGGGTTAAGTTTCTCTTACCCTTCCAACTTTGTTGTTCTGACTCCCATGCAGGGAATTACATACCACTGACAGAAGGCCTGAATGAGTTAATAACCCTTCATAAGATAGAAGAGTTTACTCTGTATTAACCTTAGCTTCAGTTTCCAAATGTCAATCAATAGCAACACAACTGGATTTTTAAAAGTGAAGAGAGAGTGCCAGCTCCACTGTGCATCCTTATCCAGCACTCAGCTGTAATAGAAATGAAAAAGCACACCTGAAACAAAGACCCATTCTCTTTCCTCCTGCTCTGCCTGCAGCAAACCTGTTCCATCCAGCGCTTTCTCCAAATGCTGCATTTTCCTGCTCCCAGGCCCTGGGGATGGGCAACCCAAGAGTGGGTGCTTGAGCTCCCCCTTCTAAAAAAGTCCTGCTGAGGTTATCTGTAGGAAGTAACCTGGTCACATCCTTGGAAGCAAATTGTAAGGCACTAGCAAGAGTGAGTTCATGGCTAGTTTTCTGCAAAGCCAATTCCCATTCTTACCTTTATTTCTGTTATGCCAGCAGAATGGGGCAAGAAAGAGGAACAGAAAATAAACTTTTTTTTTTTTTTTTTTTTTTTTTTTTTTTT
>NW_016807437.1:636415-648080 GCF_001698545.2 Rhinopithecus bieti | reverse complement strand
TTTTTTGGGAGATGGAGTCTAGCTCTGTCACCAGGCTGGAATGCAGTGGTGTGATCTCGGCTCACTGCAACCTCTACCTCCCGGGCTCAAGCGATTCTCCTGCCTCAGCTTCCTGAAGCTGAGACTACAGGCATGTGCCACCACTCCCAGCTAATTTTTGTATTTTTAGTAGAGACGGAGTTTCACCATGTTGGCCAGGATGGTCTCTATCTCTTGACCTCGTGATCTGCCCATCTCGGCCTCCCAAAGTGTTGGGATTGCTGGCGTGAGCCACCGCGCCCTACCAGTAAAACTTTATTCTTCTAGTGTTACCTAACATGGAGCAACATCTCTGGTTCTGAGTTATTTTGCTGTACATTGCACAGAGGGCTCCACAAGAAAAATGCCTTCTGTTTGTCGATTTCAAGAGGATGCAGGTTCAGAGAATGCACAGCATCACACGGTCCCTTTCTACTGGTTCAGGGCACATCATGTGCTACAGTGCACCTGCCCAGCATTGTGCCCACATTCTACATTCTAATGTCCACCTGGGCGGTATTTTCCAACCTTTTCACAAACAAGGGAATCCCAGCCTTTTATTATTTCTCCCTCCTCTGCCCATATCATGGGATGAAAGATTTTTCTTCCAAATTGCATTAATAAGTAATTAATGGAATTTAAAAATTAACCAGACACAGATAATGGCTAATCGATGCTTCTCATCTTCACCAGAGTACCAGTGTAATTATTTTTATCATTCCAGTGAAAAGCAGAGAAAATTGGCCTCTCAGTGAGTTTATTCAGTCTTATCACAGATACAGTGTGCTTTCTGATAAGCTTTTTAGAAAATTGAAGGTAGCTCAAAGAACCTCGATTATTCCTTGAACACTACGTTTTGACAGGAAGCTAAGCAAGAAGAGTGTAGATTCTATTCCTTCACAAAGAAGGGGTCGATGTTTGATGCGTGGATTACCAAGCAGCAAAGGACAGAATGTCTTGGCTAATGCGTGGGGCCGAAAGCTGTGGAGAAAAAGGATGAGGGAGAAGGGTGGCTTCTGTGTGTAGATTCTCCTTTTTTTTTTTTTTGAGATGGAGTCTCACTCTGTCATCCAGGCTGGAGTGCAGTGGCACGATCTCGGTTCACTGCAAGCTCCGCCTCCCGGGTTCACACCATTCTCCTGCCTCAGCCTCCCGAGTAGCTGGGACTACAAGCACCCACCACCACACCCGTCTAATTTTTTGTATTTTTAGTAGAGACCGGGTTTCATCGTGTTAGCCAGGATGGTCTTGATCTCCTGATCTCAAATGATCTGCCCGTCTCGGCCTCCCAAAGTGCTGGGCTTATAGGTGTGAGTCACCGTGCCCAGTCTCTACTTTTTTTTTTTTTTTTTTAACTACTGGTGAGGAGGTGCAGACTAGTTGAGCCCTGGGTTCCTACTTATCTTTCCTCTCTCTCACCTCCACCTCTTTTCTTTTTCATTTCCTACTGTCTCCAAGGTAATTGATGGTGGGACCAGAAAGAGGATGGAGTAAAAACCATTGGAGGGAAGAGTGAACTGGGCTATCAGATTGTAAGTGAGCTGAGAAGAATACACACTCTTCATTGACTGTGATTATAATCTAACAGCTATATGTCATCGCCTTATTGCATATGTGTTTATACCTCCCCAAGACCTGGTGTGTTCTTCTCTGCCTTATTCCCCTCGTGCTTCAAGACTCCATCCATTCTGGGCAGGTGCTCCTCTTCTGTGTTCAGGATATTATATTTAATTATTGGTTCATTTTTCTGACCTTCCCACTCCACTCTGCAATCCAGTGAGGGCATCTCTATTCCCAGGTCCCCAGTAAAATGCTTGCATGTGATTCGTGTTCAATAAATAAATTTTTAATATATTAATGAAAATATGTGTAAATACATGCCAGATAAAGGACAGTGTTCCTTCTAGTTGTCAGTGCAATCATGGGACTAATGAAACAGAAAACAGGTACCATCCCAAGTTAAACTCCGGTGAGAGAATAAACAACACACCAAAGTTCAGTAATGAAGAGTCAAATCAGAGCTGGAGACATGGTGATAGTAGAAACCAAATCATGAATGGCAGATGCCAAGGGATATGGGTTCAGTTAAAGACAACCCAGGAAGCAAACAAGGGCAAAGGAGGTTGTGCATTCTTTAGGGGAGGGAGGCATCTGTGGAAGGCCCTTGCCTACCACCTTCTCCATTCTCAGCAGTGTCCCTCAGAAGAAGCACTGCTGGTGTAATGAGGGCTGGGACGCTAACCCCTAAATCTGACAACTTTGGTGAAATTGCTACTTTGATATCAGAGACCATGCCTTCCAGGTCTTGGGTATTCTAACAATATTGTCCCACAGTGCCTTGTAGAGAGAGTCACTTGGGCAAAGCTCTGATTCAGCTAAAACACAAAGCACAGCATATTCTGATAAATATGGCTGGAATTTTTGGTTCTTTTGTACACTTACGTATCCAAAAAGTTTAGACCTCTGCTTATCACATAGTTGGTGCTCAATAAATATTTTTTGAATGAATAAATGCATGTTTAAAACCTCATTGCAGGTCATTCTCCCTGTGGTCAGAATTGAGTAGTATTTTAATTAACCCTCATCAAGGTAGCTTATGGCTCATCAGGAAAGCAAAAGTGAATAACAAATCTTTTTTTTTTTTTCTGAGGCGGAGTCTCGCTCTGTCGCCCGGACTGGAGTGCAGTGGCCAGATCTCAGCTCACTGCAAGCTCCGCCTCCCGGGTTTACGCCATTCTCCTGCCTCACCCTCCCGAGTAGCTGGGACTACAGGCGCCCGCCACCTCGCCCGGCTAGTTTTGTATTTTTTAGTAGAGACGGGGTTTCACCGTGTTAGCCAGGATGGTCTCGATCTCCTGACCTCATGATCCGCCCGTCTCGGCCTCCCAAAGTGCTGGGATTACAGGCTTGAGCCACCGCGCCCGGCCGTGAATAACAAATCTTAATGCGGGTGCATTCGTCACTTGATGAAGTGCATCAGAGCCAGACTGGTGGTGTTCAGAGAGTCTCCTTCTTAGGTAGGTTCTTTGCTCATTTCTGAAGCAATCTAAGCCTGCTCCTTTTTCAAGATTTGGGTAAGTTATAGCAGCAAGAGAACAGCTTCTTTTCTCAGATTGGTCTCTGTTCACGTCCTCTTACACGAGAAGGAAGGCTCTGTGCCTAATGCCACATTTCAGAATTTAGAGTAAGATTCAGTGTCTGCAGCCATGCATTTTTGTCCTGAAATGTTACCCTTGAAATCAATGACATGAAGACACAATATGAGTAGTGGAATAAATTTCATATGAAGTAGCATATGTGTTAAAGGCATTTACAATCCCAGAGAATGTGAGTTTACATTTCACTTGTCCTGCTACAATGCTCTATGAATTTACTCAGCTGGTTTTAATGATAATTTTTTAAGTGGTGGGAATACTTTTCTGTGTGTATATTATGGTATGAGAGACTCTTCCAACAAGAATTTAACACCAGCAGAACACATGTGTACAGATGGAAAAACATAAGTAATTCTCTTTCATATGTTTTCCAGCCTCTCGATATGTAGACCACCACACACTGACTCAGAGCCAAAGTGCCTTTCAAATGGGCATGCATCCTTTTTACCAGTTGCCATGGATGATAAGATTCTATTTCCTTCTAATATCCTTCCCCTCCTTGCACCCCAGCATAATCGTTTTTGGCATTTACAAGCCATCTCTTGCCAGGTTCTTGCCTATGCAAACATATTACTCCTCTTTCCCTTTTACAGAGGGGCTCTGGGACCCAGGGGCTGTCGGGAGATGTGTCCCAGAGCACTTGGACACAAGACTACAGCTATCAACCACAAACATCTTGGAGGAAATGTTTCACCACCAAAAGAAGAGCCTCAAACGTAGAGAATATTTTTTCTCTTTCTACCGTGACAGGAAGCAAGAAAGAAGAAAAAGCATTCTAAAGAAAATGGTTTTGTAAATAAGAAACCAAAGGGAGGAGCTGATTTTCAGTGAGACAGAGTTCCATCTTTAACAGGTTGAGTTTGAGGGGCCTGGGAAGTCCTGGAGATAAAGGCTTGGAGCTCAGGGCAGAAATTGGGTCCATCCTGGAAAGACTAAGATTTTCAGAACCATCTACATGGAAATGGCAATTCTGGAGGAGGAAACGGGTAAGAGACTAAGAGCTGAGGCTGAACTTTGTGGGTCATCCACCTCTAGGAGGGTACAGGAAGAAGTGGGAATGAGGCAGAAGAATTCATAAGAGGAAGAGGAAGTACACAAGCTCCCTGAATGCCATGCAAGCCACAGGAGACAGAATTTCAGAAAGCAAGAAAGTGGACCCTCAGCGATGGCAGAGGCCACAGGGGTGTCGAGAAAGTAAGGACAGGGACTTCTTTGTCTTTGTTCCCTCTCTCCTGTCCCCCAACATCATTATGTACTCCTCACTTTCTCCACTCCTGCCTCACTCCAATAACATTCTGATTAGAACTGCTTCTCCTGAAGGAGGCAGAAGATATGTGCTATTGTTTTTGCTCTTTTATTTTTCAGAACTGTTGCCATTTTGCCACCTGTTTCTGTTCAGGGCAAGGGGACAGCAGGAAACACTTGTGGCATATCCCCCATGTGCTAACCACTGAGTGGAATAAAATGGTGATGAAAACATTGAAGCAGCAATGACTTCGCAAAAGGCAGCAACAGAATTGTCAAGGCAGAGGAGTTGATCTTGGGAGCAGATGGCCTGTCCCCCCATCCCAGTCCTTCCACATGGCATGAGGGGCAGGTCAAACTCGCCCGTCCTTTCCTTCATTCCCTGGAATGAAAACCCTGCCTGGCTCAGCCAGTTGTCATTAGGTCACGTAAGATCTAAAGGCTGCATGAATAGGAAGTCCTGTTAGGGGGACGCCTTGCTTTTCTGTCCTGGAAGGTTCATACCAATCGCATATTCTCTGTGAATGCTCCCCCAGGACACTGCCATCTGTGGTGATTTCCCTCATCTGACATTCTCTAGTCAACATTTAGACATTACCTATTTCACTTTATTTTATTTTATTTTGAGACGGAGTATTGCTCTGTCACCCGGGCTGGAGTGCAATGGCACAGTCTCAGCTCACTGCAACCTCTGGGGTTTCACCATATTGGTCAGGCTGGTCCAGAACTCCTGACCTCAGGTGATCCACCTGCCTTGGCCTCCCAAAGTGCTAGGATTACAGATGTGAACCCCACACCCACCCTACCTATTTCACTTTATTATGTAAGTACCCACAAGCCTGAGTGAAACAATCTCCTTGAGAAGAGCAACTGTGACATACACTTGTGGGATACCCACAAAGCCTGAAGCATGTGCAATTGTTAACCCAAAGTAAATGCCTCTTGCGGCACCTATGATCATTCAACTCTCTTGCCACTGTTTCCCTCTGACAGTGAATCTGTTTTAAGGGACATCTTCTTGATTTGGCCTTTGGCTAGAGTAATATTCTTGGAGTGTAGAAACCCTAAGGCGTTGTTTTATAATCGCCATTCAGCATTTCCGAGCACTTTGGAAAACGTGGTGCGAAGCAGCTCCTTCTTAGCATGTTACACAAGCAACATTACACAAAGCAGGAAGGGGAAACTAGAGGGAAGGATGGCCCAAACTCCTAGGGCTGACAACTTCTTAATCTAAGCCTTCTAATAATTACCACAAAGGAATGTTTATTTTAGGAGTCTTGCATACACCTTCATTTCTTCCTCTACTGCTTATTTTGTGACCCAAAAATTTTTACCATGCTTGCAAGAATAAAGGAGTGTCAGGTTTTCTTGCAGTAGAGATGCTATTCCTCATCAAGGGAAATGGAAACCAAATTAAACTGTGTTCTGCAATTTTTAAAACATATCTCAAATGCAAGCCAACAAAAATCTCCCTGGCTCTAGTTGCATTAATTTTTTTATCATGTGCAAAGCAAACCACCGTAGTAGCCCCTGGCTGCAAAAACCCATAGAGGTACCACAGACCTTGTCATACACTCTAAAAAGTCGGAAGTCGTGGGCTTTACCAACATCTTTCTCCACTTTAGCAATATTTGTCCTTAGCATAACAAGGACATGAAAAGTCAGTTTCTTATGCATGTATCAATACTTTCTGAAATCTCAGTTCTTTTGTTTCGTTTTGTTTTGTTTTAGATGGAGTGTCACTCTGTCATCACCCAGGCTGGAGTGCAGTGGCGTGATCTCGGCTCACTACAGAGGCACCTCCGCCTCCCGGGTTCAAGCTCTTCTCCTTCCTCAGCCTCCCAAGTAGCTGGAACTACAGGCACCTGCCACCATGCATGCCTAGCTATTATTTATTTATTTATTGTATTTTTAGTACAGATGGGGTTTCACCATATTGGTCAGGCTGCAAACTCCTGACCTCAAATGATCCGCCCACTTCTGCCTCCCAAAGTGCTAGGATTACAGGCGTGAGCCACTGCGCCTGGTCTTAAATCTCAGTTCTATAACTTACCTATTGTGCATGCAAAATATAGGTTGCCTCTAATTCACATAACACATTGGAGAATAGGAGCATAGGAAAAAAAAAAAAAAGACTTCTCAATGTGTATAGTGCTTTATTGTTTAGAATATGCAATCAGAGGAATTATCTCCTTTAATCCCTATATCTACCTTTTGAAGTAAGTATGAGGACTCAAATTTTACTGAAGAAGATGCGGTTCAGAGATACTGAGTCATTAGCCCAAAATCCTTGAAGAAGTCATTGTCAAAGCCAGCACTTAAAGCAAGGTTAAATCCCCTGGCAAATCCACACTTATTTAATCCCACAAAGTTGTCTCCGTATAAAAACTTAATATTTGTTACAATTCATCTTTATGGAAAGATAGAGTTCAATGTTTAACTCAGAAAACTGAATAAGCTGTCAATCATTGAATGCTTACTGTAATGTGCTAGATACTATATTATGCGATTTATATACATAATTACACTTAATACTAAAATGATGCTGAGAAAAAAATTAAGTGTTTTAGGGAGTAAAGCTGGGGGCTCATCTTGAGGTAGGAGAGAGCTAACGTGCCCTGGATGTATTCTGGAGTGCTGCTGTTGGTCAGTAGGAAGGACTGCTTTTGGATGGGGCGCAGAGTTTTCTTGCCACTCTATGAAACCCTTCAACACTGCTCTGGGCCTATGAGAGACACAGCTCTGGGCCTATGAGAAAATGGAAAAGGTGAGACCACCTTTTCAAATCCTAATCTTGTTGTAACTGAACCGTGTCCGATGAGGATGGATGTTGGTAATTATGGAAATGGTATCAAGGGCTCCTAATTAAGGCCACCAGGTAGTGGGAAGGAAGAAGCTCTGGTTGTTGAAGGCTGGATGAATGTCAGGCACTTTAATTCAGGGTTTAAAGGGGCTTGGAGGAGCTTCGATATAGTGATACCAATAGGTGGGAGATCAAAATCAAAGACTGTTTTCCTGATTGGCATGCCACCAGGCAGGGGAAAAAAATGACTGAGAGCACTATATGCCAAGCACCATCCTAGGCACTAAAAACAGAAAGATAAAAAGGAGAAAATATTGCTACCTTTGTAGGACTTAGGGTCTAATAAGGAATAAATATACCATTCATGGTCCTTTTTCAGGTCACTGTGGCCTGGAGAGGGCAGAGTTACATACGTAAAACAGACATGAAAATGTATCAGGAGAATGTCATTTTACTGGAAGTTTCTCCAGATATACTGCTGCTTTAACTCTTGATTGAACCATAAAAGTGAAGTCACCCCCAAATGGCATGGTGTTCTCAATTACTTGAGTTCAGTTGTCACTGGCAGGAGGCCCTTTGAGGATTATGAATCATTACCTGTACCATGTTATTAAATGGGAAAAATATGTTCTAATAGAATGTGACTGTCAATTTTCAGGGGCATTACAGTCCCCTGGGAACTGAACTGCATCACAAGAGGACAGGGATGTCACCGAGAAAGAAGCAGGCATGCATGTGATATGTACAATCATTTCTTTTCACAACATACCTGGTAATGAGGCAGGTTTTATCCAAAACAGCATAGGAGTACTTGCAGACAACCGTCCAAGCGACAGGCCACTGCCAAAGTTACAAGGTATGTCGATGTTTAATACTAAAAATCTGACAATGTGGTGGGGGATGGGTTTTCATTTGGGGCTGAGTCTCCCCAGGCCGCAAATACACCTAGAAATACACTCTTTTTCATAGAGAAGCTGCAATCACATTCAGTCTCTTTCTATTATTTTCAAATACCTTTGTATCTGATCTAAACATTTGTCCTGAAATTATTAGCAACTCCAAGCCTACATTTTGTCAAAAGGATTTCCATGAAAGATAGAATAAGGCAGGAGGTGTGGGAGAGAACATTTGAGAGTGGAAATATAGCCTGGGAATAATTAATTTCTTCATGTTGGAATTCATAGACAGTGGCGTTTTTTAGGGAATTTTTGAGGGCAGTGGAAAAAATTGAAAATCTGGAGAGCTTAGTTTGTGTGTGTGTGTGTGTGTGTGTGTGTATGTGTGTGTGTGTGTTTAAATAAGATCCTGTACCTGGGATACAATTTAAATCCTGATGAGATCTACAATTTTGTACTCTCTAAATTAAAAAATATATATATCACAATTCAAATAAGTGTTTCTGGGAATTTTCCTTTTTTTTTTTTTTTTTTCCTGACACAGCCAGGCTGAGACATCGACACCTACAAAAACTGTGGGAAAACACATTAAAAGTGATTAGAAAAACAATAAAAGACATCCGTGGGTTTGTGCAACTCTCTCAGACAGTTTTACGGGGAGGATCAAAGATGTGGGCCTCGACTCTGTGATAAACCGAGGTCGGCTGCCATGATGAGGACATGGTTTCACTTGAGTGCCTTGTTTTTAATGCCCGTGGAGAGAGAGCAGGCGCACAGCATCTGACTGAGTGAAGGGCCACCTCTCTGAAATCACCCCTGACTTTGATCAGGAGGCAGAGCCAGGGGTGGAACAAATATATTTGATCTGAAGAGTTAAATTCTCCCTCAGCCAGCTTTTTCGGAATGACCTTCCTGTGCAGTAAGTCACCAGCCACAGAGAAATATCAGTTCCTCCCTGGCATATGTCAGGAAATGGCTGCAGGAGTGATTGCCTCTGAGGGGAAAAGGGAGCTATACAACCAATCGCCTAAAACTACCAACACCACATGGAATCCGAGGATGTCAGAAAAGCCAGCTTTAATCAAGCTTGATTGTGGAAAACATAAAAACATACGCAGCTGCAGCACAATATCTTATTAATCGTCACCAGTGTTCCAAGAGGTAGGTGTTAATTGTCTCTTGTGCTTCTCTGGGTATGTCTGGTAGCCGGTTTTGCTGTTAACTTGAACACGGATTAGATGTGAGGAAGAACAAAAGGATCAGGAGGATTTCTAGGCAACACAATCTCTTATAAAACGACATGGCTATTGGGGGAAGATAATGCTCTGCAGAATTCTAATTTTGACCCTCTTCTGAAAAAGGAATCCAATTTTAATAATCATTGCCCGATGAAATGGTCACCCTTGCAGTGCTGCAGGCTGTACACGTGCCTGAATTTGATTAGACGGCATCCTGAGAAAGGGTTCATCTACTTTTGTCCCTGGGTGCTTACGTCTGTGCAAGTATCTGTCAAGTCTGAATTATTCTGCCTCACGTTATATTTCTGCCCAGCAACATAGTGCTGCATGTTGTGACAATGACCTTACCTTCCAAACACCTTTCAAACAAAATGTCTAGTTCACCCGGGCTCATTATAACTAGATATGCCAACTGTTATCCTTCAATCTGAAAAGAGAGAAGTAGTTCAGATTTCCAAAAGGAAGGATATGAATAGATGTTACAGAAGCCAGAGAATGGAGAAAATACACAGGATCAAGTCACAATATCAAAGAGAAAAACATGACTTCGAGGTTCACAGCCTTCTCCTTTTTGTTCTTTACCTTCCAGTCCTTATTTCTTTAACCCCCTCCTCCTAAACTCTTAATGATGTCAAGATTTGTTTCTTCCCTCTCAAGCCTACATATAGGAAAGAATGTAATATGAAAAATGGGATCAGATGGCCGAGACTTAAGTCCAGGCTCCTTCCCTAATCAGCTTGAGAGTCTGCAAAAGTCAGGATCCTGCTCTATGTCTCTGAAGGTTGAATGATATTTCAGACTCTTCTGGCCACAAAACAAAAATAAAAAACAAAAAGCTAGCAACCATCACTCCTACTCCAAGCCATTTTAGTATATGTGGCCTAGAAGGGACCTGGGAAGCCATCAAGGTCCAAGATGCTGCTTTCTCTTCCAACTCTCTCTCTTTCATGCCACTCTCAGGACATCTGTGTTTCCCTTGATGCTCCATTCTCCTTTCACTGCCAACTCGTCAGTTTCTCAGAGAAGAGCCACCTTGGGTCAGGTGCCAATCCATGGTTCAGCCAGTGGCCACCTTGGCCAATTAGGAGCTGGCATTGCTTTCTAGCCACAGGGGCTCCAGACAGGACCATCATTCCAAAAAGGAAAGTAGGGAAAAGCAGGTACTGTAACCATAGTGGTTTCAAAATCTATTCAAAAGGTCCATTCTTAAACTAAGAAACCATGACTTTTAGAAATAAGGTTTTGGATCCCCTTCTGGGATAATACTGAAGAATGCAGAATTGCCTAAGAAGGTAATAGCTGAAGACCTACTGTGGGCAGTAGTGATACCAAAGAAGGAAAAAAAAAAAGGCTGCTGTAAGTTTGTGATGGATGGTGTTTTTCTAAAGGACCACAGCAATACCCATTTCATAGGCTCTTCTGGCGATGTGATTTTGACACTCCTCCCCCTGAGAAGTGGGTCTATGTTCTCTCCTCTCGAATCAGATCCAGAATGTGTGACTTCTCTGACCAACAAAATAGAGTGGCAGTAATGCTCTGTGACTTCCAAGGCTAGGTTATAAAAAGGATACAGTTTCCACTTGGCTCTCTCTTTCAGGATGCTTATGCTGAGAATCCAGCCACCATGTTGTAAAGAAGACTGGGTCACAGAGAGAGACTACATGTAGGTGTTCTGGCTGACTGCTCAAGTTAAGATCTCAGCCAACAGCCAGCATCAGACACCAAACATGTGAGTGAGAGAACCTTCCTATGATTCCAGTCCCTCAGCCTGTAAGCTGCTCCATGAGAAGCCAAATAGAGCCAATCTGGACTGACTCCTGCTCAAATTACAGGCTCCAAGGCAAAATAGATGTTGTCATTGCTTGAAACCACTAGGTTTTGGGGCAATTTGTTATGCAGTTATAGGAATTGGTACTTCCACTGTCTATGTTACAAATTTTGCCTAAGAAGACGGCAGATATACCTCCAGAAAAACTACAAGTCTAGTGGTTGAATACTGACGTCCCTATAAGGCAGGAGCTGCTTAGCTACTACTTGTCTTATCTCTGCAATGCTTCATTAGAGGATAATTGGGAGATGACCCTCCAGATTGAGACTATTTTTTTTTCTCCTTCACAATAACATAAAATCTCTGCCTTTCTTTTGAACCTATGCAAACATCAGCAGTATACTTTGTGCGACTATATTAATAACCAAAAATACTTTCCGTTAATAGGAAAATCTTCCTTTACTTTCTTTTCTCCTTGCCCTACCACCCCCTTCAAGCCTTTACAACGTTGAGAATAAGCTCCTAAGATACAAAAAAAAAAA
>NW_016807437.1:547621-636092 GCF_001698545.2 Rhinopithecus bieti | reverse complement strand
CCCCAAAAAAAAAAAAAAAAAAAAAAAAAAAAAAAAAATTACAGCTTTTGGCCGAGTGTCAAGGAGAGCTGACATCATATAGAAGAATGGTCATTAAAAGTCAACACTCATCCATAGTGGCCTCATGCACTGGGCCATGAATGCTGATGGCTATCAGTGACCAT
The DNA here is from genome assembly GCF_001698545.2 of Rhinopithecus bieti. NCBI lineage: Eukaryota > Metazoa > Chordata > Mammalia > Primates > Cercopithecidae > Rhinopithecus > Rhinopithecus bieti. The sequence continues at coordinate 635,928 of NW_016807437.1, read as the reverse complement.
CATATCCCAAACTGAAAAGATACTGAATAAAAACCATTTGCAATAGAACACTTTAGTGAAATGCACGATCACTGATCAATTCTTTCCTACATTTGTCCTCAGCCATTTTTTCTTTATATAATATCACAACCACTATCTAATTCAGTGAAAATCTTCCCTTATACTGTAAATTTCCCAAACTCAGTTTTATGTCTCATCCTTGCTCCCTTAACTGTTAGAATTACTTTTTCATTTGCAGTAGGTATGAGGAAAAAAGACAAAAGACATGCTGGAAAATGGATCATGAATTCAAAGACCTGAGTTTTAGTCCTACGTCTTTGCTGAAGTTTCTCTGTGTGATCCTCTGTGTTACCTTCTATAACATTGAATCTAAGGTCTGCCTTACCTGCCTCCCAGGTTTTGCTTTGTTTGCTTTGTTAAATAGGTATAAAAGCACTTTGGAAAATGTAATGTTCTGCAAATACCGAAACAACGTGTCTGAGGATAATAACAACCAACTATATGAAATTGTAGGTACTCCTAGTCCGCAGCCTTATGCATTCAACAAATAAATACTTAGGGCTTACTGTGTATCAGGCAGATCGTTAGGTACTTGCCTATGTACCAGCAGCTTTCATCTCTTCCCTGGTTTCCTTCCCCACAAATTGACCTCTCATCTGATTGACATGATTCCCTTCTTCACAGAATTAAACTACAAAAGCAGGGTATTGCTACTAGATGTAGAATTAAACCACAAAAGCAGGGTATTGCTACTAGAAGTAGAATGAAACCACAAAAGCAGGGTTGCTACTAGAAGTTGGTTAACTTCAAAAAACATTAGCTAAGCACAGACTGGCTAGTGTTTTCATTAACAATATTTTATTTAATCCTCATAATAATGTCATCATGCATATATCCTTGTTACAGTTTTACAGATGAGAAACCTTAAGGTCAAAGTAGTTAAGTAGCTTGCCCAAGGCCACACAGCTAGCAAGAGGTTAGACCTGGGATTCAAACTCAGGTCTCACCCTAAGCAAATTGTTCTTTTCATTTCAACATGCTCCTTGTCAAGATGTTTGCTCTTGCTGGAGAAGGAATGGGATGGAGATCTCCTTACCATCCACTAGAGGAACAGTTTTGTCGTTGTTGTTATCATACCAGTTAATTATGGTGTAGCAATAGAAAACTTTTGGAAGCTCTTCTTCTTGGACATCCTTTTTTTTTTTTTTTTTTTTTTTTTTTTTTTTTTGAGACAGAGTCTTGCTCTGTCACCAGGCTGGAGTGCAGTGCCACGATCTCAGCTCACTGCAACCTCTGCCTCCCTCGTTCAAGTGATTCTCCTGCCTCAGCCTCCCACGTAGCTGGGACTGCAGGTGTGCACCACCGCACCTGGCTAGTTTTTTGTATTTTTAGTAGAGACAGGATTTCATCATGTTGGCCAGGTTGGTTACAAACTCCTCACCTCAAGTGATCCACCTGCCTCGGCCTCCCAAAATGCTGGGATTACGGGCATGAGCCACTGTACCTGACCTTGAACATCCTTTCTAAACATGTTTTATATTCAGCATATTTGCTTATTTTTCCAAAGTCATGAATTTTACATTTATTTTTTTTCTTCCTCTCTTTCTCTCTTCCTTTTTCCTTCCCTTTCTCCCTCCCTTCCTCCCCACCCCTCTCTCTTTCTTTTAAGACAGGGGTCTCTCTCTGTTGCCAGGGCTGGAGTACAGTGACACAGTCACAGCTCACTGCAGCCTTGACCTCCTGGGCACAAGTAATCCCTCTTACCTCAGCCTCCTGAGTAACTGGGACCACAGGCACATGCCACCACACCCAGCTAGATTTTTTTTTTTTTTAATCTTTGTAGCAACAGGGTCTCCCTATGTTGCCCAGACGGGTCTCAAACTCCTGAGCTCAAATGATCCTCCCACCTCAGACTCCCAAAGTGCTAGGATTATAAGCATGAGCCACCACACCCAACCCATTTCTTTTATTGTTACTTTATTTTTCAGAGCAGTCTTAGGTTTACTGCAAAATTGTGAAGAAATTACAGAGTTCCACATACTCCCAACTTTGCATTTTTACATGATTGTTTTTCTCTATTTCTATAACCTATAAGCATGCTTTTCCCACCTTCCTACTGAACCTTTTACTAATATATTATCTAATTGAAATGAGCATACCCAGTACATTTACTGGAATTAGGTGTGGGACTTGGAAATAAATCTGCAGGTTTGTTTTGGACCAACTATGGAAAAGCTACCTCAACTATGTGGAGGCCAAAAGTTTGCATTTGTACTCTACTGAACAGGGAGAGATTATGCACTCAGTTCTGTCCTTCAAGGATGGTACTCCCGGGGCAGCACTACATCTCTTGTCACTGGGTCAGGCCAAGCAAAGCCCTAAGAAGCAACCTTAGAAAAAAATGCATAAAGCTGAGCGCGGTGGCTCATGTCTGTAATCCCAGCACTTTGGGAGGTCGAGGTGGGTAGACCACGAGGTCAGGAGTTTGAGACCAGCCTGACCATCATGGTGAAATCCCGTTTTTAGTAGACTAAAAACACAAAAATTAGCTGGGCGTTGTGGCACACACCTGTAATCCCAGCTACTCAGGAGGCTGAGGCAGGAGAATTACTTGCACCCAGGAGGCAGAGGTTGCAGTGAGCAGAGATTGTGCCACTGCACTCCAGCCTGGGTGACAGAGTGAGACTCCATCTCAAAAATAAATAAAGAAATAAAAAGAATGCATGAACAATGGTAAAGGTGGTGATTTCAACTCTTTATAATTCAGAGCCTCTGGATTATTCAAATTCCAAATGGAATGCAAGCAACTCTGAATACAGTCATTACTTCTTCTTTTTTTTTTTTTTTTTTTTTGTTTTAGACATTGTCTAGCTCTGTTGCCCAGGCTGGAGTGCAGTGGCAGGATCTCGGCTCACTGCGAGCTCCGATTCCCGGGTTCACACCATTCTCCTGCCTCAGTCTCCCGAGTAGCTGGGACTACAGGCGCCCGCCACCACGTCCATCTAATTGTTTGTATTTTTAGTAGAGACGGGGTTTCACCGTATAAGTCAGGATGGTCTCAATCTCCCGACCTCGTGATCTGCCCGCCTCGGCCTCCCAGAGAGCTGGGATTACAGGCGTGGGCCACCGTGCCCGGCCATATAGTCATTACTTTTACATTTGTTCAATATTTCTGGGAATTTTCAAAGTTAAAAAATTTTTTTTGTTTTGTTTTTGAAATGGAGGCTCGCTCTGTCGCCCAGGCTAGAGCACAGCGGAGCGAACTCTGCTCACTGCAAGCTCCGCCTCCCGGGTTCACGCCATTCTCCTGCCTCAGCCTCCGGAGTGACTGGGACTACAGGCGCCGGTCACCACGCCTGGCTAATTTTTTGTGTTTTTAGTAGAGACGGGGTTTCACCGTGTTAGCCAGGATGGTCTCGACCTCCTGACCTTATGATCCGTCTGCTTTGGCCTCCCAAAGTGCTGGGATTACAGGCGTGAGCCACCACGCCCAGCCCAAAAAAATGTTTTTAAAAGTTTGTCTAGCATTCGCTCTTGGGCACTAAGTCATTTGGGGAGGGTTTGTTATTTTTCTCCCTCCCAGAAGAACTATCATAGGAAGAAATGAAGAAACTTAAGAGTTCCTTCCTCATGCTGTTTAGATTTTAATTCATCCAATTGGCACCAAAAATCCACTACAAAAAGATTTTGAGTGCTCTGATTTAAAGATATCTGTGAGGTGTGTGAGTGAGAAATGGTCCACTGAGGCTGAGCTGTTCTCAGTGGAGCTCCTTATTGTAGTGACAAAACTCAGGACAAAACTCCATCCCGTGTTACAACCACCTCAGGGACTTTTGGTTACACGCAGTTGTCAGAAATAATAGGACTTTGGTGGAACTGCCCTTCTCGAAAAGGAGCAGTGAAGTGTTAAAACCGGTCTGCTTTCTCTCAGTTGCACAGCTGTGGGCTGACCAGGTGTCACACTGTAGGTTTTTCTCTCTTTATAGCCTGTTCCCAATATGTTTTCACAGGTGCTAGCATAGGAGGACAGTGTTTTCCAGGGAGGCTCGACCATGTTCATGGGGGCTGAGCGCTGGGTCTTCCACAGAAAAAAAAATGCTGTCAAGGAAATTACTCATGACTGGAGGACTGTTCGTGCCCGTTACCCAGCCTTGTCCACCCAGGCACTGCTACTAGTTTGGGGTCTAGATGAACATGTGGGCCGTATACCGGCAGCACTGGCATCACCTGGGAATTTGCAAGAAATGCTGACTCTCAGGCTCTGCCCCAGACCTGCTGAATGAGAAGCTGATTAAGCAAGATTCTCAGGTGATTTGCATGTTATTGCTCAGCGTTCCTCAAAATTTGAATGTGCATATGGAGTCCAGACTTGGGCTTTAGAACGTTGAGTATGCTTCACTGCTTTCTGGGCCCTCCAGTCTTCTGGTCTTTGTTTTTATACATTTTTCTCAGCCTTGATAGCTTGCGTCTATTTTAACCTTATGCCACAATTCAGATGGGCCACAGTTTAATGTAATATGTATAGCATCAATGCATGGTGCACAGATCCATAGCATAGGTATCAATAGAAAGCACCTTTCAAATACAGACTCCCAGCCCCTCCCCAGACCTACGGGTCAGAATCCGCATTTTAACAAGACCTAGGATTTATTTACGCCTTACAGTTTGAGGAGCCCAAGTGTATAGAACCCATCAATTCTCCCATTCTGATAGACAGCATAGTTTACTTTCTTACTTTAATAAGCTGCATCACAGACCTGTACACTAGAGGAAATTATACAGCAATAAAGCATAATTAGGTTTTGCTCCTAAATGAATTACATATTAGCTTTTACAAATTGCCTATCAAATCACAGGAGAATCAAAGTACTTTTTTGAGTCCCTAGAAAGAACAGATACACAAAACTGTACTATAAAAGTGGGATGAAGGCCAGGCACAGAGGCTTACGCCTGTAATCCTAGCACTTTGGGAGGCCAAGGTGGGCGGATCACTTGAGGTCGGGAGTTTGAGACCAGCCTGACCAATATGGAAAAACCCCGTCTCTACTGAAAATACAAAATTAGCCAAGTGTGGTGGTGCATGCCTGTGATCCCAGCTACTCAGGAGGCTGAGACAGGAGAATCTCTTGAACCTGGGAGGTGGAGGTTGCGGTGAGCCAAGATCGCGCCATTGCACTCCAGCCTGGGCAACAAGAGTGAGACTCCGTCTCAAAAAAACAAAACAAAAAATAAGTGGGATGAAAAGAGGGGCAGATGCAATGATAATTATTTTGTGAATTTTGGCTACTATGTTAAGTAGCTCACATGCATTATATTTTCACAACTCTGCTATGTATGAAGTAGCATTATCCTCATTTTACATATGAGAAACCGATAGAGAGAGCTTGAAATCACTTTCTCAAGGCTATAGAGTAGGTGAGTGTTAGAGTGGCAGCTTGAATCCAATAGCCCCTGGCTTTAGAGCCTGGCCCCTTAACAACTATTAGCCAGTGTATCTCATAGAGAGAAGCTTTTTACACAGAGGCTACCATACACACAAATATCACAAGCACAGTATGATTTGATAAATGATACTCAAATACACAAGTTTCACTCATTTTAAAATTGTGACTCAAACAAATGTGAATAGTGCCTAGAGGCTTCCTTGCTACTGAACTGTGGTCCATTTTTTGAACATTCCTGGTGCCCTGAGTAATGTATTTTTAACCTTATTTGAAATTCCCTGTATCTTCATGAGTGGGTGTCTGAGGGGTCTGCCTTACCTCTGTGAATCAAGTTGTCTCTGCACATTCATTTGAATACTTTCTCTGCATCTTTTATAGAAGCTAAGTGTGATAGCTAAATGAGATAACATATGAAGTGTGGCACATAGTAGATGGTTAATAAAAGTCACTGTTATTCCATATTGCTGGTTTTCTCAGACTTTCAGATTAACTCATTACCTAGATGCCAAAAGAAATATATTTGGTGTTCCCTTGATACTTAGTAGGTATTTTAGAAATATTTTATTTTAAATGGATGAATGAATAAACGAAACAATGGAGGTATAAACTTAGCTTCACTTAAGGAATCACTGCTGATGCTATTCCAGGTTGTCTTGGAAGCAAATGCTTGAACTCCCAGTATCATTTATCCAAAGTGAGTAAGAACGTTTTTTTTTTTTTTTTTTTTTGAGACAGAGTCTCGCTCTGTCACCCCGGCTGGAGTGCAGTGGCGGATCTCAGTTCACTGGAAAGCTCCGCCTCCCGGGTTTACGCCCATTTTCCCGCCTCAGCCTCCCGAGTAGCTGGCTACAGACGGCCCGCCACGTGCCTGTCTAGTTTTTTGATTTTTAGTAGGACGAGGTTTCACCTGTTCGCCAAGGGATGTTCTCGATCTGTCCTGACTCTGGATCGCCCTGTCTCGCCTCCCAAGTGCTGGCTGGGATTACAGGCTTCAGCCACCGCGCCCGGCCTGTGAGTAAGAAGTTTTAAACAGGTCAGGCGTGGTGACTCACGCCTGTAATCCCAGCACTTTGGGAGGCCGAGGGCGGTAGACCACAAGGTCAGGAGATGGAGACCATCCTGGCTAACATGGTGAAACCCCATCTCTACTAAAAATACAAAAATTAGCGGGCATGGTGGCATATGCCTGTAACCCCAGCTACTCGGGAGGCTGGGGGAGGAGAATCGCTTGAACCAGGGAGGCAGAGCTTGCAGTGAGCCGAGAATGCGTCACTGCCCTCCAGCCTGTGTGACAGATCGAGACTCCATCTCAAAAAAAAAAAAAAAAAAAAAAAAAAAAAAAAAAAGAAGTTTTAAACAACAGTGTCGTGTCTAGGAATGTCCACTTATTACTGTTCTTCTCCTCTGCTCTGATATTTTTCACTCCAGTCTATAGACTAAGCACTCCAGAAGAGGTGTCTGCTTCTGACTCCAGCACTGTGCATACTGATTCATTGGGCTGGCATTTGGCCTGGCCTTCATGTGGCAGAGGTATCCTTGGCCTCTGGTTAAATGGAGTTGTCCCTCTGATGTTTCTGACTTGGCAATGAAATCTTAGTAACCAGAGTCATCACTGCAGCACCCTGCTATTTAATCTTTGCTGGAAAGTGATGAAAACAGACCTCACTTGTATGAGAACTCTTAGGTTTAGTGAAAGCAATGTGCGAAGTCGCCAAGTTTGTGCTTTGAAACAAGCACATGTTTGAAACCTTAGGTTTCTTTTTCTTAAGCTTTCCCAAGTTGGAAGCTTATAACACAGACACGAAAGTCTGATTTAAGCAGTTCCTATAACCTTTCTAATTTCAGATTTTAAAATCTGCTTTTGCTTGAATAGAAAATGGAAAGCCAACAAATCTCTCTCTACCCCCATCCTTCCCTGAATAACCTAGATACTTAAGCAATGCTTCCCTTCCCTGGGGGTGTGACTGTAGAGTATTATTTTATTGACTCATAATTAAGAACTTCTGATGGGAAAACCAGTCAACAGAGAAAAATGGCTTGGGGCACCCACAAGCAAAGAGAAAGCCTATATGTCCCTATGATGGCAAGCACAACAGGCAGGAATGAGGAGACCTCACAAAAGAAAATCTTTTTGAAAATGTTAAGTCCTTTAAAAGTGAAATTTGTCCTTTTGAGGAAGTCAGTTTTTTTTTTTTTTTTCCTTTTCCATAATGTAATGAAAACGTGAGTGGTAGTTTGAACTGCTCTAAGATTCAGGGAGTGTACGCGTGAGTGAAATTGTGTGTGGGAGGGGACTGACAATGGAAAGTTGGTGGTGAACACAGAGTGTGGGCAGAAGGAAAAAAGCACATGTGAAACATCTCTGAAAGGAAGTGTCACAGGAAAAACTTTTGAGGCAGCATTCCGCAGGGCTGGTCAGAGCAGCACCAAAGCTGCCGTGCATTTGTTCAACATTAAAAAAAATCCTGCTAAAGAAACAAGCCAAAGATTTCAAATGTCCAAAGAGCCACTGATGAGAAACCATTACTCTTTTAACTGAACAAACATTCCTGGAATTCAGTCACATCTTATTAGTAAAGAGAAGCTTCTAGCTCAGTGCTGGAAACTTTTTTTTTTTTTCTACATCTGGTTCCACTCATGGAAATGACCACCTCTGCACTCATATTATTCACCGGCCATATCTAGTTTAATACAAGAGGTGATTTGCCTCTTGGTGCCTTGAGGTATGATTTGATGAGAGTTTGGTAATGCATATAAAATGGATTTCCATTAACTGATTACAGCCAATAGGACCTAATCTAGACTTTTCTGAACAATTTTTTAAACAAGTAGCCATTTTGTATGGTGCAAGTTTCGTGCTTATAATTTACTTCCTAGGAAATCTTTATGTATTAATTCAGTGTTTTTACTTAGCAATAGTTATTCCTAGGAGAGAATAGACTTTTAAGACTCATTTAAAATGGATGCTTTCAATTCTGCATTTGAAATACCTGAAATAAGCTTAAACGCTATTGCGGGATAGACTAGAAAGAAAAGTAGTCTCCTACCACTGTGGCTAATTTCAGGTAATTGAAAATCTACAACTTTGAAACTGCAGCACTACTAGTTAATTTGCAACAGCAAATTTATTTTTCTTCTGACAGATTTACTCATTCATGTCATGTTTCATTATATTCATTCTGTGGACATACAACGTAAGCTATTAGAATGTGAAATTTACTTGCTACTTTGTTTTTTTTGGCATTTTGTTTTGGTTGTTTAGATCTGATTGTAGGTGCCCTTGTTGAAATATTCAGGAACATCTGTGGGAAGCTAATTCTTCATTCAGAAAAAAATCCATCACAAGAGGAAATAGCTTTAAAACTGGAACTGGGATACTTTTTATTCAGTTGGCTTAATTTATTATTCTAAAATATTGAAGATGACAAAAAGAATTTTTCTTCTAAAGTTCAGAACCAAAGAATCTAGGATTGTATATGGCTGAGGTTAAATGTAGGTGTCACTAGATGACACAAACATAAAAAAAATCTTAATTCCTATTTTTTTTTACTCCCGTTTTCAAGGAATGATTTCACACTGAAAATTTGTTAAGAAGAAATTTTAAAAGCCAACATGGATGAAGACATGTTAATAGAGCACTGAATTTTTAGTTTTAGTGATGAACATGGAGTCTGCAATATCCTAGTATACAAAATGTGGACATTTGATGTGAGGTGAGGTTTTGGGGAGAGATTGATGGGGGATATACATGTGTTAGGCACTGATCCAGACTTCTTAGGCATTACCTCATTTAATCCACCCAACAGCCCTAGAAAGGAAGTATTGTTGCAGATGAGGGGATCTGTTCATGAGAAAGTTTAATGAACTTGTCCCAGGGAAGGTTAATGAGGAGAAGAATGAAATTTTGAAATCAAGGTTTGCTGGCCCACAGAATCCATGACGTTACTAGCCACCTTTTTTAGATGGATTTGTAATGAGTTATACATCCATATCTAGAGCCAATCCATGAAAGAATGACAACCCATAGGTCATTTACGGTAAGGCAGGGAGCTGATGTCTCCCAGTCTAAGACTTTGTGTTGATGACTTGGTGAAATTTATGAAAGTATGTGGAATAAATTTATCAATTACCTGGAACTGGGGCCAATAAAAATATCTGGGGTAACAGAATCAGGATAGAAATGATCTCAACAAACTGGAACCATGAGCCAGCCCTAAAGAGATGACATTTAACGGGGATAAATGTAAATCCCTGTTCATGGACATAAAATATCAGTCGTACAAAATGAGCAGAATTGGAGAGAAGTGATCTAGCAGGGGCTCTTGTGTAAAAACATTTAATGTAACTCAAGTTATCAAATTTTTACTGAGGGCCTACTGTGAAAGAGGCAATGGGGTACAGGGAGTTTTAGCTGACAGTAATTTCAATACCAGTCAATCAATGTAGCTGCCAAAACAATTAATGTAATCTCAGGTTGCATTTATAAGGTTAGTCTTTCTCTAATCTCTTCTTGTCAGACCATACTGGCAATGTAGCATTCAGTTTTGTGAACCCCCTTTTACAAGGAGGATTGCCAAGCTGATACCTGTTCAGAGGAAATGCCAGGCTAGATGCAGAAAGATCCTAAACTACTATCATGTAAGAAAGATGAAAAGAAGTGAGGATATTTAGGCAGTAGAGGAGTCATCAAAGGGGAAGCATAAGAATGGAATTAGGCCCGGCGTGGTGGCTCACACCTGTAATCCCAGCACTTTGGGAGGCCAGGGTGGGTGGATCACAAGGCCAAGAGATTGAGACCATCCTGACCAACATGGTGAAACCCCGTCTCTACTAAAAATACAAAAATTAGCTGGGCGTGGTGGCGCATGCCTGTAGTCCCAGCTACTCAGAAGGCTGAGGCAGGAGAATCGCTTAAAACCGGGAGGCAGAGCTTGCAGTGAGCCGATATCACACAACTGGACTCCAGCCTGGTGACAGAGCAAGACTCCATCTCAAAAAATAACAATTTAAAAAAAAAAAAAAATGGGCCAGGAACGGTGGCTCACGCCTGTAATCCCAGCTCTTTGGGAGGCTGAGGCAGGTGGATCATGAGGTCAAGAGATCGAGACCATCCTGGCTAACATGGTGAAACCCCATCTCTACTAAAAATATAAAAAATTAGCCGGGTGTGGTGGCAGGCGCCTGTAGTCCCAGCTACTCAGGAGGCTGAGGCAGGAGAATGGTGTGAACCTGGGAGGCGGAGCTTGCAGTGAGCAGAGATCACACCACTGCACTCCAGCCTGGCCACACAGTGAGACTCCGTCTCAAAAAAAAAAAAAAAAAAAAAAAAATGGAATTGGTTGAAATTCTACCATGTGAAAGGAGGTTCAGCTAATTGGGTGTATACCCAAGTTCTCGTCTAGAACCAACACATGGAGTTGTAAGAGAAGAGACTCAGGAAATGGACTATCGTGTCAGTTCTGTCAGTGACAGTGTTGAAATCCAGCTGGAAGGCCACTGGAGTGGGCTGTTCTGGCAGGAATTCCTGCATGGAATGCTTTCCAACTGGGTAGTATATAAGGTATTTTCCCACAAATCCTAACTATGTGAAGGTTACACGTCTGCAGTTTCCGATCCCATGAATAAGCACAGTCTAAAGGAGGAAAGTAGAGGCTCTGAAGTCAAGTGAGGGTGAGCCTTCTGCAAAGCCAAGGGTCAAGGCTGGCTGGAAAACAGGGCTGGGAACCTAGGGCACTAAAACATGGTGGGTTGGATGGGCAGTTAGGGAATCATGTGGTTACTGAGAAGAATGGGATTTGCTCTCACTTTTCAGAAAAGGTGCATGCAACACTTGCTAGCTCTCCAAGATCAGGTTCTTAGAATTCCCAGCTGTGATCCTTCATAACAAGTAATGTCACTGTGACAGGTCTGTCTCCCTAAATTGTGTCCCAGGAAGTAGGAGCCCATCAGCTGCAGAACCCTAGGTCAGGAGTTAATATCACTGGGACACAGATTTCTTAAATGTACAAAGACTTCCAAGGATGCTTCCAATCATAAGAATCTATGATTCTAAGGCAGATGGAGGTTATCTATGATGAGGAATTTTGTTATTTTATAATCATGTCCCTGTCTTCCATCCTAAGTCTTGCTACCACAGCCAAACTGCTTGAAGATAATTGCTTTCAAAAGATCAGGAAGAAATTTGTCTATATGTTAGCATTCCTTGGAATGACCCCTTCTAACTACTCTCAGTCTTCAAATTATCCGGAGGCAGAATAAGACTGCCTTCTAGTCTTATTAGGGGCAGGCAGGTTATCCATACTTGGGATGACCTGTCTTTGGGACATATGCCAGCATGAATGATCAACTGCAACTAGACATTGCCTAGTGACCATGAATCATGGAGATTTACCTGGTTTGCTTCATGCAGGCTATCTGACACCACCTTTGTGTGCAGCAGAATTGAATTATTTTAAAATCAAAATTCTGGTGGAATATACGCCTTAAAATAATTTATTAGACTGTGAACTCTAGGAATTACATTGTGGGTGTACGATTAATATCCAAATAAGTGGTTCAGGAAACGTTTTATTCATTCTCTGGCTCTTGCCATCTTCCATTGATGAAAGTATAGTGTTGGGGCCGGGCGCAGTGACTCACGCCTGTAATCCCAGCACTTTGGGAGGCTCAGGTAGGCGGATCACGAGGTAAGGAGTTTGAGACCAGCCTGACCAACATGGTAAAACCCCATCTCTACTAAAAATACAAAAATTAGCTGGGCGTAGTGGTGGGTGCCTATAATCCCAGCTACTCAGGAGGCTGAGACAGGAGAATCATTTGAACCTGGGAGGCGGAGGTTGCAGTGAGTCAAGGTCGCCATTGCACTCCAGCCTGGGCGACATGGCAAGACTCCGTCTCAGAAAAAAAAAAAAAAAAGGTGTCTGGGGAATAGAAATTGTGTGTGGCATTGTGTTTCCACAGCTAGAAAGACACTATCAGTTTGATCAGTTTGCAATACCTACTTGGCAGAACAGTATGTTAAAGATATGCTGATAGATTTTAGTGAGCTATCCTATTTGTATAACATCTTAAGCTCCAGAAATAAGAAGACACAGTAATAAAACAGTGAATTCCGTGAGATTCAAAAAGACAAATTGTATTTTCTGGAACATATGCAAAGCAGCAATATATTTACCAATTTCAAATGAAGTGCTCTCTCTTGTAAAAAAAAAAATGGAAATTTCTCTTTGAACAGCAAGATGCTTTATTTTTTTATTTTTTTTATTTTTATTTTTTAATGTCTGTGGATACTACTTTGACCTGCATCTTAAGAAACATATCAAAAGTAGCTGACAAATTCTACCATATGGTTCATTCCTCTTTTCTTTGTTCCTTTCTACTTCTCACTGTAGCAGTGTCTGCAGAGGGGAGAGTACCCAGAATGGAGAGGATTCCAACCTCCTACTATCGAGATCCAAGCATCCTTTTTATGTCCTTCTTACTGTTTGTCTAAGTGGAACCCAATGAGACAAAGCATAGGCCTATTCATCAAATGGTGAATGATCTAGAACTGGCCTCAAAATAAGAAACAAAAAATCATAGTTGCAGAAATAAAAGAAAGGCCGAGACTCTAATAGCTGGCCAGGTGGTCAGTTTAATACATTCACGCAAACAAATGGTCAATTGAACTGGAGGCTGGAGTGGGCAATCTGGGGAGTGGGAGGTAGTGATTAACTAGACAGGTCGGGCTATTCAGTTAATGGGCCACTTCAGTCCCAGTGTCTGAACTGATAATACTGTGTATACACAGTTGAAGCTTACATCTGAATAAAGTATAGGTGAGTATTTAGAGAATTCTCCAGATAATCTGGAAAAGGGAGTAGTTAGGGGCTCAAATTCTGTAGAGTGACTCTCTCCTTTGTTTGAATCTGCTAGATAATCTCCTCTGTTTCATTTTGTCTGAGCAAAAAACAAGCCTCCTTTATGCAAAACAGTTTACTGCAGGGAAATAATAAATTTGTTGGATTAAATAATTTATTCTTTTTAGTTTACAACCTGAGTTGGATGAGATAAAATCTAGAAAATCTACAAGCAAAATAACCACATTTTGAAATGTTGCCTTCTTTTGTTCACAGGAGCTAAATGTGTCTCTTCTTTATTAGCCAAAGGCACAAGAACTAAATACAAAATTCCTTGGGGAAAAATGTTGCTATAGGGCTGAGCCCACTGGCTCCTTTCCCTCTCTTTATTCTCAGGAAGAAAAGACACCACCGAAGGGAAAGCATTAAAATCCTTCTGAGGTTCAATTCATGATCCCTCCCTGCCCCTCAACCTCTCCAGCTTCTCTGACATTTAAAGGAACACTGTCAAATAGGTGAGGCTTTATATTTAGAATGAAAGGCTTAAACATTCTTAATGACAATAGATACCATTCTTTGATATATATTTGCTTGGAAAACAGATTAAAAATATTCACATCTTGATCTTGTTTTTCGGATTGTTTCTATGAGGGCAAATGAAATTAGAAGAACTAAGTGTTTTGAACAGTATAGACATCCAAGTTATATAAATCAAGTCTTTCTACCTCATATTTTACCTCAGTCATAGGCTTTTTTTCTCCTATTGACCTGACCTCTGATAGAACCACAAGTCATTCTACTGAATATTCATGCATTCAAATTAAAAAAGAAAAGAAAAGAAAAGAAAAACAGTGTCACTCTCTGCAAAGCCCTATCAATGTACAGATTAAGCCACAGTGCTCTCCTAGATTTTACCCATGTTTACGGGAACACCTAAATTCACTCCTTGATAGTACTGGGGAGCTTCACTGTAGGGTAAGAATATTTTCCCAAGAGCACCCAAAGGGGATAAGTGGCTGAAGGAGGAAAGCTCAGAGGAAGAACTTCCATCAAGGACCCAGGGATGGCAGAGTTCTACATCCATCCAGAAAAATACAGAGGAAGACAAATGTGATTCTTTCATGAGTTCAAAAACTCAGAAAACTATATATAAATTCTCTGTGCGCCAAGAAAATATTGACTCAATCTCTGCTACCAAACATACAGGCAGAAAGTAGACAAAGAGTGAGGCATGATATACTATGATCCAAAAGAAGCAAGGTGAAACTTGTACCAGGTAACCAGGTAGGACACATACTTCCGCAGCATGGACGACCTGTGTGCATATAATTGTAAAGTCTTTTAGACTTGGTCAAAAGGCAAGGGCCAGATCTGTTTACTTGCAAATGGGCTCTTAGCAGTTTATCTGAAAATTATACTCTGACTACCAAACTACTATCCATGTAGCAAAAATGACATGTTCCACCATGTTTTCCTCTCTTGCTGATTTACAGTAAGTCACAAAAGAGTTAATGTTCTCTCTCTCCCTTAATCCCTAAAGCAAGTAGGTTAATAGTACCAGCGGGTTGTGTTTATAGAATTGAAACACTGTTATTGTATATGTCAAGAGAATTAAACCTGATTATCTATACATTTTAAAATGTATAATTTCCTTGCATAGATATATACCCACAACAAAGATGAACAAACTGAACTTTAAAAAAAATCAGCTAACAATTACAGTGTTAGTAAATGTAAGTAAAAAGTGACTGTTAATTAATGTTTTGTACACACATTATTAGTGACTGCATGCCTTTAAAAATCAAAATGGAGGAGACAATGGGATCATTGTTTGTGTGTTTCCTTGCAGCTTCAGGAAAATAAATAGTTCATCCCAGTTGCTTGGGTGATTTTCATTTTAGGAAAGGTTTGCCAATTTCAGTCAGCTTCAGACAAGGACTTGGCTTAAAAAACCTTTTTCAAAGTGACCACTGTTTCGGGCTGCATGAACATAAAACCCCTCCTCTTGGGGAAATGCTATCTTGTTTTCCTGGATATCGACTTTCTGATGATCTGTGGATACCAAGCAAAAGAGATGTGTAAAAAAATCACTTGCAGGGATTGACCATTGAAGTCAATCAGAAATAATGCAAACGCAAAGCTTTGTGTCTTGCCCATTTAAGGGCAATACTGGGTTGAAGAATACCATAGTAGCTCTAGTGAGTAACAGGGGATGCCCCCTCCCCATGCTAGTAGCAGGAAGTTCACCCCTTAGGTATGTATTACTTCTTGGCTGCCCCTTAAACCCCAAACAAGAAATCACTTCGGTCTGTAATGTCTAGGGTAAATAAGGCTAAGCAAAATAATAAACTAAATGTATTTTATTCTCTATCTTCTCAGCCTACTTAGAATTCAGTCTTTCCTGTTTCAAAGCATTCTTTTTTTGTTCTCCCCACCTACACCTTCTATAGCCCAATGGTTGCCCTCCACCACCCTCAACTTTTTTTTTTCTTCAACAGGAGCCAATGCATCTCTATGTGAATTTAAATTATGTGTTACTATTGTGGTCCTCGTATTTGAGGTCTTTTCTATAAATGTGGAATGTTAAGCATCAAGAAGCAAATGGCAGTAGGTATTTGAAGGCAGGAGTTTACTTGGTGCCTGTAAAAATCACTCCAAGAAAAGGCAGAGATGGGTGGCCTGCCCAGGTCACTAAGGTCTGGGAGGCCAAAGCTACTCCTATACAAATGCTGCATGTGGTGTGGTAAAGACCTGAATTGCCGCCCCACTTACTCAGTCACCATTGCTTTCTCCAGAATAGATAACGAAGACCAAAGAAGATTTATGTCCAGGGACACATTAGCAATAGTCTATAGACCAAGAAGCCCCTTGCTCCTCCTTCGACATAACTAATTTTGAGTAATAGAATATAAATCTGGGTCACTTTTTTGTAGCTGTAAATCCAGCCTCAGTAATCCTGACCTCCATTAACATAGCTAGTATTTCAAATTCCACTGTAACAGTTGCTCTGACTCTTTGGGGGCTGGGAGGCAATCCAAGTAGCCGGAGAAGCAATTGTTTCACATGCTTCAATCCTACCACTCCAGAAAAAATATAAGGGGGACTAGGGCAAAAGAAAGTCTCTTATTTGTTTTCCATTTCTCATTTCTTGTACCTTTATTGTGTCTCCCTCACTCTTAACCTGTATCTCTCTTCAGCTGACGCCTGATTACCTTCTACCATGTTCAACGTTATGATCAGTCACCTACTATGTGCCAGGCGGTGTGCTGTGTGTGAAGATACAAGACCCTACCTACCAGAGGATACCAGACCCTACCTACTGGGAGCTTACAGTCTAGCTCAACAGGCACATCATTAAATAAGCAATTGCAGCAATTATATTAAGTGCTGGGCCAAGGGAGGTGCCAGAAGTCATAGGAATCCCTCCTCTAAGGGGATGGAAGTGAAGACTTCAGAGGGGAAGTAATGATTCTGGATGTGTAGGACTTAGCCAGGTGAAGTGTAAAAGTAAGGATGGAGGAGAGTGTTCTAAAAGAGGGAACGAAATGGTTAGAGTTCTGGACAGGAGAGAGATTTGACATATTTGAGGAAGTGAAAATTTTATCTAGAAACTTGCAGTGAGTAAGTAAACACCGGGTCAAGAGGAACTGGGAGATTGGCAGACAATGGAAAGCCATTGAAGGGGATTAAACTGGGAAGTGATATGGTCTCTTTTGCATTTAAAAAGATCACCAATGGTGGGATATGGAGAATGGCTGGATGGGTCTTATGACAAGAGCCAGAAAGACATGCTAGAAGGCTATCAATTGACCCTACAGACACTGCTTCAATCCCTTTGATGACAGTGAATTCACTTTCCCCAGAGATAGCTTATTGGACCTCGGGACTGCTGTGAGAAACAGAAAATGCTCCTTTACGTATTGCCTTAAGTTAGGCTTACTGATTTGGGGCATATTCTATTTCTATCAGCTCGGAACACACAGAATCACTTGTCAAACATTCTGAGTCAGATATGTCCTCCCTATGTTTTTTCTGAGAAAGGAGTAAATTCCCAGCTAAACATCACCAGTTCCCTCATCTGTTCCTCAGATGATATGGTCCATTCAAGTTTTTTAATCATCACGGGGATCGTAGATGGAGGGCCCCTGTCCTCACAACCATTCTGGTAATTTACTCTTGAATTTACTGGTTCACATGTATCTATTTTGTAGCGTGGCTCCTGAAACTGAAAAACCTACCCCAGGTATTCTGTGAACAGACAGAGTAGAAAGTCTGCCACTGCCCACGGAGAGACGACTAGGCTTCCAGAAAGAGGTGAGAACACTGACAAAGTTCCGGAAGGAGGAACAATATCCCTCCTTCCCTTCTTCATTAGTCGTACCATCCCTTACTTTTGGCTGGTCACATAACGACCCAAAATAAAGGCTACATTTTCTAGCCACTCTAGCAGCTAGGGGTGACAGTGTGACTAAGATTTACCTGGAAGTATCGTGTGTGACTTCTGGGAAGGGTCTTTAAAGAGAGGGGTAGTCCTGGCTGGGTGCAGTGGCTCATGCCTGTAATCCCAGCACTTTGGGAGGCCGAGGCAGGCAGATCACAAGGTCAGGAGTTCAAGACCAGCCTGGCCAAGATGGTGAAACCCCGTCTCTACTAAAAATACAAAAAAATTAGCTGGGTGTGGTGGTGGGCGCCTGTAATCCCAGCTACTCAGGAGGCTGAGATGGAGAATTACTTGAACCTGGGAGGCGGAGGTTGCAGAGAGCCAAAATGGCGCCACTGCACTCCAGCCTGGGTGACAGAGTGAGCCTCCGTTTCAAAAAAAGAGAGGGGTAGTCCCTGTTGCTGTTGCTGCAGCTAAATACATATTTATGTATTTTAACCTACTATTATTTTGCATTTTCTGTCACCCACATCCAAACGCAAATCTGATTGATATAACTTCCATGTTTCAGAATTATTATTATTATTATTTTTTTTTTGAGCAAGTGATGACATAGATGAGTATTTCTTTGTCCATTATGTAGAATGCGTTCTGGGAATGTGAGCAGGCTATGGTGGCTCCATTGTTTGGGGAAACGCTTTGTCAGTACTGCTGTCTGAGTTTTTACCACTCCCCTCTTATTTTAGCTTCCCACATCCAATAAATACCTTGATGCATGCAGTCTCGCTAAATCTAACTCTGCTTAGTCAAAAAGGTTTCTGTTGACTCATGTGAATACGCATCAGAGGAAAACAGTGACAGCATTAATTGGCAGAAAGCCAAACCTACCCAAAAGTTTCCACATTTTCTATAAATGATGAACAAAATAATGAGTGGAAAAGTCCCTCTATATTTTATCAATTTGAACTAATGCCAAAATGCAGACCAATCATTTCAATAAGTACATTCACCTTCTGGTTGCACTGGGAAGGGAATCACTTAACAGCATAAAGAAAACATTACTGAAAATTATCTCTAGTGTGATAAGGAGGGGGAGGGTGGCCAGGAATCAACTCAGGTAAATTAAGAAATAAAAGTGTGACTACTTTAGTATCAGAGGAATTTAGTTATATTATTATCACGTTTGGGACATAGTAAGAACCTTAGTTCAAACAGATGAAAGATTAGCCACAATAAAAATGTAAACGACCCTAATTAATGATTTTGCTCACAATTAGTCTCTCTGTATATACTCATTAACACTCTTAATGTTCTTGATAACCTTAATATCCCTTGGTCAGGAGAAGCAATGGCTGACCTCTGCATGGCCCAGCTGCAAAACAGATATCATCTGTGGCTTGGATTTGCTGAAATTCCATGTCCATTTCTTGAATCAGATCTCAGAGTAAACACAATTCTTCTAACAAGCTACTAGTGAGACTTCATTCTTTTTCTTCTGTTTCTCTTTGAGGAATGAACGGAATCTCTCCTGGGACCTATCCTGTGCCTAAGAGCAAAACAAGCACAAAAGTTCCCACATTTGGTAAACTAAGAGCCTGACAGATTCCATCTGAGAAAGATGTACTAAGTTAGTGTGTCCCTAACAGCAACACTCCTGCATTTTAATGATTTCCTTCAGGTCATGGCTATGCCTCAATCCACCATGTCTTCCTGCTGTTATCTTAGGAGCTTCTGGACTTTGACAAATTAACATCTGTAATAGTGCAAAGCATGTGTATTTGGTGGAGGGTGGTGAGGGGATACGGGTGGAGAAATGTTGAAATAGCTTTAACAATCTGACTAAAAAGGCCACTTCAGGAGAGGGAGCACCAGAAGCAAGGTAATCAGAGGGCAATGGTACCATCTCTTAATCACATACCATGAACCAAGAGGTGACAATGAGAGGGGAAAAATAGGAAAGACAATTCTATATGACAAAAACAACCAGGATGATAAGCTTTATTTCTGAATTTCTTTGGTTTTATGTTTTGAAAGCAATATTTCATAAGATTACAATGACATTTAACTCTTTTAAGAAACACTTGTTTTTTAATAAAAAAGAAAATAAAAGTCTCATTTGCTTATGACATGAAATCTGAAAGACATTGTAAAGGATTTTCATGGACCGATCAGAGCAATAGATATTTAGATAGTTCCATATAACTACTTACCATAATTACTTGAACCTACTTGATGCATCGATCTATAAAACATTTCTACTATGTAGACTCAAATATTTACAAAGGGCAGTGAATCTCTGGGTATTCAAGAAAAAAAGGAGAAAGAGTAGGAGAGAGTAAGGGGAGGAGGAAAGGGAAGAAGAGAAGGATGTTTAATTGCCTAAAAGGACGGTTCCCTCCCCAATTATAACAGCATTTTGTTATGTACAATTCCATCATAGGCTCCGGTGCTCTAGAAGTCTATTTAGATTAAGAAACAGTTACGCTTAGTTTGGAGTTTTGTTCAATATGTTTCAAGTTCTGATCCACTAAGACTCTTTCACAAGAGTGGCTTATATCAAGGACCTATTTGTAGACAGAAAAGTAAAAGGATTTGTGAATATATCAAAATGTCTATGAGTATAAAAGCTTAAAGCAAGTGGAGTCATATGAAGACCTAAGAAAAGATTTAAAAAGTCTCTCATGGGGCCAGGCCTGGTGGCTCACTCCTGTAATCCCAGCACTTTGGGAGGCTGAGGCGGGTGGATCACGAGGTCAGGAGATCGAGACCATCCTGGCTAACACGGTGAAACCCCATCTCTACTAAAAACACAAAAAATTAGCTGGGTGTAGTGGCAGGCACCTGTAGTCCCAGCTACTCCAGAGGCTGAGGCAGGAGAATGGCGTGAACCCAGGAGGTGGAGCTTGCAGTGAGCTGAGATTGTGCCACTGCACTCCAGCCTGGGCGACAGAGCGAGACTGCGTCAAAAAAAAAAAGAAAGAAAGAAAGAAAAGAAAGAAAAAGAATTGATTATGTTTCACCAGTTTTACTGGAGTAACCAAGTCTACATGAAAGGCAAAGCATGGTCACCAGTTATGGAATCCCAGGTAGGATCAGGAATGCATTAGGAAAGTGCTAATTGCTTCAACATAATTCTTCAAAGCCTGCAAAAGTCAGGGATTAGGAGAATGAAGGTTAGTAAAGCTTGTTTTGGGTAAAGATGTGATGTGAAAGAAAAGCCATTGAGATGGGATCCACTAAGTGACAAGGCTGTGTTCCAGATTATTATTATTTTGAAACGGATTTTTGCTCTTGTGGCCCAGGCTGGAGTGCAATGGCATGATCTTGGCTCACTGCAACCTCCACCTCCCGGGTTCAAGTGATTCGCCAGCCCTTAGCCTCCCAAGTAGCTGGGATTACAGGCATGTGCCACCACGCCCAGCTAATTTTGTATTTTTGGTAGAGACAGGGTTTCACCATGTTGGCCAGGCTGGTCTTGAACTGCTGACCTCAGGTAATCTATCGGCTTCGGCCTCCCAAAGTGCTCAGATTACAGGCATGAGCCATCATGTCTGGCTTCAGATGATATTTTTTACCTGTAGAACGTGAGCTCCCAAAGGAAACGCCTAATAAAGTGATTTGAACACAGAAATAAGGCAATAAATATGTTGAAAAAAATGAATCTAAATTGCCTTTTAAAATCATTTATGAATGACAGCATAGCAATTACAAATTTAACACAGCAGGCTACAGTAATATAACCAAACCTCAATATATTCACTTAATCAACAAATACCTATTGAATACCTTACAGACGCCAGGCTGTGTTTTAGGCAGTGGGGATTCAGACATATGCAAAACAGAAAAAGTCGCAGACTTCACGGTGTTTACACATCAGTGATAAGGGCATAGCATATCTGGACAATTACCTGAATTAAAATGTTTAACATTCTCTAAAGAACAGACATTTTAATGATTTTTCAAATAATTTCACCATGAATATACCAATTGACTAGGTATTTCACTTCCTTAAGAATTGCTGGCTCTGGAAAAGAATGCAACAAATCCTATCAGATTATGCCTTAAAAATGTGCAAAATGTTTGTTGTCAGATCTGGCTGTACATTCATTAGGCTGTATTCATAATTAACAAATTTTATTTAGATTTTTTTAGATATAAGTCAGACGGCAAGCTGCTAGGAGCAAGCCATTACAAAAAAAAGTAAAAAGAAAAACATAGTGTCCTTTCTCTTGAGGCACTTACATTCTAATGCGAGAGGTTGCAAGTCACAAAGAAATATACTTAAACACAAATGTCCAAACATGAACATACTTTCTAATTCAAATGCAAAATGCATATGTGGTATAGAAACAGAAATGAATCCGTAACATACTTTGGAATGAATGAATCAGTGCAGGTCAGCCATATATGAAAATATTTAGCCTACCCAAGGATCTATTTGTTAAATGTTTTCAAAAAATTTAGTGCGGTTATTCTCAATAATATGAGTGCAAAAACACATTTTAAACAGAAATCTTTCTCCTTTCTAATCTACTGTTTATTAGTGAGTGCTCTGACAGGTAATAGATGGTGCACTTGGCTTATGATAATTTGTGGAGGGGTTAAGGACTAATTATCCAGGTGTAAATAGGGTGTGGGGGAATCTTCAGGGATACAGTGGGAACCCAGGGGTAACCACAGAGGTGCTGTCACCACCCCTAGGCCTGAAGGACTGAGGGAGGGAGAGGTTTCTGGAACTGAGGAGAGAGAGTCCTGTGGGGCAGGCTGCCTTGAAAGGAAGCAAGAGCCTTCCGACCAGAGCAGGGAGAAAAGGGTGTAGGTGCACTTGGAAGGGCGAATGGAAGACATGTGACATGCACCACATATACTGTTGCCCACCCAAGTTAATTAAATAGTCATTCAATATTTATTGAGCACCTATTACGCACCAACCCCTGTACTACGGAAGGACTCTAAAAGAAGAGTAGGTAATTGTGTCTGTCCTCAATAATTCAGAGCCTAGTGTAGATGACAGACTTACAAACACACTAAGTAATGTGCATTGATTTAGGCAAGTTCTGTAACAGAAATTTGCAAAAGTGTTGTGAAAACAAAGAGGGTTGAGGAAGAGCTATCCTTTGGAAAGGGACATTATTAGGGAATTGCTGACACACAGCCTTTACCAGTAAGATTAGGTTAATTGCATTCAAGATAACAAAGAGGTCACTGATTTATGGGCCTATAATTCTACTGATATATTTACATAGATAAAAGCATATACATTAAGAGGTCTCACCAAGGACTCCAAGAGTTTTTGTTTTTGTGTTGTTTTAAACCACAATTTATATCAGAAATAGTGCATTGCAGTCACATTATGTTGAAGGAATCTGCTTAAGTTCATACAGCCACTTAGTAGCAGAGAGGACAAGGACTCAGGTTTCCTGGCTTTCTGCCAAGGTGAATCTTGGAGGTGTTACATGTTTTCGATGTAACTTTAGGTGTACCTAAATTAAATTAGTTGCCTTTCTCCTCTCATCATTGCTCTAGTACATTTCATTTCTCTTCATCCTTCATTCTTATTACACTGATTGGAGGGCCTCTTGAAACTGGCATCAGTGAACGTCTTAAGAATCAAAAGCTCAGAGTCCTATATCTGTCGGTTAGCAGTAAATATCAGTAATGTGTTTTTCACTTTACTTTGTGGTAGCCTGTACTTTCCTGGTGTAATTTCTTTTCATATAATGTGTGAATGTTACAGTATGATGTCAACATGGTGAAATGCATAACCATATGGTTGCCACATAATTGAATGCTCCAATCTGTGAATTGTGCTTTGAGCAATTACTGTAGTGACCTAATTGTTGCCATTCCCTGTTTTGTTAGTGACAATTATTCCGACTACCTTAATGCAGCAGACTTACCAATATATTGATTTACTCATTTCTACAAGACTGTGAGTGAACTCCCAGGGACCCTCCCTGGGCCTTAACATGATGCCTGGTATATTGCAGATGCTCTACACTTGTTTAATCATCCAACATGCATTTTAGCATCATGCATTTAGCATCTAATGTCTAATACATTGCGGGCACTGCAGTTGGGATACAAATATAAATATGACATAGTCACTGGCTTCAAGAGGCTCAGACTAAGTTTAATTCAATTTTACTGCTTTTTAGGCAGACCAGTACTGTGTGGTAAAACGCCAGGCTAGTGAAGGGACACCTTCAAACATGATAATGAGAGCAGTTGTATGATTCATGTTGCTTAGACTAGAGCCTATGTAGCTCACAGGCTGAATTTACTTGGCAAGCAAAATAATTGCTCTTGCAATAGCCCAAATGTCACTGCTTCTGATGGGCTGCCTTCTGCTCTTCTTCTAACTGATGGGACTGATGGCTGGAGGTTGCCTGGCTATCAGAAGCCTTTTCTTTTCTTTCTCCTCAAAGGTCAAAGATGTGCCTTCCTCCATCCATCCCTACCTTTTTTGTTGCTCCTTTGGAAATATTCCCCAGTTCTGGCTTAGAGCTAATACAGTTGAGCACTGAGGTTTGTTCCTGCACTTTGTTTTCAAACTTTCAGGTGTTTTGCTCATGTTGTCCATGCAAATTTTTACACGTTTAAGAAGAAACAAAGTTTACTTTTGTGCTCAAGGAAAAACTGATGTCTTTGGCAAAATGATGCCTTATATGAACTTTCTGGTTTTAAAAGTTTTCTTAATTTCAGTTTTGATTGACTCTTTTTTTTTTTTTATCATTGAGCAGGTTAAGCAATAGAAGTTATTATGTGTATTCTAGAAATATGCTTTTCAAAATGCTTTGTGAACATGGAAAATAAGTATAGCTTATATGTTATTAAAAATGAGTTTCTTTTATGCGACATGAATATTTGGGGTGAGAACCAGTAATGCAAGAGAAAGTAAACAATTCTGCTGAAAAGTTTTTTATAACTGCAGAGATATAGAAATTGCCAGATAGCCAGGAGCGGTGGCTCACGCCTGTAATCCCAGCACTTTGGGAGGCTGAGGCGGGTGGATCACGAGGTCAGGAGTTCGAGACCAGCCTGACCAACATGGTGAAACCCAGTCTCTACTAAAAATACAAATCAAAATTAGCCAGGCATGGTTGTGTGCCTGTAATCCTAGCTTCTCAGGAGGCTGAGGCAGGAGAATCACTTGAACCCAGGAGGCGGAACTTGCAGTGAGCCGAGATTGCACCATTGCACTCCAGTCTGGGTGAAAGAGTGAGACTCCGTCTCAAAAAAAAAAAAAAGAAATTGCCAGAATGGTTGCCAGTGAGTAAAGGGTCATCAGGAAACCCATTTCATTTTGTGGTGTTCAGACCTACAGTAAAAGAGTACAGATGTTTTCTTCTTTTATTCTTGTCTGCAAAGTCCACACATAAAGTCAACGATGTGAGAAAATAAAAGCTGCTTTGGTTATGGATTTTGGAGCAGCCCTGCAACTCCATAATATTATTTATGAAATACCTCAGAAATTTCTGGAAAAATAGAGGTATCAAAAGGAACACTGGGAAAACAAATAGTTTTAGAAGAATCTTTTTAAAATATTATGTTTGGTAAATAAAAGACAAAAGTTATATAGACCATGAAGTGTTACAAGCATAAAAAAGGGGCAGGGAAAGATTATCACCCAACCTCCTGAAAAAACACAGTAAATTTAAACCACAACATTCTTTCAAGGTAACTTAAGGAAAGATGTTAAGTCTGCTTCCCTTTTTGTTTTCATACAAGAGATTTACTCTGCTCTCTATAAAAGGACGTGTTTTCTTGTAACTGCAACAGTTAGACTTCTCTATTGTAATCTGGAAATCTACGGCTTTGGGGTACTCCAAGCATAGCTTTTTGTTGTGTGCTCTTTCTGCTGTGCAACGCTGTGCTGCAAAGGATGTCACTTTAATTATTCAGTAGCCCATCTTTTAAGCCCCTTAAAGGTTATAGGGCACATTCTGTCTAAACACTCAGTAAAAGTCAAGGTAAGGTACCATCTTAGATCCAAGGATTCTTTCAGTTCTACTGGTCCTTAACTGATGCTCACAATTCCCCAAATTAGTTGGTAAATGGTGGTCTCTTTAATGATATTACTTCACCCTTCAATAAAGTTGATTATAAACAAATTGCAGCCAGCAGCCAAATTCAGCACAGATTATGTGCAACTGCATTACTGCCTGGGGTGGCCTCTTTTACCTATGCACACCTTAGCTGAGGCTGTGTTCTGGCATGCCGGGCAATAATATCCAGGCCCTCTGCTGCTCTGCCTGCGAGATAGTGTGGTTGCCTCGGGATATGCCAACACACTCAAAAGAAAAACAGAGGTGAAATCCACTTTACCGTATGGAGTATAACTACTGTCCCTTAAAAACTGTCCAGGCAGTATATGCATGGCTGTGAGTAAACCAATGATGATTACAAAATGCAACAAATGCCACACCAAGTAACCCAAGGGCTCTACATCTTGCCATTATCGAATAAAGAAGGTACTTTCAAGGCTTTACTGTTTTTAAGGTCTATATCCTGGCTTGTGTAAACATATATGGTCATCACTAAATAGATTCCTCTCTGTTACAGAGCCAACAAAGAACTTTTTTTAAGCCCTCACTTCCTCCCCAGGAAATGGTGTATATTCAGAGAGGAAGCTGTCTTCCTGTTTTCTCCATACTAACACTCTTGCTGGGTTTTTTTCTAAGCTCCCAAACTCAGAGTCTCCATCATATGGAACAAACTCTTCTTAGCAACTGGCCACATTTTTTGCTGCAGTGATTTTAAAAAAAGATTTATTTTCCATAAGTCATAAAAAGTATTATTAGTCTGCTTTGTCATCTACTATATTCTTAAGTACTATGTCCCCTCCCAATCTCTATCTTATTCAACCTATAATAAGGGCATTGGATTCATCCAGTGGGGTCATTCTGTCAAAATTCTTAGCAAAATATATCAACTCTCAGCTTCCCAATTACAAAAGCAACTTGACAGGGCACCTGCTTTTTATTATTTCAGTGTTGTATGATACAAACCCAATGTGCCTGGCACCCAAGAATGAAATATAATTCAAGAACGTTTTATACATTCTGCTCTAATATTTTAGCATTTCAGCATTGATTTCTGGGACTATTAAAAGAACCATTTGGAAACAAACGGAGTCTTTTCTTTAGTTGTTACAGTCAGTTAAGGAACTCTTGTTTCATTTATTTCATGTAGAGATACTTGAAGTAATAAAGTTCAGATAAATCTGAAAATTAAGGCAGGGCTAACCCTGGATGATATTTTAAATGAGATGAATTTTGAGTTTGTTAACTCACTAGCTTATAAATTCTGGTAATATGACAAAATAAAGTTCTTTAACATCCCCAATGATAACACTAGCTCACCAGCAATGGATCCAAACCAAGATGAAATCTCTGAATTGCCAGAAAATAACTCAGAAGGTCAATTATTAAGCTAATCAAGGAGGCACCAGTGAAAGGTGAAGTCCAACTTAAAGAAAAAAAAAGCAACTTGACAGGGCACCTGCTTTTTATTATTTCAGTGTTGTATGATACAAACCCAATGTGCCTGGCACCCAAGAATGAAATATAATTCAAGAACGTTTTATACATTCTGCTCTAATATTTTAGCATTTCAGCATTGATTTCTGGGACTATTAAAAAGAACCATTTGGAAACAAACGGAGTCTTTTTCTTTAGTTGTTACAGTCAGTTAAGGAACTCTTGTTTCATTTATTTCATGTAGAGATACTTGAAGTAATAAAGTTCAGATAAATCTGAAAATTAAGGCAGGGCTAACCCTGGATGATATTTTAAATGAGATGAATTTTGAGTTTGTTAACTCACTAGCTTATAAATTCTGGTAATATGACAAAATAAAGTTCTTTAACATCCCCAATGATAACACTAGCTCACCAGCAATGGATCCAAACCAAGATGAAATCTCTGAATTGCCAGAAAAATAACTCAGAAGGTCAATTATTAAGCTAATCAAGGAGGCACCAGTGAAAGGTGAAGTCCAACTTAAAGAAAAAAAAAAAAATCCGCCGGGCGCGGTGGCTCAAGCCTGTAATCCCAGCACTTTGGGAGGCCAAGATGGGCGGATCATGAGGTCAGGAGATCGAGACCATCCTGGCTAACACGGTGAAACCCCGTCTCTACTAAAAAAATACAAAATCTAGCCGGGCGAGGTGGCGGGCGCCTGTAGTCCCAGCTACTCCGGAGGCTGAGGCAGGAGAATGGCGGGAACCCGGGAGGCGGAGCTTGCAGTGAGCTGAGATCCGGCCACTGCACTCCAGCCCCGCGATAGAGCAAGACTCTGTCTCAAAAAAAAAAAAAAAAGAAAAAAAAAAGAAATAAAAAAAATCATACAGGATATGAATGGAAAAATCTTCAGTGAAATAGACAGCATAAATAAAAACCAATAACAATTTCTGGAAATGAAGGACACACTTAGAGAAATGTAACTTACCAGTTTGTTAACAACTCGATGTGTCAATTATCTGTTAAGTCAAGGGTTTTCAAAATGTGCCCAGAAGACTTCCTGCATCAGAATCATCAAAGTGCTTGTTAAAATGCAGATTCCTCAGTCTCCTTCCAGAATGATCAAATCAGAATCTATGAAGTAGCCCTAAGAATCTGCATTTTTGGCATCTTTCCAGTTTGATTACTTAAGGGTGTGATAAAGACATAAGGGGTTAGTGCTCCCAGGGATATTTACTTGTTCACAGAGAACAACCAAAGACTTGAAAACTTTGAAAACCTGTACCTATTTTTTTGGGGGGGCAGGGGATGCAGTCTTTTGGGACAAGAGTACCTTCTTCATATCCCTCAAATTTCATAATAAAAGCAGTTCCATCTTCATCTACTTACGAATTGAACTCTAGGGATCATATATCAAGAAAGGCTGGGTGCAGTGGCTCACGCCTGTAATCCCAGCACTCTAGGAGGCCAAGGTAGGTGGATCACTTGAGGTCAGGAGTTCGAGACCAGACTGGCCAACATGGTAAAAACCTGTCTCTACTGAGGCAGGAGAATCACTTGAACCCAGGAGACGGAGGTTGCAGTGAGTGGAGATCGCGCCACTGCATTCCAGCCTGGGTGACAGAGTGAGACTCCGTTTCTAAAACAAACAAACAAATAAAAAACAAGCAAAGTATCAAGAAAAAAATAATTGCATTCTTTATTGGCATCCTGTAACATACTGTATTGGGAAGATATTCTGAAGATAATTAACCTGGGCATTATAAAATCTATAGGCTCCTTTAATTGTAATTATTTTGAGTGCATTTCCACTTTAACAATGCCACAAAACAAGAAATTATTTTTTAAATTACCCTCCAGGAAAAGAAAGAAGAAATACAGTTTAATTTCTTATATCAAGCAATAAACCTCAATATCTCTCACTATGCATGGAATAGTTAAGAATAGTTTAATAATATATTAGTGGTCATTTCTGGGGGCATACTTTACAGTGAATGTTCAAGATTTTGATAGAAAAGCAGACTTCAAAACAAACTGAAGTGGTGAATTTAGACAATCAGTAGTTAACAATACCTAACATCAAAGATTCTCAGTTAATTTTGTTTTCTTTTGTTCTCAATAATGACTACAACATGTGCCTTATTTTATTTTATTTTTGTTATTTTTTAAGATGGAGTCTCACTCTGTTGCCCAGGCTGGAGGGCAGTGGCATGATTTTGGCTCACTGCAACCTCCACCTTCCGGGTTCAAGCAATTCTCCTGCCTCAGCCTCTCAAGTAGCTGGGATTACAGGCACGTGCCACCACACCTGGCTAATTTTTGTATTTTTGTAGAGATGGAGTTTCACCATGTTGGCCAGGCTGGTCTGGAACTCCTGACCTCAGGTGATCCGCCCACCTCGCCCTCCCAAAGTGCTGGGATTACAGGCCTGAGCCACTGTGCCTGGCTGCCTTATCATTTTAGATATGTCCAAAACACAGTTTATATAAATTTACCAAATGATTTATCAATTACTTACTAATGAGTATAGAATTGAGATAATTAAAAGGTATTCATTCATTTAATATAGAACAACCCATTAGACTTATGTTCAAAAAGCTCTAAAACTTGTTAAGTCCTCTGACAAGTCGTTCAATCTTTCTAAGAATTATTATTATTATTATTATTATTTTATTTATTTATTTTTTGAGACAGAGTCTCACTCTGTCACCCAGGCTGGAGTGCAGTGGCGCAATCTCAGCTCACTGCAAACTCCACCTCCTAGGTTCATGCCATTCTCCTGCCTCAGCCTCCTGAGAAGCTGGGACTACAGGCGCCCACCACCACACCAGCTAATTGTTTGTATTTTTAGTGGAGACGGGGTTTCACCATGTTAGCCAGGATGGTCTCGATCTCCTGACCTCGTGATCCGCCCGCCTTGGCCTCCCAAAGTGCTGGGATTACAGGCGTGAGCCACTGTGCCCGGTCCTTTCTAAGAATTATTTACTCATCTGGAAAACAGGAGTAACAAGAGGAACTGTGTCAAAGAGATACTGGGGGGATTAAATTATACATATGATGTACTTAGCACAGCACCTAGCGTAGAGTAAGTGCCGAATAAATGTTAGTTACTATAATTATTATTAATATTTTCTTATCTCTAGGCACAATGTTCAACAATTAACTGCATATCATACTTTTATAAAACCAATATATAGATATATTGTTCAACTTTTCACACTATTTTACTCTATAGTATATGTGAATATAATTGGTTTAATTATAAATTCCAAAATTTGAAATTCCTTTGTCTCTTCCTTTTCCATAGCTTCATATATGCACTACTTCTATAAACTACATGTGAAGCTGACTTTTTTCTATCCATTTATTGGACTACATTTAGATTTATGTCCTCACCTATCTTTGGATTTTATATAATAATCAGAAATTTGGAGTCAGATTACCTTATGTATAATGGTTAACTTTTAAAGAAATTTAAGTGAGTTAAAGTTCAATAAACTTTAGAGAAACCTAAAAGTCACAGAAAGCCTTAAAGGCACATACATATTTTTTAAATCCTAATTTTACACTGTTAGCATCTTGACATGATATCAACACCATTTATGAAGACATTCTTTGTTAATTAGTTTATGGGGTGTTAGGTGAATTATTTAGTAAATGGTTATCAGAAATCAAATATTTAACTATAAACCTTGAATGATAACCAATATTCCTCTGATCTTAATAATTGTTGTAAGTACATTACTTCAACAACTATTTATTGAACTCCTTTTGAGTGGAAGACATTGTCCAATGTGATAGGGTCTTTGAAATTAAACAAAGAAAATCTTGCTATCCAATTTGATGAGCTCAAAGTCTGTTGGGAGAGACAGATGTAAAAAAAAAATCATAATATAAAAATAAGAATGAAATACTGACTTGCAGGGATCCAAGGGGGAGTTGTAAGAGAAGGGAAGATCAGAGGTACGGTGGGGTCTTTGAGGATGTCACACATCTCATGTCAGGTAAGTACTTAAGGAAAGGTGGCAAGTTTACTGTAAATGAAACTCAGGGGTCCACAGGGTACCTAGTGGAGCAGATGGAAATGGGTTGGAGCTCTAATCCTGGAAACTGCTAATATATTACAATAGTTTGGATTCTTCTTTAGGTACTAGTTGAGGACCTAACATTTTTCCTAACAGAAGATCCACAAAGATAAAATTCAGTTTTGAAAGTTATCTGTGGCAGAATACAGAGGGAAGATTAGATAGAATGGAGAGAACTAGGCCACAGAGAAGAGTTAGATAGCCATGATGAAAAAAAGATGAGTCCTGAACTAAGGCAACTGTATCAGTAATAGGAAAGAGATGCCAGGTTCAAGAGATATTTCAAGATAAAATAAAAATGATTTGAAAACTGGATATGGAATTTGGGCAAGGAGCTGAAAATGCTTGATTAATCAGGCTACAGAAGGAAGACAGAGAGAAAGAGAGAGAGAGAGAGAGAGTGTGTGTGTGTGTGTGTGTGTAGACGGGGGACTGGTAATCTCATTTGTGAATACAATTTTTGAAGTGCCTGTAGGACACAGGCAGAGATATTCAAGAGGCAATGAGATCTGGCAGTTAAGTGAGAAAGTTAAGTTAAAGATAATGAATACAGGAGTCCACGTCAGTTAGATGGTAACTGAGGACACAAGAGTGCCTGCGATCACCGAGAAGAGCAGGCAGAATCAAAGACAGACAAGGACAGATCCTAAAGAATGTAACATAATTTAAGGGTTCACCCAGGAAGAGGATCCAGTAAAGAAGGAGCAAGTAGAGCAGAGAGAGGCAAGTGGCAATCTGGAAAGCAAAGTAATAACACAAACTGTAATGACTTATGTCCCAACTTAATAGTAGAGGAGATTTTTTAGGAAGCAGAGATTGTCATCATCTTATCAGCCAGCAGCAGTGGGTGAGCCTCCTCTCAAGAGACCAGGCTGCTAACAAGGAGTTAACTCACTGTCACCACCCTTTCACAATCTCCCGTAGAAGTGCTAGCAGAAAGAAAATAGTCCCATGATAGAGACGGCGGAAGAGAGAAAGAAGGAACAAGACGTTTAGATAACTCATAAATGAGTCATCAGCCCATAAACAAGAAAGAGTCAGCAACATGGTAATTTAAGTGACACTGAATCTCTGCAGGCAAATTGCTTGGTATAACTCAAAAATTATTGATGAATGAACTTGGGTAGACACTCCACCAGCCAGGGCTTTGGTTTCCTCATCTTACAATTAGGAGGAATGGGTGACATAAACTCTATGAGCCTTTCTAACCAAAGCATACCAAGAGCCCAATTGGTCCTCACAAGTATCATATGAGGTAGGAACTATTTTTAGCCTATTTTACAAGTGAGGTAACCAAGATACGGAGAGTTTAGAAAATGGACCCACACAGGAAAAGAGTAGAAAAGCTGTTTCGAATTTGAGGCTTTCCGACTACAAAGCCTATGTGCTACAGCACCCCCATTGGAGCTCTTAGAACTTTCGAACAACTTATTCTTTCTTTTTTTAAAATGCAAGGCTGTGAGGGAATCTGGATAGGTATTGCTACCTGCACAACAGGTAAAGAAACTGGGAATTTGCCTACAACTATATGCCCAGTAATGGGGAGCCCTAATTCAGGTCTCCTAATTCTACTCTACTTTATGATCTTTTAAAGGCCAGTAAGTACATTCCATTAGCAAACATTAACCTTGAGACCAAAATTAACATCTTGGAAAGAAACTACTGTTACTCTTATAACTTTATAAAATATCCTTTCTTTCTAGAAATCATAGCACCCCATATGGAAATAAATCATCTGAGATTCTACCTTAAGAAGTGTTGATGGTAGTTTAAGTATAGCCCTCTAAAAAGTAGCAGCTTTTCCTACATCATCTTACTAGTTAATCTTCCTGGGAACGGGCTGATATTTACTCATCCCAGGAGACCACTGAATTGTCTGGACTCCAAAAGATACCAAGGATAAGGTTTTAAGTTCCCCACCATTAGTCATCACGTGGAGAAGAGTGACAGAGCTCTTTACAGATGTACTGCCTTGTCTTTGCCCTTAAAATAAACAATGTTCAATGAGTTTAAATTAGGAAAAGTCATTAAAGAGTGCCTCCCTCCCTTAAAAGTGGTTGGTTCCCTGGGTAATATGTGAAATACTTGGTGGTCTCCAGACGACAGTATCAGATAGGCTAACAATGAATTTGAGAGCTTTGCAAAGAAAAGTTAGACAGAATGGATCAGGTTAAAGTGGATACAAATGCCCAACTACAAATTCTAATTATTCTCTTTCCCACTCCTGGAACAAAGAGACAATTGTAAAATATATTTTGTATGTATGCATACACACATATACATATATACAAATAGCAAAAGTATCTCCTCCTGTTATTATTGATGCTCAGAATTTCTATGGAATGTAATATATGTGCAGGTTTTTTTTTTTTTTGAGACGGATCTGGCTTGTCGACAACAGTAGCTAGGAGTAAGCAAGATGGCACAAAAAATCTCGGACTCACTAGCACTCACCTCCTGAGGACTTACCATACTACTCTGCCACACTCACACAGAGTACTGGGACTTACAGGCAAAAAAAAAAAGTCCCGCCACCTCGGCAGCTAGTTTTTGTTATTTTTAGTAGAGACGGGGTTTTCATCGTGTTAGCCAGGGATGGTCTCGATCTCCTGACCTCGTGATCCGCCCGTCCCTCGGCCTCCCAGAAGTGCTGGAATTACAGGCTTGAGACACCGTGCCCGGCCATATGTGCAGTTTTAATAGTTAAATAATAAAATGTGAATACTTCTTTAGAACTAGGAAATAGCTAATTTCTAATATAGGTGTTTTGAGGCCATGCCTAGGTCATTCTGGTAAACTGATATTGTGGAGAAAACGTTTTTGAGTCATGAAATTCTGCATTCAAATCTTAGCACTTCCTCTTATAGCTCTGTAGATCCAAGTTACTTAACTTTTCAGAGCTTCAGATTTCAAAACATCTGTAAGATGGAGGTAAGAGCACCAACTTTTGGGGATTCTTATAAAGATTAAATGTGATAAATAATGTAATCTCTCTAGAACCTTGAGTTCTCATTTGCCTTTATTGCTTCCTATTCCTCTTGTGATCATGTACAACAAAATAGGAAACATTTGCTAATGTCGGTAAGCCATGAACTCAATTCCAAAGCAGGAGGTTTAAATAACCAAGAAAACTCCAGGAACTGATGCCATTATTTTCCTGATGAGAAACGCTCATAGTCATGTAAAATAAATCACACACTTACTTCTAGGTCATTGGCCAACATTTTTGTCTTCAGTGGTGGTGATTGGCTACTCACATTACCCTCTGCAAGAGGCTCTATTTTAGTAGAAGTTGTCGAGTAGCTGATGTGCGCTGAAAACTATAGAAAGTCACCCTTTCCTCAAGTTCTTAATTGCATCCATTTGTTTAAAAATGCTGAAAACGCACGTGCTCTGACCTTTCTGAGATTTGAACTCAGATCCAATGAGGAAGTAGAGGCTGAGGATTAGGAAAGGACCATGTGTCTTTGGAAGTTGGCCATGTGCCTCGTATAGTTGATCTTGGATACTTGAGATTAGGTCCAGTGGTTCCCTCACTTTCTTTGCTTCACAAATTAAAAAGACCTAGCTCATAAGAGATGTCTGTGTGTCCCTTTCTTGCACTAGGAATATGGGAAAGCTGCTTAAGAAACTGCTGCTTGCAGCTCATGAAATCAAGAGTCATTTGTGTAGTAAAGTGAATTGGCCACTTATATTTGTACAAAGTTGAAAAGAGGGTGGGCTGGGGAATGGGGTAATTCCAACTCAGAAATAAATCATCTGAGTGGACTGTATAACCCTTGAAATGCTGGGGCAGGTTGCTGGGTTCACAGAGAGCAGGTCCCCAGCACTGACATCCTTCCAAGTAACAAATCTTCATCAAGGCCTTATGACCTCTTTAACACCAACATATAACACAGAAGATTTCAGATCATAGTGTGCTCTCTCTTCCACTTCCTGTTATTTTTAATTCTCTGCTTTGTTTCATGTTTTTAAAAGTCTTTACTAACACTTCTAGGGGCAACTTCTGAATCAGACAGTGGCCAGTAATTTCTCTGACGAATACACTTTGCTGTCCCCTCTCTGGGGCTGAGGAAATCCGAGGCAGGAAATGGTCAGTGGCTTGTTCAGTGTGGTGTAGAAAGGTGGAGATAGAGCATGAGCAGTTCACTGGTTAATTAAGCCCACTGAACCCTGCTGCCACCTGGAAATGGGCCCTGGGCTCATTCCTGCACTTCCTCTTCCACACCTGCAGCTCAACAGAGCCCAGCTGCAGCCACCCCCCGCCCCCCTCCCCGGCTGCTAGCTGCCACTGCTTTGGCTGGTTGTTCCCTCTCTTTAACCCATTTTTTCTCAGTCTTGGATCTTTAATCATTTTCAGTCAAATGATTGATCCAAGTCCAGAAATTATAGAGCCACAGATTGGAACAACCAAGGCAATGAGAATGTCTTTCTAGCTTTCTAAACTTAGGCTCAAAAGGACTTCCAAACACATTTCATAAAATTATTATCTGAAAGCACAGGGGAACAAGTCTAAGGCTAAGACATGTATTGCATATTTTGAGGCTGAGTTACATACTCGATTTGCTTAAAAAAAAAAAAAACGAGTATTTAGTATGATGTTTGTGAAGTCACATGTCCCAGTCCACAGGAACTACACAAACTGTGTCTTCAGAAGTTGGTAATCTCTTTTAGGCATGCTTAGGCCAGAAGAAGAAGATGTAAAATTGGATACGGGAAAAAGGTTCTCAGTGTTGCACAGAGGGAAGAACCAGAAAGATCTTAGCCTACTCCTCAACCTAAACCCTAAATTCATACTCGGCCTTTTCTTTTCAGTTTGTAGTTTGACTTTTCTGCCCTAAAGTCTATGGCTCTGATGAACTCCCAGGAAGAGGAAGCCACTGCTTTCTTCCATTTTAATGCCTCTGTTAAAGGCCACCTCAAATTTCACCTTTCTCATAAGGCTTTCCTCAATTCTTCCCAGAGAATTTTACTTCACTTCTCTTCACTGCCCCAATTTTTATTGTTGGTACTATTAAATTTGTAGCTTTATAATATGGAAGGTTTACATGGGTGTGTCTGGTCCTGGTATTCTATTTATCTATATTCCCCTAGAGTGTCCAGGCCATGGTGCGCTCCAGATCACTGAATAAAATGCTCATGGATCATTTGTGTGTGCTGTGTATTACAGACACTATTCTGAAAATGAAAAGCAGAAAGAGACTCAGTCTCTGTTTTCAGGAAGTATGGAGCCCATTGAGAGAAGAAAGCAGGGAAGCAACTGATTAGAAGCCAACGTAATGTGCTTTCTCACAGAGGGTGTGAATTCAGGGCTGGAGCAACATGGCGCAGGGGCACCCAACTTTGGGTAGGACACTGGGGAGTAGAGGTCAGGGTGACTTTTGAATTGAGACTTGGAAAAGCAAAGGTTTGCCAGGAGACAAAGGGCATGGGTAATTCCACCGGGGGCAGGAGGAGGTACACAAGAAAACAGGTATGCAAGAGGCCCTGAAGCGAAGTATTCAGGGAATTAGGAATATGACTAGAGACCAGGGAGTGTGAGAGCAGGATGGTGCGGATGTGGAATGAAGAACCAGACCTACGTGTTCTAATTCAGTGGATACATAAGCGCATCCAACATACTTTGCTCAGTGCTCACTACATGTTACATTGCTATTCCTATGACAGTATAATAAGTATTTGCTTAGCTAATTCACAAATGGTCAATTTATACTAGCTCCGTGTCACTGGAAATATTTCCCTTGATCATCGCGAATGCAGTGAAGGAAAAAGTGAGAACGCTCACTCCTGTGCGTTTACTAAAAGTAACTGCACACGCGCAAAGGCACTGTCCATCTAAATAACTAAAAATATAATAGGACATGGTGACTGTCACTCCATGGTGCTGATGATACAGTTCACACAGCACTAGATGCTGCCCTGCACTGTTCTCACTTGTAGCGTGTTATGTCAATAGACTCTATGAAACATCGTATTTAGATTCCCCCATACTTCAATCCAGAGAACACTGTCCACTGATAATTTATTCTAGCAACTTCCTTCACTGTGTTATCTGTGCTTTTGCTCTATGGTTTCCTATTTTACAGACCCAACCTTTAAGTCCTCCTCTCTTTTTGAAGGTAGAAAAGAATAAGACAGGACACAGAAGCTTGTAGGAGTAGGTGAAGGTGAATAATGGTTGGCAACTTTCTAGTTGATCATATACCTGAAAATATGTTACCCTGATGGAGTGAACACCTTTTGAAACCACAGCTTGGTTCAGATATGTTGTTAGTATTAGATTTTACTATGTAGCCAGTGCATTAATTTATGCATCATCATCTTGACCATTCATCCTTAAAAGTATTAACCCAGTGTAATTCAGTACTTCTTTGGTAAACCTTCCATAGGAAGATTACGACAATTTTAGTGATTATAAACTATCTAGGCTTAGCAGATGCTGGTAATCTATGGGAATCATGACCTGAAAGGATTTATGTCTAAATGTGATTTAAAATCCCCCCTTCAAGACTCCAATTTACCTTTCACAGTTTGCCTCTCTCAAAGTACATTTCTCTCCAGAATACTTTTTCCTATTAAATGATACCAGGTAAGCTCGGTATTACATAGGTAAATACATTTGCTTTGTGCTGTTGAGGTACTTGTATTAATTCCAAGTTGTTTTGAAAAATGCACTAGGAAAAACGTTTGGTGTGCCTTTTGAATTTTTCCACAGTAGTGTCAGTGACAGAAGGCAGCTGTAACACTGGCTTTGACTTGGTTTAAAGGCTGATATTTGACTCCAACTCCAAAAACAATCATCATTCTTATAATTCAATCCTAAGGGCCATGCCTCCTCAGTGAACCCCACTTAATTGTCATCTTTAATAGGGGTATTACTTGGAAATCCAGTTTTCAACTTATCTTTTTTTCTTATCCTCAGGGTACACGGCATGAAATGCATTTTTATCCTGATGCAGAGCAAGTGACTTACTTGGGTCAACTGACTACTATTTTAAGGCCAGAATTTCTTGAAAGAATAAAGTACAAAAACACAGAAATTTTATACTGTTTCCACAAAATTACTTTTGTTAGGTAACCTCCTACCCCATTGGTCTCATTTTAAAATGAAACATATTTTATGGGAATGTGTAACATGACACTTTTTCTTTTTGTTTTTTAGTTTGAGGTCTTCACATAGAAAAGTATTTATATATGCCAGAAAATTCAAATCCCAGAGTCTCCCCTCCAATTCCTGACTGGGTAGGTTGCCAGATAAAATGTAAAAGCCCAGTCAAATTTGAATTTCAGATAAATAACAAATAAGTTTTTAAAAGTTATAAGTATGTCCCATGGAATATTTGAGACATACTTGTACTGAAAGATAATGCATTGTTTATCTGAAATTCAAATTTAACTGAGCATTTTATATTTTTATTTGCTAAATCTGGCAACCCTATATCTGGGGGCACTTGAATTATGATCAGAAGTACATCATCTCCAGATAGTAAGTCTGCGAAATTCCCAAAGGACCATTCTTTTCGTGGGTATGTGCAAAAGTGGAGACTGTCCCACCATGCCATTCCCAAAGCCCCTGGGGTGATCTGGCTCGCGGTCTAATGGATCTAGACAGTGGAGATTAACCAGTCCCTCCTTTAAAGTATGTTAAAAAGCTTTAAAACAATGTAAATAAGGCCCTTCACATACCGGGCACTCAATGTATTTAGTTTGGAATCTTTGATGTTCATTAGTGCCAGTCAAGATGAGGAAGGAGATAAAATATGACATCTTAGAAACCATTCCTGTACATGCTTCACCTCTCAATCTAAGCACTTTTGGATTCTTCAAAAACCAGCTATAACTCCACCTTGTTCAAGAGGCCTTCCCAGATCACCTCGGACATGAGTTCTCTGCCACCCCACTTCTCCAGCATTTATCATTTATACTATTCATTTGACATTTAACATATTTTGCTTAATATGTTAACCATCCTTTCGTTTATACATTCTCTCAGGAAAAATGTAGATAGTAGAAGCTTTGCACTGTGATTTACAGCACGAGCCTAGGAGTCAGACCAATTTTAGTTTCCAATGCTGCCCTGTCCCGTCTGAGCTTTGTAACCCTGAACAACTTTTTTGAGTCTCAGTTTATTATTTATTTATTTATTTATTTATTTTTTGAGACTGGGTCTCACTCTGTCACTTAGGCTGGAGTGCAGTGGCACAATCTCAGCTCACTGCAATGCCCCCCTCCTGGGTTCAAGTGGTTCTCATGCCTCAGCCTCCTGAGCAGTTGGGATTACAGGTACCCACCACGACACCCAGCTAATTTTTGTGTTCTTAATAGAGACGGGGTTTCACCATGTTGGTCAGGCTGGTCTCAAACTCCTAACCTTAAGTGATCCACCCATCTCGGCCTCCCAAAGTGCTGGGATTACAGGTGTGAGCTACCGTACCCAGCCATCAGTTTATTATTTTTAATCCCTCAGTAAAATGAGAATATTTCATGTTGTATTAAATGAGCTGATGCGTGTATAGTGTCAACTCTTGGGAAACACAAAGACACTAAATGGTGGCATGTTGTTATTACTGCCATCATCTTTATATTAATATTACTACCTTCTTTTAATCTCCCACAGTGTCCATGGGTTATCAGGCCCTAAGTGAATTGATCGAAGGATCTTTGCCTGAGAGTTGACAGGGGCTCCAAATTCCTTGCTGTCTAGAGAAGGGGGTGGGGGACACTGCTTTAAACAAATGAGTGACCCTCCTTCACTCTCTTAGGGTACAGATTTCATTCTTTCTCTTTCTCTGTGCTCCTTTAAACCTGCAGATTTAAGCCACTGCCTTATGCTCTGCTTGGGATTATGTGAGATGCAGGAAAATTTCAACTGCCTTAGAGATTTGTTTCCCTAGTGGCACCGGACATGGTGAGCCCTCCTGGGACTCAGAGTCACCACACGCTTCCTGCCTTACTCTTTATTGACTATTTGCTGCCTCTTTATTTTTTTCTAAGTCATCAGTGAGGAAGTTGCATAACTTAAAAGCTAAGCTAAGTGGGAGTCTGTTTACTGCAATCTGGAGTCATACATATTATTTATCTTCTTTGTAAGTTTTTACAAAATGCAGTGTAGTGTTCTTATAAATGCAGATTTTTTTTTTTTTTTTTTTTTTTTGTCATCCTGGGGTATGCATGAGCTTGGGTTTTTAACATTTTATTTCTGGTTGTATTATAGGTAATAGAGTAACTTGGAAAAAAGTACAATTTCCTTAATAGTCAGACATAGATTTCAAAAAATACAAGTTTCAAATACATCCTCTGAATCCTCTGCTGGATTTTTCCAAATAGCAAATTCAAAATCTTTTTATATAAAAAGTGAAAAAAAAAAAAAGCATCATCAAACTGAAAGGAGTATGATTTTCTGGGTCGTTCATTCATCAGCATATTATCTGTAAAACTGTAATCTCTTGGAAGACTCTGGCTGAAACAAATTCATTCTGAATCAGTATCCAGTGCCTTTTTCATAACAGGTATTCAACGGGCATTGGTTGAGCCAATTAATGAAAAAGTATTTATTCAACAAGTATTTATTGAGCACTGAGGAGATGTATTAGTGTAAGTTCACAGTATATAGTGTTATTAATACTATGGTCATTAATAAATAATAATTTTACCACAACACTGTAATGCAGCCCCCAGAAAGCCAGTGACATAAACTGGAAGTTTGGGTGACAGAGTTTACAGTTTCTGATTGTTTAGACTTAAAGCAATTAGCCTTGCTGTCCCCACTGTTAACCACAGAGAAGAACATGTTCCCAAGTTTTCACCTATCCACTTCTT
The DNA here is from genome assembly GCF_001698545.2 of Rhinopithecus bieti. Lineage (NCBI taxonomy): Eukaryota > Metazoa > Chordata > Mammalia > Primates > Cercopithecidae > Rhinopithecus > Rhinopithecus bieti. The sequence goes on along the minus strand of NW_016807437.1, from coordinate 594,897 downwards.
GATTAATAACTTTAAAGTCATTCCAAACCTATCAAGACTCAGAGATAGCCCTGGGCCTTTCCTGTAGTGTGGGGTTTGTCTTCATGAACAAAATCCCACTTCTGCTGCCTGCAGTGTGACCCATCTGTTTTGTATCCCCTGTCATTTTGGAAACAGTGTAACACTGTGGAGGCCAGGCTGTACTGGAGGTTAGAGACCCCACCTTTAAAATTATTACTCTGGGGAAAGCAGGAAATATTGTTTCAATTATAAGGATAAAATATGGACAACTATGAACCACTTAAGAAGTTTCATAGTAGTTGCCTTCAACCACAAAACCAAAATCAAAGCTCTTTGCTTCTGCACAGTATAGGGAAGATGTGAGCGGCAGTTCAGTCAATTTTTTTTTTTTTTTTTACTGTTCTCTGGGCCTGATTTCGCATTTGAAAATTTCCAAGCTCTCAGAGTACTTCAGTGTTAATAGAAAACAGCTAAAATGTTGCTATATTTGCAGATGTGAGCAGAAGAACAAGGTCAGCACACATAGGACCAGGTCTTGGTACAGCAGGAGCATGTGGAGTTTCCAGAACTGCTTTCAGGTGTTTCTATTCTGTACTGGTTTTCATTCCCTATTTCCAATACATCATCCCCCGTGTTTCACTTCATTTCCTCCCAGTTTCCGTTTCTACTTTGTCATATACTAATTTGGACCTTTGTAATCTTTGGTTTCCTTCTAGTAGAATCTGGTGATTTTATTAAAACCAGACCAAGGAGAAGAATGTTTCCAGGTAAGTCTTCAGGCTGGCAGCCTCTCTTCCAATATCATCCGGGTCCATCAGCTGAGCCTGGTAGGTAATCCCACTGTTGCAGACTGAAGGCTTACAAATGCTGCTCAGGGATAGCACTACGCTTGAAGCATAGGCCTTGTGCTTTAGAAGTCATGAGTTCCATAAGTGCACGCTGAATATGTTTATTAAAGGACATGTGGTCACATGGAATGTGACACTCAGCACTGCACGGCACTAGCAGTCACCCTGAACGCTCACTGTTGTGAGTAGCACCATCCAGGCTCTAGTGCAGACACTTCTCCGTATCCCCTGCTTTGTGTCTTGGAAGCCCAAGGTGGCTTCTTTTGAGGCTGGATGGTGATGCTGCCCATGTCAGAGAAGGACACTTCTTTGGAGAGCAGGGAGGAGTTGAGCAGCAGAAGCACTTAGGTAAGAAAAAGACAAATTAATTAACTTGTCAAGTCTTTCCTCTCAGCATGAATGCAAGGGATAATGAGGTATCATTTCCCAGGAGTGCCAAGCTCCATTTTGCTACTTCTTTTCATGTTCTAATTCAATGCTCCAGAAGTACTCACCTATTACCGTGATAACCCCAAAAGTTGCAAATTGTGGCCAAAGAACATTTTGTAATATTAAACAATTCCTATGGCCCTTAAAGTTAAATATTTGCCCTTAAAGTTAAATATATCTAGTAGTGACCTGTGTGATAGAGATTCTTTGGTAATTGGATCACCATTGAACACTAGAATTACTGCTAGTTTTATTTTATAAAATATTTAATATGATTTAAATTTTAAAATTACAATTTCAGTTTCATTTAAATAATTATTTATATGTTATATGCATTAGTTATACCTTGAATTTTGCCTTTTTTCCCAGAAAATTGAAGCTATTAGAAGAAAACTTTTAGTAGCACAAAAGCTAACTTTTAGTTTTGATTTTATGTTTACTCTAATTTACATTTTGATGAAAATAAATTCAAATTGTGTATACTTTAATATTACACTTCATTTTTAGTACTTTAGAATCTAACGTTTAGATCATTACTGTCAATAGAAGACACGTTATATGAAAACGGTCATTATAACAACATAATTAGGGAATTGCAGAAATGAAAGCAAAAATAAATTTTATAGATTAAGTAATAATATATTAATTATGTATGACCTAATTTTATTACTCATGGAAACATTACCAACCCCTCAACAGAATATCCAGATGTACACAAGAATGATTACAGTCATCATGGACATTTTGTTGACTTCAAGAATGATAGCTTTCCACATATTTTTCAATTTTGTCATTATCGACATTTATTTGGCAAGGTAGAAAGACAAAGCATATTTTACTTAACCACTTGTTAGCCTATTTATAATGTCTAATATTTAGACATATAGTATGTAGGCCCTTCATTTGTCTTGCCCTAAGTCCTAAAAATATTAGGGTAGATCCGACCAGGTATGTTCTTTTTTGTTTGTTTTGGTTGTCAGTTTTTTTAACTTTTATTTTAGGTTTATGTGCAGGTTTGTGTTATATACAAAGTGTGTGTCACAGAGATTTGTTGTACAGATAATTTCATCATCCCAGTAAAACGCACAGAACTTGATAGGTATTTTTTTTCTGATCCTCTCTCTGCTCCCACCCGCCATACCCAGGTAATTCCTCTTTTTGAGGCTTACAGTAGTACTGTTCTTCTGAGCTACTGCCTTACGATGATTAGTTTAGGTACAACAGAATTGGGTTTTTTCCCAAGCTACGGAATGTACTCTCTCAATTTGTAGTTTGTTTTACAGATAGGGATAAAAGTGTAAGGGACAGGAGCACTGAATTGATATTATAATCAGTTTCCCAAAGTATTTTTTGACAATCTATGTGTATGATGTAACATGCTCCCATATTTTATGCAGAAGGGAAAAGAGAGATACATTATTTTATATTATCTTTGGAGTTAGACAACCCTAGATTTGAACTGTCATTCTGCCACTCACTAACAGGGTGATTTATTTAAACTATTTAAGCCTCAGTTTCTTTATCAGTAAAATGGCACTGAAAGCACCTACACCCAGAAGGTTTGCAGTGAGGACAAGATAATACATGTAAATTACTTAGTAGATAGTAGATATAAAATAGTTATTAGTATTACAATGATCCACATTTTAAAATTCCTAATGTACCAGTCTATTTATTTACTCAATAACCCTCCTTTTCAAACACTCTGATAACTCTCCACTGCCCAAGGTGTGCCTTGTTATGGCATTCAAGGGGCTCCAATATATCCTTCCAACCTTAAATTCCAACAGTGCCCTAACCCCATGGCTATTGTCCCTGGAGATCTATACTTTCCTACCTCTATGCCTTTGCTACCACAATTCTACCTATTTGAATGGCAGTTCTTCCAAGGCCCAGTTCAAGTTCTTCCAAGATGTCTTCTCACCTTCCAACGTTAATTAACTTTCTTCTCCTTGTGCCCCCATAACATCTCCTCTGTAGCTCTCTCACAAAACTCATTACAGTGAGCTTCGTATCATATTAAGTTTTGTGTATGTGTCCATCATCTCTGTTATACTCTCAGCTTCTTTGGGATAGGTTATATCTTTGTCACCTCTGCATAAGTGGATCCCCTTCCCAGAGCACATGACATAGTACTTGGCACAAAGTAGATGCATGCAATGTTTTTTAATTGAATTTGTTGAATCTACTTCAGAGGAATAAAAAGAAAATAAAAACAAAATTAGGTCATTATTTGGATTCTTCAAGTACTGTTGATTCTTGTTTTCATGAGTACAAGGATTTTTGTTTCTTTTCAAAATGACATTATTTATACTTTAAGACAGTTAGCTAATTTCCAGGAAAAGCACTTTGTCTAAAAGCACTGCTTATTGACAAATTGAACATTGTGATACACTGCACTACTTTAAAAAATATGCAATTCATGTAAATACTCTGGGGGAGTTTCAATATTTAGGTATGTTAGTGTTTTCAAATGTCTACAAATTCTTTGCTATTCCTCTTTTCAGAAAAGATGGAAACTACCTTCCTCCTGAGTGCAGGCTTGACTCAGTGACCAGCTTCTAAGGAACGAAATGGAATGGTAGGAAGTATGGTGTGCAACTTGGGAACTAGGTCATAAAAGACCATGCAGCTTACTCTGCTTTCTCTCTTTGATCACTTGCTATAGAGAAGCCAGTCACTATGTCATGAGGACAATTAAGCTGCCCTATAGAGAGGTTCACATGATGGGGTCGCCTGTCAGCAGCCTTTGGAAGCAGATCTTCCAGCTCTGTTCATGCTTCAGATGATAGCAGCTGCAGCATACAGCTTGACTGAAACCTCAGAAGAGACCTTGTACCAGAACCACCCAGCTAAGTTGCTCTCTGATTCCTGACTCTTAGAAACCATATTTAGTAATAAATGTTAATTAATTTTGAGATAATTCATTATTCAGATCAATAGCCATGGCCAGGCATGGTGGTTCACACCTGTAATCCCAGCACTTTGGAAGGCTGAGGTGGGTGGATCATTTGAGGTCACAAGTTCAAGACTAGCCTGAGCAACATGGTGAAATCCTGTCTCTACTAAAAAATACAAAAATTAGCTGGGCGTGGTGGTGGGCACCTGTAGTCCCAGCTACTTCGGAGGCTGAGGCAGGAGAATCACTTGAATCTGGGAGGCCGAGGCGGCAGAGAGCCAAAAACGAGCAACTGCACTCCAGCCTGGGCAACAGAGTGAGATACCACTTAAAAAAAAAAAAAAAAAAAAATAGGTAACCAATACAGATTGTATAGAGATAGTTTAAGCATTCTCATTGTAGTTATTCATAGTTTTTTGTTTTTGAGACAGAGTCTTGCTCTGTCGCCCAGACGGGAGTGCAGTGGCATGATCTCGGCTCACTGCAAGCTCTGCCTCCCGGGTTCACGCCATTCTCCTGCCTCAGCCTCCCGAGTAGCTGGGACTACAGGCGCCTGCCACCACGCCCAGCAAATATTTCTTTTTTCAATTTTTTTTTTTTAGTAGAGATGGGGTTTCACCATGTTAGCCAGGATGGTCTAGATCTCCTGACCTTGTGATTCGCCCGCCTCAGCCTCCCAAAGTGGTGGAACTATAGGCATGAGCCACTGCGCCTGGCCAATTACTCATAGTTTTAAATCTATGATCATTAATCATAGATTAATGATCTATGCTACCAAAGGTAGCAAGGAAATTTAAGCTGGTTATCAAAAATTATAATCTGGAACCCACCTTCAGTTGACTGCCATTCATTCAATTAATTATATATTTAGCAAATATGTATTAAATTATCTCCTATCAGCCAATCACTATGTTACATCTTAGAAATACAAAGACAAATAAGGTATGGTGCATGTTTTTAAAGGCTCAATATCCTAGTGCTCCCCACCACAGATAGCATAGGGCTTGAATCTGAGAAGCCTTTATTGCTCAAAAAGTTATTTAAGAATAATTTTGTGTCACAGAGAAAGAATTTGGGTGGAATTCAAGAAAAGACTCTGGGCCAATTACAGTTTTAGCAGGTAAGGTCCCAAACAATGCTAGACCTGACAAACAGCTTCAGGCTTTTAAACTAAAGACAGTGGTCTCAGGTTGTGTGACAAATGGAATTCTATACAATGGCCTGTCTGTCTATAGTCTCTCACACATAAGAGCAATCACTGCCAATAATGTCATCCTGAGGGATGAAGGACAGTGACATTAATGGGAAGAAAAATATTCCATTAGTAAAACATCCCCTAATTAATTCTAATCTGTTCCCTGGAAAAGCTGCTCTAGAGGAAAGATTTTTTTTTTCTCTACATGCCAAACTGCCAAGCATTACTTTGGAAAATTTTCCATTTAGTTTCAAGGAATATTAAAATGCTTCACTTAGCAAAAGTTAGAAATGAATCTGTTTCCTAGCTTATATTATATATAAAGATAAGATTTTTACAGGCAATGTCAATTCTTAATTGAGCATATCAGCTAAAAGCAACTAAATTCTATTAGTCACTGAATTGACATTTATTCTTCTTCTTATTCTTTACTATAAAAATGCGCTTAAGTACCTAAACTGCATGCCATCTTAGAAACTATGATACAACAATGACAGATGTAGCCCTTATTCCCCTAAAAACTTTAAATTCATCAGATAAAATTAGCAGAAAACAAATCCAAACTGCACAAAATAGTGAGAGTATCTTCGCATCGATTCTTTAGGGAAACGGTAAAAAATGTTAAGTCCAATGGAGGAATATGAAACACAACAACAGTGACAAACCGGTAGCTACACGATGCCTCAGTCAGTATTCACAGAATCAGTAACGTGTCCAGCTGACTCCTACCTTGGGGCCTTTGTACCTGCTAGCCTTTCCCTACCCAGCACGTTCTCTCTGCTTAGCTATCATGTCAATCCTTTAGATCTGAAAGCATGTGCCCCTTTCTTAGGGAAGTTCTCCTTGATTCTCTAAAATTATATCAAGTTTTCTGACTCTATATACCTTTCCTTAATATCACTTATTCTAGTTCATAGTTTCCTTCTAATAGGTGTACACTTACCCTAATACCTACGCATTATCTTGTACTATTCCATTCCTTAATATCGCTTTTCACAGTTCACAGCTATACATTTATGTGATTATTTCATAAATATGTCTCATTCACAGCTATACTGTAAGTTTCATGCCAAGAATGCAGGGAGTGGTTCTCTCATCCTCCTGTTTCAGCCCAGTGCCTGGCACACTGTAGTTGCACAATATATATGTGAATAAATGAATAAATGAGCAGTATAGTATGTGTTCAGAGCATGAGCTCTGAAGTTAAACATATTTCAGTACAAACACCATCATCTCACTATCCAGTTATGTGACTTTTGACATACTTTGCTTCTCTCTGAGACTCACTGAGTTTTCTCATGGGTAAAATGGAAATAATAATAGTAGTTTCCTCATGTGGTTGCTGTAAGTTTACATGAGAAAAGGCATACAATGTGTTTTGCTTAACACCTGGCACAGAATAAGTGTTCATTGTTGTTGCTCCTGTTATTATTAATGTCTCTGTCTTCATCGAATGAAATCATTACAAATTCGGCCAGGAGCAGTGGCTCATGCCTGTAATCCCAGCAATTTGGGAGGCCAAGGCAAGTGGATTGCTTCTGCCCAGAAGTTTGAGATTGGCCTGGGCAACAAAGTGAGACCCCTGTCTCTACAAAACCTACAAAAACAGTGGAGCGTGGTGGTGCACACCTGTAGTCCTAGCCACTCAGTGGACTGAGGTGGAAGAATCACTTGAACCTGGGAGGTTGAGGCTGGAGTGAGCTGAGACAGTGCCACTGCACTCCAGCCTAGGGGGGAAGAAAAAGGAACATTACAAACTCAATTCTCTAATATTTTTTCTTCTTGTTCAGGAAGGTAGGAGAGAAAGTACTGATTGAGTCTATCTCTGCTAAGCTTCTGGACAGCCCAGTCTTGGTCACATCGGGTTTCCAGTCACTTCTGCTGCCTGGCTCACTCCCCCCGGCATCAGCTAACTTCAATCACTCCCTCCAGCCATCACCAGGCTGAATTCTTGGTTTCCTATTACTATCTAGAGGTACAGCTCTTTAATTTATCTTGCTTTTCTCCTTCATGCTAGCACCCAGTTCCCAGGATATGACACTGTATAGAGCTAGGCCAGAAGAGAAATGAAGTCACACTCAAAAATGGCTCCACTTTCCCAACTTCCAAACACTCTCCCCAAGCCAACCAAGTACATACACCTTGACTTTCCTCTCAGGATGACTTCCTGCCACAACTAGTAGAGTGCCTGGTTAAAAATAAATAAATAAAATAAGGAGATGGCCACTGTCCCCCTTCCATTGGGACATTTTACTTTTGGGAACAAACATTTAGTCATTGAAGCTAAGGAAGTCTTCATTCAAGGACAGGGTTTCCTTGCTCAGTCGGCCAGACCAGACCAGACAAGCCTCATGCGCCTGAAGGTCCTGGCTCCTGGACCCTCACTGTATTTATAAAGTCTTAACAGAGTGACTGTGAATTCCATTGTGGTGATGTTGCCTCTGGTTGGCAGATGGCCATGGTTTCTAGACTTCATAAGCAATTTTGAGGCCTGCAGACATGGGTATTGAGAGCACCAGGCTCTCCTTTATATATCTATGTTCACGCAGTCTCTTGTAAAGTTATCTTTGACATATTTTAAATTTATTAGTTGTTTTCTGAAAATGTGGCTACTTCTACTTGAACAAAAAAAATGTTCCCTAGTCTCTCACCTCCAGAGGCATAGCTTTGTAGAACAATCTATAGAAATAAAGAGCTTTTACGAAGTTCAGGGTTGAAACAAAGAAAAGAAAGTTGTTTCTCAGCAGAAAATGCAACAAAGCCTTTCTTCTTACCAAATAACTTAAGAATGTCTGAACAAAAACATCCCAAACCTGGCTAGTGCCAGAATTTCTCAGATAAGTCAAGAGAGGAGAAAAACACAAATCACACCCCAAACCACCAAGAGATCAATGAATGACAAAAAGCAAACAATACATAATTTAAAATGTTAAACATTTAAAGAAGTAAATTGTAACCATATTCTAGAACAGCCATTATACATAAGGGTATTTTCTAATTAATTTTCTTCTGAAAACAATTGGTGAGATCCTGCAGAGATTCCCTCTCTTCCCCCAAGGCCTTCCACACCCCTGGAGCCCCAAGAAGCCCTCTGAATCTTCACTCTCTACCTACCTAGAGGATCCCTTACCAGATACCACCTCATGTGTCATGTTGTAAAGCATTTCTCACAATGTGGCTAGTCTTTCTAACCAGATTGCAAGCATCCTAGATACAGAAATGTAGTCACATGATCTCCCCAGAAGCTACCGTGGTGCCTTGATTACATATCGATTGATTCACTTAAGAATTTCTAAATGTTTTCTTCAAACCAATAGAGAATAAAAATCTGAAAGAGTACTTCATTCCATTATACCAGAATAAAAGCAGAACTGGCAATATCATAAATTTTAAATTACTCACTTTTTGAGGAAATTGTAGACTCTTTGGGCTGCAGAGAAATATCATTGCTTGGTGTCCACTCTCACATAATATTCTGTCTTGCAAAATACCAGACAGATATCAAAAGCAGGAAGGTGGGTGTGGATATGGAAAACAGAAATCAATTTGCAGTATTTTGGTATCCTAGAACCAGTGAAACTTTTTCTTACATAGAAAAGTACTATGTTTGGTATGCAAATATTATTATTAAGCTTAACACCAGTTGTTAAGTTTTTCAGAATTGTTATCCTCAGTAGGATAACTTGAAAATTGAAACAGCTTTAAGAAAAAAAAAAACGTTTAACAAAACATGGGATGTTTAATGAAAAATTTCCCACAATATGACTGTCCCTGGTCCCATTTTTAGAAAGAAAATCCTGAGCTCTTTAGAATATGGAATGATGAATATGGATAGACCTGGCTAGTCTAGAATAGTCTAGGATAGAATATGAGTATGATGATGACAACATTTGTGCAAAAATTTTCAGTTTATAAAAATACATCAAAATTCATTAATAGCTCTTTCAAAGATTTATGTGTTTTGCTCGTTCAAATATTTGTATATATTTATACATATTTGTACATCTTGATTCTCAATTTAAATGCATTACTTCACTTACTGTTCTTTTAGGAATTTACACATATTCTTTTTTCAGTGATTTATACACAGTTCTTTTTGACTTAGGAAAATGAAGTAGCTGAAACGTTGGAAGAACAAGATTGTATCTTACCTACTTTATAGCATCCTATATTCAGAGTTGAAGACTAAACATACTAGCTCCCTTTCTTCAAATGGGTAAATCAATACATAGAAATGTTGAATAATTTACTAAAATGTATGTAGGGATGACTGCCTATTGGGTTTCCTGATTTCCAGGACAGTCCACATCAGATTATGTTGATTCTGTTCTGGCCAATCTGAGACCTATAGAGTCCCAACGTTCTCCGATTTCATCCATACCTATCTTTGGAAATGGTCCTCAGGAAATGAGGGAACAATACTAAGCCTAATGTGCTGTGATGTGTGTAGAATATATCTGACACTTGTCTGGCTAATTAAAACCCTACTTCTCTACCCAAATAGCGGTGTTGTCAGAGATCATTATACGCACTTCTGCATTTCCTTCCTTATTTAATGTCCTCATGGTCACATGAGATGACTAAATGCTCAGGTCCTGAGCTACATTTCCACGTTTAGTAAATCAGGGAATAGTGAAAGATATGTCTTGTGACATTTTCATTCCAAACTTAGACTAGGCATGAGTATTTAATGACAAGCCAATAGATGTGAATGAGAAAGAGGTCAAGATTTGAATAATCTGGATTGGTATAAAAATAATGTATAAGCAAAAAAGTATATATACGGGGTTTTATTTATTTTTATTTATTTATTTTTTTAGAGACAGAGTCTTGCTCTGTCGCCCAGACTGGAGTGCAGTGGCGCGACCTCTGCTCACTGCAAGCTCCGCCTCCTGGGACTCCGCCTCCACGCCATTCTTCTGCCCCAGCCTCCTGAGTAGCTGGGACTACAGGCGCCCGCCACCATGACTGGCTAATTTTTTTCTATTTTTTAGTAGAGACGGGGTTTTACCATGTTACCCAAGGTGGTCTCAATCTCCTGACCTCCTGATCTGCCCGCCTCGGCCTCCCAAAGTGCTGGGATTACAAGTGTGAGCCACTGTGCCTGGCCCATATATACAGGGTTTTAATCAATATATTTCTCTTTATATAAAAACTCTCCTGATTCCCACAGGTAAAATTATTTCCTATTTAGTGTGTCACCATTTGTAGCCCTCACAATTCCCAAAACACTTTATTGTACTTGTTTTACACACCTGTTTTTAAATGTAAAGTCTCGGCCGGGCGTGGTGGCTCACGTCTGTAACCCCAGCACTTTGGGAGGCTGAGGCGGCAGATCACGAGGTCAGGAGATCGAGACCATCCTGGCTAAAACGGTGAATCTCTCTCTCTACTAAAAATACAAAAAATTAGCCGGGCGTGGTGGCGGGCACCTGTAGTCCCGGCTACTGGGGAGGCTGAGGCAGGAGAATGGCATGAACCCGGGAGGCGGGGCTTGCAGTGAGCCGAGATTATGCCACTGCACTCCAGCCTGGGCGACAGAGTGAGACTCCGTCTCAAAAAAAAAAGGGCCGGGCGCGGTGGCTCACGCTTGTAATCCCAGCACTTTGGGAGGCCGAGGCGGGCGGATCACGAGGTCAGGAGGTCGAGACCATCCTGGCTAACACAGTGAAACCCCGTCTGTACTAAAAATACAAAAAATTAGCCGGGCGAGGTGGCGGGCGCCTATAGTCCCAGCTACTCGGGAGGCTGAGGCAGGAGAATGGCCTGAACCCGGGAGGCGGAGCTTGCAGTGAGCTGAGATCACGCCACTGCACCCCAGCCTGTGCCACAGAGCGAGACTCCCTCTCAAAAAAAAAAAAAAAAAAAAAGATGTAAAGTCTCTACAGAAAGGAAATGTGTTGTATTCATCTCTGTATTTCTATTAACTTGAATAATACTGAAATATAGTAGATGCTAAATATGCTTGTTTCATAAGTGTGGGATAAAATAAATGCTTGTGTAGCCTTTGCCATTAAGGATTTTATACTGGAGCTGGGAGATAATCAATCACATAATACTTAGTGGTACCTACTGTAGGATGTAAAGGAAGACAACAGTGAGATGCACCCTGAGGACTTGGGAATGGCAGAAATTAGACTGCTCTACATACAAGAGAGGGATTTTTGTAAAACTCAACTGAAAGTAAAGGACTTGACTGGGAACTGCCGACTGTATTGAAGACCTTATGAAAAACAAATGTATGAGTTGGAAAGAGAGTTGGTCACTCATGGGAACTGCAGAGTAATTCAGAGAGTTGCAGAGTAATCCTCCGAGTAAGCACTTTGCCAGGCCAGTTAGCAACCAAGGAAGCACTGTCCACTATCCAAGCTCATCGTACAGAAGGACACTACCTACCCAGTCCTGTGGGCAGGAATATCCTTAGGTTAAAAAATGTGTCACCAATCTTCTTGTTCTAATCCTTAAACATGTGATTCACTTGACTAGTCGCTTTTGCCTTGATTCCATGCTCACCAAGAGTTCTGATGCCGCTAACTAAACGTTTTCAGAGCTCACCTCAAGATACCTGAAATATTAGCCTGAGGACGTGGGTATCTAGTTATGCTAAACAGGTATATTTTATATTGAAAACTAATAAATTAGAATCTATCAGATGAATCCGAGGAAGATGAGTTTGCCTCTCGCTGAGGTAGCAACATGTGGTATCCTGCCTTTCACATCACTGTGCTTGTGAGTCTGAGGGGCAAATTTAGATCCCCCCAAGATGATTCCTCCCTACGGGTACTTATGGTCTTCCCTGAGCATCACATCTTTGGCTCCTCCATGAGCCACATGCCTCTTCTTCAAACGGCTGCACAGATTATGTGCCTAACACTATGCTTTAAACCACTAGAGAGTGATCCAAGATAACATATAATTAATTGAGAAATTCTTTGGCATAAACTAAAAGTGCTACAGAAATTCCGAGAGAATAAGGATCATTGTGGTAGGCAGTTATCCAAGGAGAGCTTCCTAAAGACCTATGGTGTTAAGAGGGAACTTGATGTCTGGGTAGGATGTGAGTGTGTGGAAAGAAAAGGAGGGCGTTTCTAAGAGGAGGATGTGGGTCCACAGATAATGGAGGCCAGCATGCTGGACCACATTGCTGAAGTATTAGAACCACAAATTGGGCCAACATACTCTTTCACTTCCTTCAAAATCAAACCTGGAAATTGACTAGAAAAGTAAGAAATCAGCCTTCTTATTTAAGCCCTAATCTGTGAGCATGAGTAAAACAAAATAAAATAAAATGAATCCCCAATATCCTATCATGTGTCTAGTTTGAGAAGAAAGATATTAATACTCTAATTATTTGCTCTTAAGACCAATTTTTAAAAGCTGTTATCAATGCAATGAGAACATTTATACAAACTTTTAAAGCAAATGAAGAAAAAACTATCTGTTGCCAATAGAAAAGCAAGTTTGAGTGCTAGAGTACAATAAATTATTTATTATACCGATACTGGATTTATTCTAGAGACTAAAATGACCACAGGAAAGGAGGCTTTACTAAATAATACCTAGTAAAAGAAACTTTTAAATAATTTTATTTCATTTACTCTAAAAAACAATCTTCACAGATAGATAAAAGTATTATCTTTAAAAATACAACATTTGTATTAGGAAAAAAATTAGACATTCATGTGCTTTCCCTACTCTTAAATTCTTTTTTTTTTTTCTTTAAAGATACAGGGTCTTACTCTGTTACCCAGGCTGGAGTACAGTGGCGTGGTCATAGCTTACTGCAGGCTCAACCACCTAGACTCAATCGATCCTCCCGCCTCAGCCACCTTAGCAGCCAGGACAATAGGTGTACAACACCACATCCAGCTAATTTTTAAATTTTTTGTAGAGACAGGGGTCTTGCTATGCTGCCCAGGCTGGTCTCAAACTCCTAGTTTCAAGCTATCTTCCTGCCTCCACCTCCCAAAGTGCTGGGATTACAGGCATGAGCTACCATGCCTGACCCCCATTCTTTATATACCTTGGCATATGGGAGATGAAGGAAATAGAAAACAAAATGATTTTCTCCTACGCCAGTTGTGACACACCACCTCTTTCACCTGCCATGTAGTTGGTATTCAGTGTTAGAAAGAGGAGTGAAGTGAATGAAGAAGAACAAGAGGGAAGAGATGAAACAGAAGAAGCAGGAAGAAGTAGTCTGCATCTGCTCAGAAGAAGTGGTGGCCAGGAGGGTCTCCAAAATTAGAAATCCAGCCCTGTCTCCATTCCTTGCCTCAGTCAGCACTGTCTCCTTCCTATATCTTTCCATCCTGTATTTAAGTCTTGCTTCTGGATTGAGACTGGCAAAAACAATACACTTCCTAAAGGATCACTTTTCAAACATATAAGCATATGGAAGAGCAGAACCCTGTAAGTGTGCCCAAGTGAGGGTACACTGATTTAACTCCAATATGCCTTGAGACATTGAACACATCAAGCAGTTAAAATGGGATAATAAAGCCGGGCGCGGTGGCTCACGCCTGTAATCCCGGCACTTGGGGAGGCTGAGGCGGGTGGGTCATCTGAGGTCGGGAGTTCGAGACCAGCCTGACCAACATGGAGAAACCCTGTCTCTACTAAAAATACAAAATTAGCCAGGTATGGTGGCACATGCCTGTAATTCCAGCTACTTGGGAGGCAGAGGCAGAAGAATTGCTTGAACCTGGGAGGCGGAGGTTGCAGTGAGCCAAGATCATACCATTGCACTCCAGCCTGGGCAACAAGAGCGAAACTCCATCTCAAAAAATAAATAAATAAAAATAAACAAATAAATACATTTTAAAAATGGGATAACAGATTTTAATTCCAGGACAGTCAGTCACCAATGTAGGTATTCCGTCTGACTCACACCCAGAGATGTCTCTCCCTCTCTTTCTGTCTCCCTGTCTCTTTTTCTATCTATGTCTCCCTATCCTTCTCACACACACACAAACACACATATATATGCACATACTTGCAAAATTAAAAAACACCTTCAAGCTTTCTTTATGGTCCAAGAGGAATTTTGCTGTACAAATATGGTGGCCTTTCAGAAAAACTTAACTTCATTTACATTTTTTAACTGCTGTTAAGCCACAACTCTGGAATTGAAAAAATGTAGACCTCTCAATTTTTAAAAGTTGCTTCTGAAAAAAACATACATACTTAAATTTTTTAAGAGATAAGTGAACAATATCTAACACTGATAATAGAACACCCCTGTTGTGAATGCATTCAACTTCTGAAAGGAGTATAGAAACATAAATCTTCCACATTTAAGTGGAACAATGGTGATATAAAGACAATCCTGAAAAATGACTCTTCAATACTTTGAAATTCTCATAAACAACCTTTTCTCAAGAAAGCTATAAAAAGGGTCACTTTTGCCTGAGTCAGAGGAATTTTAGCTAATTAATAGCACCCTCTGGAACTATGAAAAATTGACATTCTCCATGACAGACCAAGTTTGGGATGTGGCTCATAAAGAAGCTCCCAATGAGACTTCCATGCTTATTTTCTCCTTTAGATCCAGAGCAAACATCAGCGAACTATGACTCAAGGGCCAAATCTGGCCTGCAGGCTATTTTTATAAATAAAGTTTTATTGGAACATAGACACACTCTTTTGTTTACATATTGTCTATGGCTGCTTTTGGGCTCCAAGGACAAAGCTGAGTAGCTGAGTAGCTGCCAGTAGTCATATGGCCCCCAAAGCCTAAAATATTTACTCTCTGCCTTTTATAGAACAAGTTTGCTGACCCCTGATCTAGAGGAATGATTTCCCTCTTCTATTACTCTTTTGAACTGAAAGTCAGGAGACCTTGATTTTAGACTCACTTCATTCTGCCAGTAAACTTCTATGTGACCCTGGGCCAGTAATTACTTTCCTTAGGTTTGGCTTCTTATTTGTAAAGGGGGGCTGGCCCTGGTGGTCATCTATTCCTTATTAATTCTCTAAATTTCTGTGTTCTAAGGGGATTGAGACCTCTCAATTTTAAAAGGAGTTTATTTTAAAAGGAATCCAAATCAATTAAAAAAGGCATCTTTCTTCAAAACCCTGGTTTACACTGAAAGACTTCACATCATTTCAAGCATTCAGTACTGAGTATAACCCCTTGCTGCTATATCACAGTCATAACAGAAAGCTGCGGGTTAGAGCTGAAGAGAGAATTATAAACAGCAGTAAAATCTGTTTTAGACAAGGCAGCACATCTGCCCACTGCACCCCCTACCAAGAGATGCATTGCATTGCTTGTGCCAGAGATGAATGCTCTTTTCTGTCATGTTTTGGTAAGTGAGTGCTCTACCTCCTCTGCGGCTCTGGGACCCTGAGGGAAATGACAGGAGTCATCCCACTGAAGGAGCACTTTGAATTCATGACAAAGGCAAAACTTTCTTTTTTCAATAGGAATGGGGTTGCTCACTGTCAAAAACTTGTGTGCCACCGGCATATTCAGCATCACACAATTTCTTTCTAGACGTATGACATAAAGCTGCCAAATTAAAGAAATGATAGTATAGCAAGAATTGACTCCTCTCTTCCAAAATCTTCACAACAGCAAAGAATCTTTTGCAGTTGCTACTTGACAGAATAAAAGATTTCAGATATTATGTTATCTTAAAAACAAAATCACCTACGGAGCTTTAAACAAAGATCAGAAAATGCACTAGACCTCAGTGCTAATAACTATTACTTTAAAACGTAAAAGCCTGTTATCTTTCAAATAAATATTTTTTTCCCATATTCTTTCTGCCTGGAAAATAAAGGTATTTTGAGGTATCTTTGAGTCTCTGAGCCAGAAACGATTGGTTCTTAGTCTCCATAGTAGGAGACTTTGAATAGAAATATGCATACATGGAATTTAGAAAGCACCATGAATGCGTACTCACTTTAAAATGTTAGATTTTAAAACAGAAAGGAGAGCCTATCAAATGAAGCTGTTTGAGAGTTTTTACAAAACCCAAAGAGAATAAATATTAACATATAACATTGTTACATGTCATCAATCTATAGGGTTGATAACATTGATATCTGAATGTTATCAACCCTACAGATAACATTCAGAGCTCGGTTACTGTCTTCTCAGTGATTATCTATGGTGTACTGAGCTGTCTGCCATTACCACATATTATATAGTTTGGCTGGCACCTTTGTTTTCAATAAGTGCTTTTCTTTGCAAGAAAAAGATGCCAGTGAGTGCCATCTATCATTTCTGCTAGATCATCTTCCCAAATCCCAAAGAACAGCACTGTCTGCTTTTCTCTCTGACAGAGAAACCTCTGAACTGGATGCTAATATTTTGCAGACCAAGCATGAGCCAAAATGGATTAAAAAATCCAAGCTGGCATATCTGCATCAGTCTAAGCAGTTTCAAAGGAAGAACTGCAATGTTAAGCTGCTTATCGTAGCTATGGTTCTCCCTTGTCCAGTCCCCTCCCCGAGTTCTGTATTTTATAGTAATTTACCTTCTCTTCTAGGCCAGTCAGTATTCTTCTCATCCTCTCAGATCCTGCTTAAGTCTCATCTCTGTGATCACACTTCTCTCTTGCCCTCACAATGCTTTGAACATAGAAGGGGCTTATAAAAATTGTTGGTTTGTTTTGAAAGTCTTCCTGGATGACCTCAGCCCATGTTGATCTCTACCTTCCTTAACTCCTTTGAGACGTACTGTCTATCGCACAATTAACACCTTATTATCCTTGGCTCTAATAGCCTGTGCCACACAACACATTTCATTTCTTCTTCATAATTGTTTCACATGAGTTGATTTTCTACCTCCAATTAAACTGTCACCTCCCGATAAGTGAAGCTGTGTTTCCATAATACCTAAACAAACCATTAGGCACGTGGTGGACATCCAAAAAATATTTATTTTTCAATCTATAGCAGCTTTCACATTGCTTGAAAGGTTTGATAGTTGTGTCACAGGCAACTGCAAAGCAAACTTTTTTTTTTTAATCAGAAATAACAATAAAGTAGTTCAGTTGAAATCCCCAGTGTGACATTTTAAATAAATAGACATGAATATCAGGGCCAAGTAAAAGGGATAAATACATAAAATGGTTATTATTTGCAAGGTAGGATATCTAAATATATAAAAAGAAGAGCCAAATAAGCAAGGAAGAATATATACATATATAAAATTCACTTTCAGAAAGAATAGAAAATTTAACTAACGGATCAAGTATAGGCTAAAATGATTACAAACTAACAACTCATTCTTTTATTCATTAATATAATATATAATTGTCATGTATTGAATCTGGCTGTGGATACAACACATTTGGAAAACTACATAGTCTTTTATGCATGCCTACTTTCTTCAAGGCTCACAGATTTCCAGAGTTTACACCTTGCTCATTGTTTAGAATGTGATGCAATGAAAGGAATCTGCTAAGCTAATGTTTATTTTAACAAACACTTTGTTTGAATGCATCCTGACAACTCAAACATCTGTTTTAACTAGAAACATCAACTGAGTTGACTTACTACATTGATAAAATTTGAAAAATTGCTAAATATTCTGCTTTATTCTGCCTGTATGGACAAAGTCTAATTCTTTCCATGCCACCAAATTAGTACTTAAGTGGTTAAAGTAACCAAAGGAGCTTTTGCATACTCTATGCCAGCTGGTGTTGTAAAGAGAATTAGACCTGAAATACCCAGCTCTCAGGACAAGCAATTAGTACAGAGCTTTAGTTGTTTAGCTGGGGGTTTCATTAATATGGAAGAGACAATAAAACTGCTATTTACACTATTACAGAGTTTGATTTAAGCATTTCATGCTAGGACACCTCACATATGAAATCAGTGAAGGGCTTGTATAAAGGAGGAGAGCAATATTAAGCTCATCAGACACAAAACAAAACTGAGCCAAGGTATATTTGTGTTATGTTTCAAGTCAAATAACACATTCTTTACTTGCAAGTGAGACAAGATTTATTTTTTCTTAAGTGGCTAACCTCTGGAAATAATTTGTGAGACCAGAGAAAAAGAACCCAAGTTTGAATGAAGTTTCTGCTGTGAGTCCAAACTTTGCTGTCTCTACTGTAGCATTTCCATGATTGCTATGGTTTTCACTTTGCAAACTCCCTCACAATGACATTTAGGTTTAGCTCCTGGATCGATAACTTATTTCCAAAGTTTGGTCTCACTGTAGCTATTATTGCTACAGACAAAACTTCCTTTATTGATATATGTAGAAGTGGGTTTGTTAAGGTTTAATGAGCCAGAAATCACTAGAAGAGCTATGTAGAGACATGTGAACTTATTCAAGTGTCTGGTATGAACAGAGCTTGTCAGATAATGTGTTTACAAAATGGGATAGAACATTATTGAGTCACTGATGAAATATAGTTGATGGAAGCTTCTCAGAGAAACAGAACTAAGCAAGAGAAAATTTAAAAAGGGATTTGTTGAAGGATCATTGTCCAAAGGAGTAAATAGCCACTTGGGGTTTCAGAAGTCTGTGGAGAAAATAGAAAATGAACAGGTATTCTGGTCAAAGTCCAAGTAATAAGCAAGCTGTGACACCAGGATTGAACCTAAGATTAGGCACAAGCTTGCCAGCTAGGGAAAAGACAGTTTGAAACAACTACAACTGCAACCAAAGATGTGAATCACACTAACATTTTAAAGTCAGAATTGGTCCATTAAATACTCACTTTCCCACACTTTGACATGATGATACAATAGATCCCAATCCTTCTGGCTGCTATAAAGTAAATGTGGTGCTGTTCTCTAAATGGCTGTTATATAGTGTTAGGTTTGAATGATTTAATACTTAGGAGGAGATAGAAAAGGCTCTAGGCTCCAGCCCACTGAGGTGGTTTTTCTTTACTTCCTTGAGTGATGGCAGTAGAAGAGATGGAAGTGAATAGCTGTTGACCACTATTGGAGGCCGTCCCTGTCAACGCCATCATTTCTCTCAGGAAGCTTAGAAGAGACTGATAGAAAGCCTATGGCTATTTTCATCAATTTCAGAATAAGGGCACATTCCTAGGACAAAATCAGGAATGTTCAGAGTTTGAGTTGTCCTGAAAACTGAGGCTGGAATGTGATTATGCTTTTTTCATGATTCAGCATTTATACATTATTAAGTGTGAATTGATGTATCTTGAGTTTCTTTTATGTTTTTGCATTCAAAGTACAGGGGAATCAAGAAAAAAAAAGGAGAAAGAAGCCTTGGTTTCAAATTTTGGGGCTACCATTTACTAACTGTCCACTTGGAGTTTCCATTTGGAGTCTATTGCATCATTAGGATATAGAATAATGGTACCCATGTCACACAGTAGCAGTGGCAGTCATGTCCCAGAGTAGAATGTTGGTCAATAATGTAGATATATTAGTAAGTTCTCAAACATTTGTTAGTATTCTTCATCCCCGACCCCTTTCTCCCAGTCACTATGACACAGTCGTGGTGACCTGTCCATGTCTTTTTAACATTTCTGAGTTGGACTTTTCCCATTGGCAAAGTAGGGAAACAACTGATTCTGAATAGGGTGGCTGTAGAGATCATTGAGATTAAGGGAATTTTTCTTACAGGCTTCATAGGCATCATCATCAGTTACAGTCCATGAGAATATATTAACTAATAACTTTTTCCTTTGTTGCTATTACAGCACTTCGATTTAGAATCTACATTCAAAGACAAAAGCTAAACAAATGCTAAGGGTCTGTGCCTTAGAATGCTAAATCACCATTAAAGTAAACCCTTTCAAAAACTCAATTAGCTGTTCAATTTTATACTGTGATTATTCTTTCTCCAGGTTTTTCTTCACATACAAAAAAGAGAAAATTTGGTTTGTTTTTTCCAAATTAAGAAAGCTGATGAACTGTCTGTGTCAGTGTTATATATTTAGTAGGCTTATTATTATTTTTGCAACGCATTGGCACAGCTCAATTTTAAATGCAATTACCACATTATAATCTTGGCAAGACCCACTGTTCCAAGTAATTCTCTGATGCACAAATTAGTCTTCCTACTAAATGAAAACTGCCAACAGAAAGGTACTATTACAGTATATAAAAATGAAACGTCTCGGCTGGGCATGGTGGCTCACGCCTGTAATCCCAGCACTTTGGGAGGCCGAGGCGGGCGGATCACAAGGTCAGGAGATGGAGACCACAGTGAAACCCCGTCTCTACTAAAAATACAAAAAATTAGCCAGGCGCGGTGGCGGGTGCCTGTAGTCCCAGCTACTCAGGAAGCTGAGGCAGGAGGATGGCATGGACCCGGGAGGCGGAGCTTGCAGTGAGCCGAGATTGCGCCACTGCACTCCAGCCTGGGCGACAGAGCGAGACTCCGTCTCAAAAAAAAAAAAAAAGAGAGAGAAGTCTCATCGAAGTACAGAATAACTATAAATTTCATTTCAGAAGCATATACTAGATACATACAAACTTTTTAAAAAGTTATGTTTAAGATGTCTAATTCTCCTCAAATAGCACTCGAATATATAATAATTCCCTGTAGGGTATGTAGGCAGCCTGGATCAAATAGCATCTCCCTATGCTGTGAACTAGAAACACTACTAGACTAATAGGTTGAACTATTTCTTCCGTCATTTTTCCAGAATATGAAGATAAACAGCAATTGAAGTGTGGTCAGAAGATTCTGCAATTATTTTTTGATCACCAACACCATCAGCTGTTGTGAGGTAAAGTTTTTATTATAGTATATATTTACAAATGTCTCTAACAACTTACAGTATTTTCACTAGTTCTGCCATACAGTAGTACCATACATTGTCTTTTCAGCATCAAAGATGTATTGCTGTAGCAGAGAAAACAACTCTGAAATGAGGACTTTGAAACTGGCTTTTATTTCCTACTTGGTGGTCCTTCTGGGAAGATAAATGCACAGCTTTTCTTTCCAACATCTACTAGAAAAACCTTTTGAAACGATGTGGGAGGCTGATGACTATGCCCCTATTGCACTGGTCCTCCACAGGGGGTGATTTGGCCCCCCAGGAGAGATTTGGCAATGTCTGGAGATACTTTTGACTGTTGTAACTGGAGGGAGGGGTCTACTGGCAACTAGTGGGTAGAGGCCAGAGATGCTGGTAAACATCTTACAATGCACAGGACAGCCCCACACAAAAAGGACTTAGTCCAAAATGAAAATAGTGCCACGGGTAAGAAATCTTGCCCTATTGGCTTCTCTGTCAACATAACAGGTACTGCCTGTGAACATTTGTTGCCAGAGTGTCTGTCCCTGGGACAGTGATGACTGTGGAAGTCAACAGAGGAGGAGAATTTAAATCCTCCATTTCCTGCTGGGATCTCATAAAATGATGTAAACCAATGGGGCCTTGGTTTGTTTTAGGTTAGACTTGTGGAAGTTTTTGAAATTCTAGTTTTGCTCTGCTCAATCATTTTAGAAAATAAGTATCGTTCGGGTTTGAATTCGTTTGTTTGGTCTATTTTTGAACATATTTTGCTTCAGTTACAACATTAATATTTGGGTTTTATTCAGTTCAGAGTTCAGCAAATTAGCAAAATTACGGCTTTGGGTTATGGTTACTTGTTTTATATCTTTGCATGAGAGCCCATGCAGGCAGGATTAGAGCAGAAAGCTAAGGTTCATCACAACCATGGCCATTAGCACTTTCTATGGTCCAAGGAAGTTAATTCACTTTTTTACTTTGTATCTCAAGAGGACTCAACAATGCAAGCACCAAACCAAGTGGACACCCCTTTTTCTGTTGGTTTAAAATTAAAACCCTTGATGAAGAAAGTGATTTATTTCATATTATATTTATGAAAAGGTACAACAATCTCAATGTTGAGTATTCCTGAAACTGTTTACTTGATTATACAATGAAGAAACAAGACAGGAAAAAAACTTCATAAAAATCACCAGGGATTTTTTTAAATGCCCATGTACCCTTATTTTGCAATGGCTCTGGTTGTGAAATCATCAGACTGAAAAATACTGGAGGAGTGGTGAGGGTGGATTTTAGTGACAAGATTTCCTTAAGTGACTTGATTTCCTGTAAACAAACCAAATTCACTAAGAGAAACAGAGATGGCAGATTTCATCATAAAAGGGGGAAAACATTTTCCAGTTGAATTATAGGTGCAGCACAAAACAGTTGTTTCATTTTTAAAAACTTTAGCTTCTGTGGGCTGAAACAGAGCATTTCAATTGGCTCAGTTCATGAAAGCCATCTGCACCTGCTCACGAAACAGCTTAAAGAGAGAGGAAAAAAAAGTGTGCACCAAGGATTTTGACTTACACAGACAATAAGGGATAGACTCTGGCACTCAAGCACTGAAAAAAGAAGAGCAGGATAAAGGGGGAAAGCATCATAATTTTGTGAAGTACCAATAAATAACCCCAAATCAGCTTACAGCATCACTTAGGTCTACCTGTGAAAGCTATACTTGCCTGTTCTGGTTGCATGTTTAAAAGTTAAGCAATTAAACTTCAATTATATGCGTTTTTCTTTTATGTAGCCTAGGGTTGAATGCATTACTGGCAGGAAACTTTAGCTCATGAATTCAATCAAAAATCCTTTCATTTGTCAGAACTGCTTCCTGCTGTCTCCTTTAAACATCTGCTTCTCCAGTTCAGGGACACACACACACACACACACACACACACACACACACACACCCGCTTTGTTAAAATAATAAGCAATCTACCAACTTCCCTTGCAAAAGTTACATTCTCTCTTACACACACACACTTGTTCCCAGTAGAGTTTATTTAATGTGTCTTTAATAGCTTCCTTCTTCTTCTCTCTTCCTTTCCGCTTTTAAATTCTGGAAAACCTCAAGCTGACAAAAGAAGACATTTTAAAAATGCGAGGATAAGGCCCGGCCGGCCTCCAGACCAATGAGAAGGAAGCAGAGCAAGGAGGCGGGGTAGGCGGGGTTGGCTGTCGGGAATTGCCTACACTCCTTAAGCGGCAGGCACTTCCTGCTAGAGGAGTCCAGCTCTGCACAAACAGAAATCGGGTGGAAAGCTAACAGGAGGCGTTGGTCAAGTTCAAAACAAGCTGCGCGTGTCCAGGCTCGCGCGGAGCCGGACCCCAGCCGCGCGGCTCAGACCTCGCCAGAGCCATCACCTGAGAAATCCACAGCCTTTTCTCATCAGGCTTAGACTGTTTATCCCACACCTCCAAGAAGGAAGACCCATATGTTAAAACTATGAGAAAAGCTGGAAGTGCCTTCCGAACAGTCATCCTTCTTTTCCCTTTTTTTTTTTTGAGACAGAGTCTCGCTCTGTCACCTAGGCGGGAGTGCAGTGGCGCGATCCCGCCTCACTGCAAGCTCCGCCTCCCGGGTTCACGTCATTCTCCTGCCTCAGCCTCCCGAGTAGCTGGGACTACAGGCGCCCGCCACCGCGCCCGGCTAATTTTTTGTATTTTTAGTAGGTACGGGGTTTCACCGTGTTAGCCAGGATGGTCTCGATCTCCTAACCTTGTGATCCGCCTGCCTCGGCCTCCTAAAGTGCTGGGATTACAGGTGTGAGCCACCGCACCAGGCCCAGTCATTCTTCTTTAACCACGACATTGGTACTCAGGTCCCCTGGCCTTCCTCTGCACTGATGGACTTTCCTTTGTGAAACTGATTCAGAGGCGGACCTCAAGTGGCTTATTCCTTCGCCTAAAATCTTGCTGCTTTTTCCTCTAGTGAAGGCTAGAGTATAAATTAATAAAAACTTGGGGCTGTGCGGTCTAATGGTCTCAAACCCTGTTCCAGATGTTTTGAAATATTATTATCCGTTTTGAGAGCCTCAGTGTCTCCCTGGAGGGAAAGACATCTGCCTTAAAAGAACTTACCAAGAAACTACGAACATTTAACTGCACAAAACAATAGTACCTTAATAAGACAAGGTGCGTAATACAACTAGCTGCCCTATTATGACGTGTAAGAACATTTTCATGTGTAAGCTATGCTTGCAATCTGTAAGTAGATGAGGAATCCTGTGGTTGTCACACTTTTCATATTAATATGGATAGAAGAGTTTAAACTCTAATGATTAGAAAATTACTGGTATTCTGAAGTGTATTACAATCAATGCATTCATGATATCTACATGTTGTAATTATTCATCCTTAAAAATGGTTTATATGGTTATAGCCACATATCTATTGATTATTGTTTTATTGTTATGTTAATAATAGTAATGATAGATAACATTTCTGAGCACTATGTGCCAATTATAACACAAAGTTCTTTACATGCATTATTTCATTTCACCCCTATGACTCTATAGAACTGTGATTACACTGAAGACACAGAGGTTTGTATCATTAGTTTGCTATAGGCCAGGAAAGTGAGTTAACAAAGCTGTGACTTGAACCCAACACCTGGACTCTCAGAGCAATCACACACTATTCAACCATCCACCCATTTGTCCATCTATCCATCTGTCTGTCCATCCATCCATCCATCCAATCACCCACACACCCATCCATCCAACATGAAATGTGTATTATTTGGAAAGACACAGTTATAACATGTTGACGAAAGACACAGTCATAAGACATGCACAAAAATACTTAAAAAAAGGGATCATTTTATCCACCTGAAACAAAAGGAGCATGCTGTATCTTAAAATGTCAGATGTTAGACGTGAGATTACACATCCATACTGAACTGTAGAAACAATGAATAAATACAAGCAAAACCAAAAAAGCCAATGCGACTGATATCAACAAGAAATTCAATACTCCTTTGACATACAAAATATTCAGAGTATCTCTCAAAAGACAGTTTTTCCTTGAATTTTCCAAATAATTTGCAAAAATTAATTCAGGGAGCCTTCAGGAATAGCAAGCTTCCAAAACAAAACATGCATAGCACGCACACTTTTACCATTTTATTTGAGTGGAAAGTTTATTGGCAATATTAAATTTCACCCTAGATAGGATATGAGAATATTTTGATAAATCACAATTCATAATATATTAATGCCATGTGAGAATTTTGTTTCCCAAGTAAGAGCTTACATGGAACTTGGTCATTAAACCTTAAAGAAACCTTTCTTACGTATCTATAGGCCTCAAATTGAAAATATCTATAAATGAATTTGTAGATTTCTTTTTAGTTTAATTCCTGAGTATATAGGGCAAAAGCTTACATCCTTTATATAAACTTCTGCTTTGGGCTAAAACTGATATATCTTCACGTTGAGGTTTCATCTGAAATGCACAAAGTTGGCTGACTTACTTCAATATGAGTTTGTATGGCTATAAAATTGTGCCCTAACTCAAGCTATTTTTTTTTTCCCCTGAATCCCCCCCATGCTTAATTTTTTTTTTTTTTTTTTTTTTTTTTGAGACAGAGTCTCACTCTGTTGCCCAGACTGAAGTGCAGTGGTGCGATCTTGGCTTACTGCAACCTCTGTCTCCAGAGTTCAAGCAATTCTCCTGCCTCCTGAGTAGCTGGGATTACAGGTGTGTGCCACCACGCCTGGCTAATTTTTATATTTTTAGTAGAAATGGGTTTTCACCATGTTGGTCAACCTGATTTCGAACTCCTGACCTCATGATTCACCCGCCTCAGCCTCCCAAAGTGCTGGGATTACAGGTGTGAGCCACCACACCCAGCCGCTTAATTCTTTATATTTCACATTCAACAAAAATGTGGAGGCTTATCATGTGCCACGTACTATGCTAGGTACTGGGGACACAAAACAACATGAAACATGGTCCCTATGCTGGAAAGAGTTACAGACTTGTGAAAGAGACCAACAGGTAAATACATCCTAAGAACTGGATAAGTGGCAAAATTGAAGCGTAGGGACTCATAAGAAAGGTGTAGGGACTCATAACGAAGAGTGATTAACTCAGGGAAAGTCATTTCCTTTACAGAGCATCTCATTCATCCTTTCAACTGGCATTTTTTGGATTCTGAAGTATAAGGAGGTGTTTATAAGTAGAAAAGGCAAAAGAACATCATATGCAAATGCATGAAGTTCTGAAAGGGATTTCATGTTCGGGGACATGGTTGAACTATGTACAGAATGCTATGGAAGCACAAGGCATCAGTCAAGCATAGTGATTGCTTCTGCCTGGGGTGTCAAGGAGGGCATCAGAGAAGAGATGGCATGTGATCTACCTCCTGAACATAGCCATAAACTTTCTTTGTAAACTGATAATTCTTAAAGCCATTTTAGGTATAGTACAGATTAAGTGCTCAATCTCTTTAGTATAAAAGCAGTGAAAAAATTCCTGCATTGTTTCAGTCAAAGTATGAATGGAGTCAAATGTGTCTGAATTATTTGGTGAAAAACAATGAACTGTTCCCACATGCACAGTAGAGACAGTAGTTCAGGCTGCACTTACTGCAGTATCATACCCAGAATTGTAGTTACCCATATTGACTGGTCAATGTAATATATACAGTTTGAGGTCGGCTCTGAGGACACCGTTGTGGACACGCACAGCATTTGTCAATTACGAATGGAGAACCACCTGCCTCAGACCAGCAGTTCTCACAGTGTCCTCACCCTGTCTCTATTGTTAATGCCAAGTGAAACAAGGACATAATTCATACCCCAGTTGCCTTTCTTTTCATGTGTGGCATGATCAAAAGAATAATTATACAGAGAGGAATTCTGCAAAGACAAAAATTGCGTGTGATCCTCCTTACATAAGGACCTTAGTGTGTTGCTGGAAACTCTCTGATTCATTCTGTTGACTGGCAGCTTCAGGTTACAAGCAGAGAGGAGAGCCTTCATTAACATCTTTCTAGCCTCAAATATGGAGTCAGTGCTCAACACACAGATTTAGTCTTGACAAGTACATATCAGATTCAGACCATGCAATAAATAAATAAATAAATAAGCCTGCAGAAATAGTTTGATCACCTCTAAGGAAAGAGAAAGAGGGTACAGACAGCTCAATTAAGTGGCCCTAGAGAAAGAGTTTGGAGAATTTGCTAAGAATTCTGAGATAGGAGTTCAGTAGCCGAAAAAATGTCACTATGCTTTCAAGTTCCCATATACTCTTGCTTAACATCTCATATCCCCACCCCAACCCACAAGCGTAAAGCCTAGATCAGAAAGAAAAAGGTCAAGCTTCCTATGGGAAAAATTCAGCATTTTTTACTAGAGTGATAGATCAGCATCTGCTTTCCAATCAATTTTACCCTGTTTAAATACAACTTTGCCCATTTTGCAGATGCCCACTGCCACTGCCTCTGCCCCTGTCCCTGCTAGGCAGATGGTGAAGAAAAACACAGTCAGCATGGTTAGTCTCATTGGAAATTCTGAACCACTAACCTCAAATGGGCCATTGGTGCTACACCCATTCTAGCACATTCTTCTAGTTCCATTAACTCTTTCATTCTCCTGCATGACTATTTCACACCTTTTCCTCTCTCTTCTAAACCTCCAGCACCTGCTTCCCAATTCTTACTCCCAGTTGCTGGATGAACTTTGATTCCTATTTCACTGAGAAAATAGAAGCAGTCAGCCCACCAACAACCTTCCACCAACACATCTGACCACTTAACTGATATTTATACCCACCTTCACCAATATGGTAGTCACTTCTATTGAATACTTGAAAACCGGCTAGTTCAAACTGAAATGTGCTGTTAGTGTAAAATGTACTGGATTTTGAAAATTAAATTTTCCTATTAGTGGTTTTATATTCACTAAATATTTTAATAGTAATTTGTACATATTAGGTCAAATAAAATCATTAAAATTAATTTCACTTGTTTCTTTTACTTTTTTTTTTGAGACAGAGTCTTGCTCTGTTGCCCAGGCAACAGAGTGCAGTGGCGATCTTGGCTCACTGCAAACTCCACCTCCTACGTTCAAGTGATTTTCTTGCCTCAGCCTCCCGAGTAGCTGGGACTACAGGCACCCACCACCATGCCTGGCTAATTTTGTATTTTTAGTAGAGGCAGGGTTTCATCATGTTGGCCAGACTAGTCTCCAACTCCTGACCTCAAGTGATCCATCCACCTTGGCCTCCCAAAGTGCTGAGATTACAGGTGTGAGCCACCACGCCCGGCTTGTTTTACTTTTTAATGTGGCTACTAGAAAATTTAAATTGTCTGTGTGGCTCACATTACATTTAATTGGACAAGGCTACTTTATTCTCTGCTATTACTATGCTCTTATTGGAAATTAAACCACCTTCTCCCTATGCATTAGAACCCCCTCTTCTTTCCCACCCAGAGACTTCACCCCAGCAATTCTCCCTGCTTTCTCCTTTTACATTGATTTCCCCCTCTAATTGGATCATTCTCATCTGCATACAAACATGCCACTGTATTTTCTATTGTGAAAATACAAAACAATTCTTGACTACATGTCATAGTTCAGTTCCCACCTCATTTCTTTATACTAGAACTCCTTAAAAATGTCTGTACTCACTGTCTCCAATTCTTCTCATTTCATTTCTTATGAGTCTACTCCAATCCCCACCACTCCTACAAAATGGCTCCTGTTAAAGTGGTATGTGCCGCAACTAGCAGAAGCTGATTGTTAAATATTCAAGAACTTTGCAAGCTGATTGTTAAATGTTTGTAGCTGGAAATTGACTATGATGGGAATATTTCCACAGGGAAATTTTGTAAACACTACAAATCAGGATTTTGCTGTTGTCACTGCTTTTCAGAGAGCCAGTTTACCAGGACACCACTGATTGAAAGTCACCAATGACTTTCACCTGACTCAGTGATCAATTACAGTCTTCAGCTTAACTAATTTATTGGCAGTATTTGACAATAAACTCTTTATCTGACAAACTCTTCCTCCTTCTTAAGTTCTTTCTTCACTAGACTTTTGGGCCACCATTTTCTCTTATGTTCTCTCTCTCAGTTCTCTTCTGTCTCTTTTCTGCTTCCACTTCGTCTCTCTGACCTCTAAATATTGGAGAGTGTTAGCACTCTGTCCAAACACCTCTTCCTTTCTTCAGCTATACTTCTGCTCCAGGTGTTTACATTTAGCCTTCTAGCCTTAAATACACAAATGTACACTTTTAAGCCAGCCCTTGCCCATGAATGCCAGCTCACTTATTTCCCTGACTCCTTGGCCTCTCTGCTTGGATGTCTAATAGGCATGTCAAACTAACATGTCCAAAATGAAACTTCTAATTCTCTCGCCTCTTCTTTCCCCAGTCACCAAACATGACACTCCAACAATATCCCCCCAGCTCAATAAATGGCAGTTCTAGCCGCACAAGTCACACATTTTGAGTGATCCTTGGTTCTGTTCTTTCTTTGACACCCTACATCCAATGCATTGGCACTACTCTTGGCTCTGTCTTTAAAATATATCTAAAATCCACATTTTTCCCCACTTTTACTGCTACTAGCTTGCTAGTAGCTAGTAACTAGCTCCAAGCAACCATCACTTCCAACTTGTGCAACTGTACAAAAAACTTACAACTTATCTCCATACAAGATCCAGAGTAAGCTTATAAAAATAAGTTAGATCTTCTTACACTTCTGCTTAAAACACTTTGCTGCCTGTCTTACTTAGAATAAAAGCAAATCTTCTTATTGGTCTACACAGCCCTACAAGGTGTTCCTGTTACCTCTCAGAACTCATCTCCCAGCACTCCCACCTAGTTTACTCTGGTCCTGCTAGAGCTTCCTTGCAATTTGACAAAGATGCTTCGGCTCAGAGGCTTTGCACTTGCTATTCCCTCTACCTGAGAACTCGTTATCCAGATGGTTTCATGGCTCGCTCCCTTACTTCCTGCAGGCCCACTCTGCATGAAATTAATCCCCTCCATGGTACTTATCACCCTTTGGCACACTATAGTGTTACCTGTTTATGTGTTGACATCCATGTAGGCTTGGCAGACAAATTATCTGCTTTTCTTTTTTTTAATTTAAAAAAATGTTTAAAATTTAAATTTTTTTAATTCTTAAAATTGTATTTTTTAAATTGACAAAAAATTGTACATGTTCATGAGTTACACAGTGATGTTTCAATACATCTAATGATAGTGCTCTGATCAAGGTAATTAGTACATCCATCATTTCAAACATTTATCATTTATTTGTGTTGGGAACATACACTATCCACCTTCTAGCTAGTTGAAACAATATATTATTGTTTGCTATAGTCATCCTACAGTGCTAAAGAACACTAGAATTTATTCCTCCTATCGAGCTGTAATTTTGTATCATTTAATAAATATCTCCTTATCTCTTTATATCTAGCAGTTAGAAGAGTAGTGCTTGGCCCATAGTGAAAGCTCAGTAAATGTTGAATGAATGAATATATTCATGTCACACCAGCAGCTTTGGAGCATGAAGGAAGCTACTATCACCTTCTCTTCTGTGTAAAGGATTAAGTGATAGACACATTTTAAAATGACAAGTGTTCAATTTCTCTGCCAGGCTGTCCTTGCATACAGACTAAATAGGGAGGCGTTTTGGACTGGCAAAACAATTAAATATGTCTTGATTCAGGATTAATGGTAACTTATTTGGTGATAATAACATTACAAACTCTTTTCTTAATATTTGTAAGAGGGGATTTCTCCATCTTGAAAGTCTCTTAATATCCTACTTGGAGGACCTGCAGGAAGAACTGTAATTGAAACTGAAAGTATCCCCTAGGACACTGGCCTTGGTTGATTTGTGGAGTGATGGTGAGGGGTGAGGGAGAAGAGGGCGCAATAAAACAAATGCCAAAGTTTTTAGCAATTTTATATCACTAGCAATAAAATAGTCTTTACAATTACACACACCTAACACCTAATGATTGTTTCCACTCCGCAATCCCTCATTCTCTTCTGCCACTGATGTTGCAAAAAAACTGAGGCTAAAGTTACCCAGTGAAAATCATGTCCCGCAAAATGTTGTCTGTCTTTTACTAAAGATGGTAGAGTACAGGCGGGAGGCCTCCCATCCCCAGGACTTTCATGGAGGTAGATGTGTTTCAGATATCTGTAGCTAGAATTCAGAGCACATAATATGAATCACAGATGATTGGTAATCTACAGTACCATTTTTTTCTCTAAGGTATTGGGATAATTAGATAGATAGGCCTGAGTTTTAATTATCTCTTGTAACACTTTTTATGGGAATGTGTTCTGTGAGATTCAAATTCTTGTTTTATAACTGAATTTTGGAAGACATACATTATATGTGTAAATTGGAAACTCTGGAAACTGCCTGTATCGTTATTAGTAGTAAGTAGTAGTATTAAATTAGAGTTCTAGCTAAGCCCAAAAGGCAGGTATGTTTTAACCTTCTATGGTAGTAGGAACAATAGGCAGTGATTATCCCTTTTAATTTTCCAAACATTTTAGGAGGTGTTAGAGGTTCCATCCTGGTGGAGCTGGAGAAGCATCAATAGAAAAAGAGGCCACAAATACAAACCCTTTTTGCTGTTGTTGTTGTTGTTGTTTTTTGAGACGGAGTCTCACTCTGTCACCCAGGCTGGAGTGCAGTGGTGTGATCTCAGCTCACTGTAACCTCCACCTCGCAGGTTGATGCCATTCTCCTGCCTCAGCCTCCTGGGTAGCTGGGACTACAGGTGCCCACCACCACGCCCAGCTAATTTTTTTGTATTTTTAGTAGAGACGGGGTTTCACCGTGTTAGCCAGGATGGTCTCAATCGCCTGACCTTGTGATCCGCCCGCCTCGGCCTCCCAAAGCGCTGGGATTACAGGTGTGAGCCACCACGCCCAGCCAATACAAGCCCTTTAAAAACCAGACAGAGTAGCAAAGACACTCCTGGTTGTATGATCTGGCTAATTTCCATTTTGTTCTCAATACTTTTTCCCATAAAATTACATTTGTTATGCTGTTGAGAAATATGTGCTTCTGTCTCTCTCTCTACACACACACACACACACACACACACACATACACACCACATGCACAGATATATGCAATAGAAAATGAAGTCAACCAACATTATTGAGTTCTGAAAATGTACTACATGTTTTGCTGAGTTCTCTATATAAATAATATAACAGTGAATACCTTCTATATATGTGTCAAGTATTTCACATGCATTGTATCTAATCTTCACAATAATGAAAGCAAACCCTTATGTGATGCTTTGTGCAAGGTGTTGTTCTCAGCACTTCACCTTGACTAACTTTTTTTTTTTCCGACCTGGAGTCTCCCTCTGTTGCGAGGCTGGAGTGCAGTGGAGCAATCTCCACTCACTGCAATTTCTGCCTCTCGGGTTCAAACAATTCTCCTGCCTCAGCCTCCCAAGTAGCTGGGACTACAGGCGCAAGTCACCATGCCTGGCTACTTTTTGTATGTTTAGTAGAGACAGGGTTTCACCATGTTGGCCAGGATTGTCTCAACATGACAGGCTTCTGAGGCAGGAGGCAGACACTAACATCACTGCTATCTTCAGATGAGGCACCTGAGGCAAGAGAAGTTAGATGAAACTTGTCCAAGGTCATATCAGGTGTAAACAGCTCACCTAGGTTTTAAGCATAAGCAGTCTTGCTTCAGTCATGTTCTTACTCAGCCATATCTTGCTGCCTTTTACACAACAACCTATGAGGAAAGTATTTTAATTGTCTCCATTTTCCTGATGAAGAACTGCATGAAGTCCCTTGCCTGGTTAAAGGGCATAATGGGATCCCATCTCAGGGTGCTGACATGAAAGTATGGGTTCTCACAAAACAGCCTCCCACTGTAATATCTTGTCTCTTTGAACAAATACTTAGTTTCACAAAGTCAAGTGGCATGCCTTAAAATTCTTTTGCATAATCCCCCCTTGCACAGAAATACCCAAGCCTCTGCATATAGTAGATACTCAACAGAGGAAAGAGATTCACACGGATTGATTTTGCATCATATGTAATTAAGAGCCAAAAAAAAAAAAACCCTTCAACACCACAGCTTCCCTTTATTCTGAGAAAACTCCAAGGAAAACTGACTTTGATTTCCTAAATCATCTTTTGATTTACTCTAGTAGAGGAAAATCAATGCTAAAATAACTATTGAAAGCCATCTGAGATGTGCTGCTCTGACATGACGATGCCAAGGAATATAGACATTAAATTGATCTTGGAATCCAAGCTCCCCTTCCTTATCCAACACAAGACAAATCACAAAATCCACATGGAGGAGAAATCTTCCTATCTAGACTGCGGGACTTGTCATTTACTCACAACAGAAATCTCCAATGCCATCTTGTTTACGAAGCAGCTAAGGTTGCTACTTCTGTACTCAAGTGAGCGCTGCCTCTTTGTAATATTGATTGCTGGGATTTTTGCTGGTAGTACACTGACAGAGATCGACCACTAAAATCTTCTGAGGCACATTTATCTTTCTCTGTATTGAGAGAGAAACCCCATTTTCCTCAAGAAAAGGCGAAGCTGTTCCAGCACGTTTTAAATGATTCATATTATCTGACAATGGAAAGGTAAATTCTCTCCCAGGATTTAGGGTATAATTCTCAGCCATCTGAGAATTCTGTTTATCTCACCTTGTCCCCTTGCTCAGAGAATCACAAATAGATGGAAACATCTAATGCCAAGGCATCTAAAAGCTCCAGCATAGGATACTGTGACTGCTCCAGATAGATTTTCTCCATGAAAACCAAAGTTTATGGTTAATCACCCTGTCCCCTTCTTATTATGGCACTATCAGACATATTTAAGGAAGTGATAAGTCTTTGCAAAGGTATATAAGAATAAATATGATACACTGATGGTATCACACTTTTTTTAAAGATAAGAATTTGTGAGACTTCTGGGGGATTTTTGACAGGTCCTATTAGGGTTATTTTAGAACACACAGAGGAAAGTGATTTGATGTTAAGCAGTGGCAAATCTACACAAAAACAAAAATAGTCATCGGAGACTTTCACTCAATATAAAGTTCTACCAAACCTATGCAAATAATAATCGCATTTTCTAGAAAGAGTTCTAAAGTAAGTCACACATACAAACCTCAGTAGCAGCACAAAACATCCTTTGTTGCCGGACGTGAGAAAAACACACTCGCTTCTAAAAAAAGCCATAGGAAGGAAGTGGAAGAACCTCAGGGGCGAGTGGGAGTGCGAAAGGAATGTTGCAGCTTTTTTTTTTTTTTTTTTTTTTTAAACATGTAAGCTTGCTGTGGCTCTCTAATAGTAGGGCTAGTAGTTCAAGAAGGTGAAGGTTAAATCTTTGGGATCCTTTTTACCTATTCTTATAAGGGTATATCGGCCAAGTAAGTTTGAAAATCATGACAGAAGCACATTATATTCCTGGCTTACATTGCCCACAACTGAAAAAAAAAAAAAAAAAAAAACAACTTTTAAAAAAGCAAAATCAAAAGAACTAAAACACCTGCATAAGATTCGAATTTCACACATCTCAAAACAACTAAGACTGCCAAAATAAAAATTAAAAGTCATTCCAGAGCAAAGATGCGTAAGCAAAGCAATGTGCTGAAATTTTTGAAATGTAACAAAATGGAATATATTTGTCAGAGGCAGAGGATAAACTGAGGGCTCCCCTTTTTTTTTTTTTGAGACAGAGTCTCACTGTGTCACCTAAGCTGGAGCGCATGGTGCAATCACAGCTGACTACAGCCTCTCCCAGGCTCAGGTGATTCTCCCACCTCAGCATCCCAAGTAGCTGAGACTACAGGCGAGTGCCACCACACCCAGCTAAAATTTTTTTGGTATTTTTTTTTAGAGACGGGTTTCCCCAAGTTGCCCATGCTGGTCCGGAACTCCTGGGCTCAAGTGATCCGCCCACCGCCCGCCATGGCCTCCCAAAGTGCTGGGATTACAGGCGCAAGTTACCACAGCCAGCCTGAGGGCTCTTTTGAAAACACAAATATGATCATGTCACTTCCCTGCATAAAATCCTTTAATACCTTCTCACTGTGCTAAGGATAAAGACAAAATTATCAATATGGCTTACAAAGCTCTTCATGAACTGTTCGTTGCGTAACTGTCAAGCATCATGTTAGAGCTCATATTGATTGAATGCTGATTACTGACTGAGCATAGAAACTATTTCAGTGAATCTTGTTACAACATTTTCAGGTGTTATCCCCATTTTACAGAAGAGGAACTGGGAAGTTGAGTTACTTGCCTAAGATTATAAGCTACAAAGTGGTTATGTCAAACACTGTTGAGGAAATTCCCAATCCCCTCTCACTTGCTTTCTCCATTGTTAGGGCTGGAAGATCTATGTTCTCACTTTCACATTTTCCCTGGTTATTTGGGTTGTGTTCTGGCCTATGACATACAGGTAGAATTCCAACAGAAGATTTCTGAGAAGCTT
This sequence comes from Rhinopithecus bieti, assembly GCF_001698545.2. Classification (NCBI taxonomy): domain Eukaryota; kingdom Metazoa; phylum Chordata; class Mammalia; order Primates; family Cercopithecidae; genus Rhinopithecus; species Rhinopithecus bieti. The sequence goes on along the minus strand of NW_016807437.1, from coordinate 559,320 downwards.
TGAACTTTTCTGATAAACTAACCTGACATTGCACATCTTCTCCCTTCTTCCTAAATGCGCCATTGTGCCTGGGGCTGCAGCCGCCATTTCCACGTGAGGGAATGACAAAGCCACAGGCTACGGATGTAGAGCAGAAGACAGAAAGAACCTGGATCTGTGATGACCTCATCAAGCCCTGCACCAACCCTGGACTGCTTATTGCTTATTGTCGGACTTTTTGTTTTGTGGAGATAATTTCCCCTCTTTTTTTCTTTTTTTTTTTGAGACGGAGTTTCACTCTTGTCGCCCAGGCTTAAGTGCAATGGCGCGATTTCGGCTTACTACAACCTCTGCCTCCCGGGTTCCAGCGATTCTCCTGCCTCAGCTTCCCGAGTAGCTGGGATTACAAGCGCCCCCCACCACGCTGGGCTAATTTTTGTATTTTTAGTAGAGACGGGGTTTCACCCGTCTTGGCCAGGCTAGTCTCGAACTCCTGATCTCAGGTGATCCACCCACCTCGGCCTCCCAAAGTAGTGGGATTACAGGTATGAGCCACCACGCCTGGCCAATTTCCCCTTTTTATATGAACCTCAGTAAGGCAGGCTTTCTGTTCTTTGGATGCCACAAAGAAAAAAAAAAAATCTTAACTGATACAGCTATGACGTTAGGATTCCAACTGGAAACTCTGATTTCAGAGCCCTTGAGCTGAATTCCATTCCTCCCTGTTTCACTCTTACTTTTGTGCTCTTTGCTATGGCCACACTGATCTTGAAGTTCCTCAAAATGACCACATTTCTTCCTGCCCCACAGCCTTTGCTTTTCCCTCTGCCTGAGGAATCTTCTACTTATCCTTCAGATCTCAGCTAAAATACTGAGATACTTAGCTATCTCAGTATTAAATGGAACTTAAATATTTCCCCCTATACATGGGTTCACAGAAACCTGTATTTATCCTCTGAGCCTTATCACAATCACAAACAAATAAGAACTTAGTGCTTGTCTTCCCATGTTACATGGTAAGTTCATGAGGTTAGGAACTGTGTTTCTGGTTGTACATAGTAGGCAGTCAGTAAACAGTTATTACATTAATGAATCAATACAGGCATTCCTCATCCATGGTTAATTTTTGAGCTAGACAGACAAAGATAGGAAGTTACTTATTTTACACATCTGAAGTCACATAAGTATGTCAGGCTGCAACACATCTTGTTTGACTCTATTAAATGCCATAAATATCTCAACAGAAAGAAAGGAAAAACCCTACAATCCAGAAGCAGGCTGTGAAGACAGAGGACATGCCAGTAAGAAAGAAATGAATACTTTGGGAAGTAGCAATCTCAGAACTAGAAAAGTGCTACAAGAAGAAAACCGCCAGTGGCAAGACAGGAACTACATTGAAAACAGGGATTACCTTGTAAAAATACAGTTTCCAGCAGACCAAATATAGGCACAATGTTTCTGTGATCCCAACTTTTGCATTCAGCATTTTGAGAGGTTTTTCTGTGTGAAAGCATTTCCAATTTTATAGTAGAGTTGTAGAAAAATGTTGCAACTTATATAAACTTTGTTTTATTGCCAAATTTCCTGTAGCCCATCCACTCCATGAAGCAAGAGATAACTGGTTTGCATCATCTTTTTAAAATCACAGCTTTGGAGCTGCACTATTGGAACACTCTCTTGTCACCCTGCAACCGATCCTTTCATACTTCTTTCTCCTCCATTGGACTGTAAGTTCTTGAAAGTGGGAATCTTCTGACTCCAATTTTTTAATACTGAGCACAGTGCTGGTACAGTATATGAACTCACTATATCTTGTTACTATAAATGAATAAACAAAATGCATAGGCATGTTAGGCATTTAGTAAATACATGTCAAATTGAATCTTTGACACATGACTTGGAATTACTTCCCTTTCAAGGTATTTGTTCAGTGAGCATAATTATAGAGTTCACAGTCTAAGAAAGTCTTCATTATAGAGGAAAACTAAAAAAGAACCCTTGGCTTTTCAAGACAATATGCCTTGATGGCAACCCCCTTTTTATCACGCACATATTTCATGCACAAGGACAACTTAAAACTTGAAATGAAAAAAAACAAAAACCTCTATATTTCTTGGCTCACCAGTGCTGCCGATTTCTGGTATTCTCTCTTTAATGTGTATCCTGGGGGTGATGGGAAGAAGAGGAGAGACAAGAAGGACAACTAGTAACAGAAAGGAAAAGAATGAATTGGGAAGAGGAGCAAAGAGGACGGTGAGGACTGGAATAACAAATATAAAGAATAAAGTCTGATTCCTTTCTGTTTCCTGCAATCTCTCATTGCTCCTGTCTCTGATAAAAGTGCCTATAGATTTGCTTACTTGATCCTAATTTTATGGCCTGTTCAAATATTAAAACTTCCTTTTAAATAAATTAATTTGAAACTAAATGCCTTTAGTTTTTACAATGATAGGTTTGTGGCTTTTGACATCTTTTGGTCCTATTCATCAAAATCATTTGCAGAGTCCAAAGTAGAGCAGAGTAGCTTTAACAACACCCATGGAGGATGAATAGAATACATTTTCATATTTACCGAAAGTGAAACTTACAAGCATCTATTATCTTCTGCCTACCTTGTAAATGTCCCATGTTTTCATTTACATATTGTACCAATTAATATTTCTTGGTACTAATCAGAGTGGAATCCAATCCTGACATGGGAGAATAATATATATTTCTTGGTACTAATCAGAGTGGAATCCAATCCTGACATGGGAGAAAACACGACCAAAAACATTAGCAACAAGAAAAAAATGTTTGTTTCAAGTACGTGGATTATATTTTCTAGGGCCTTAAAAAAAGAATGAAACTGAAAGAGGCAGCTTGAAGAAGCTTACACGTGTTTAAAACCCACATCCTGTTGTTATCCACTGCCCTGGCACAGAGGAGCTGGGAGGTGAACGTCCTCATTAGGGTCCCTATTAGCTGTGATTTGCAATGGCCTTCTCCAAAGAAGAAAATCACATTCACCCGCTGGACAATGGCCCAGGTATCACCATTGATGGGAATCATATATGGAGTAAACATCTAAGCCCAAGAATACAGTGGTCTAAGCCAGTGGGCTTAGAAGTTGCAAGATCCTCCATGCTTCATTCCAGCCACTATCAGCAGATTCTAAATCACCCATGAGCAGAGGCGCCCATCTGCCTAAGGCATAAACGAAATTATAACAACAGTGAGCGAGCCAATGGGAGTCAGCCAGTAAGACTACGAGCAGCATGATGTACTCAGACTTTTGTGCCTTTTTTATTTATTTGGTTAAAATACATGTGTTTTTGCTTCAGGCAGATGTTGGTATCCCAGCCTTTTATACAGGAAGCTGTAGAAGGGAGAGGACTTTCTGAGTGAGAGCAACTTACTGTGGAGGCCAAATGGCATTTTTTGTAGGCCCCGAGATTTTTTAAGAAAACTCTAATTCTGTTCAGAACTCTTTCAAAGGGTGAAGACAAACTTAAGAACTTTATACTATAATAAAAATAATTACAGAGTGTTGCTTTAAACTTGTATCTTGAAGTTCCTCCTTTAGGTTACTCTGCTTAACAACCACAGACTCTTCCTAATGGCTTATTTGCCTTTCTTTTCAATTTTCTAAGTGAAGGCCAGCCCCCTTCAAGATGTTCTACCAACTCAGTCCTATTCTCTCCAGATGGTTTTTTTTTTTGTTTTGTTTTTTCTTCTTCTGAAAAGCATGTGTTGATAGACTACGGGGAACAGACCAAGAATTATTTTTTAGCCAGTATTTTCCCCTTGCAACTGTAAGTCAGCCTTCCTCAGAAGGAAAGGTGGGACAAGTGATTCTAATGTGCTTCGCTCCAATGCTTCCATCTCAATAACCCTTTAAAGTGAAAACTGTGGAGAGTAAAGTGAAAAACATCTCTCCATCTGGAAGCATTTATACAGAGAGGTGTCTTTAGCTTAGTTGTTTGTCTAGAATTTCCATTTATGAACCGACTTGCCTTTCTCCTGTGGGTATGCTGAAGAAAACTGTTTGCAAAATCCATTGTATGCAATAATCCAGAGGCTCCTTCAAACTCAATCAGGCTGGAAAGGCTAAACATGACTCATAGGATTCCTTCAATAAACACAAAGTAAGTCAGAAGTCAAGGAGAGACTCGTCTCGATGTGGACCAGCTTACCTAGCAAGTCAGGGAATTGTCATCAAACCAGTTTCCGGCTTGCAAGACCTTGACTCCTTTCAGTAAAGGTGTCAATTCTTCTTTTCTGAACAATCTCAATGTGAATGGCAGGGCCTTACTCTAGCGGAAGGTGTCTTTAATCTTTTATGGTTCAGTATAAAGGTTACTTTAAGAAAAGCCTTGGGATATGCTTTCAAGATACCTACTTGTGATTTTTTTTTTTTTTTTTAGCATCAGTATGTCCTGTTCTGATTCAATCATTGTTCTTTCAAACAGGCTGGGAGGAAAGGTTCTTGGACATCCACAGAGAAAACTTATTCAATAAAACATTTTATAATCCTAGGAACACCTGTGTCACCTTCCTAAGGGCTAGTCAGTTCAAGGACTTCCTAAAAATGAAGGTTGGACTGTGCGAATGCCTGAGTGTGTGGGAGTGGAGTCACTCTGTGTGGTGGTGGGGGATGGGGTGGGAGGAAGCAAAGCAGCAGAGTCTAGAAGGATGGTGGTACAGCAGAAGAAAAAAGAAGAATGTCTGAATCTAGAGTGGCCCCATGAGACCCAGTCAGTACTCAGGTGACACTGGATTAACAGGAGTTCCTTCTAAACCCAAGAGAGCAGCAGACACTCCGTCATGCCACACCCTTCTCAACTGTCTTATCCCTTGGCCATCTCCTTTTTAGAAGCTAAAACAATACATTTTTTTCCTCAGAGATCTTGTTCTTGGAATGGAGGTGCAGCATAGTTCCGGCCAATAAGATGGACATCTGATAGGAGAGGGGTGTGCTTTTTGAGACACTTGCAGCTTTTCTGATAAAAGGAACACCTGGGGCTGGGCGCGGTGGCTCAAGCCTGTAATCCCAGCACTTTGGGAGGCCGAGACGGGCGGATCACGAGGTCAGGAGATCGAGACCATCCTGGCTAATACAGTGAAACCCTGTCTCTACTTAAAATACAAAAAACTAGCCGGGCGACGAGGCGGGCGCCTGTAGTCCCAGCTACTCGGGAGGCTGAGGCAGGAGAATGGCGTAAACCCGGGAGGCGGAGCTTGCAGTGAGCTGAGATAGGGCCACTGCACTCCAGCCTGGGCGACAGAGCGAGACTCCGTCTCAAAAAAAAAAAAAAAAAAAGGAACACCTGGGCTGCCCTCCCTCTAGCCTGCCAATGTGATACCTGGAGTTTAAGACTATGAGAGAAAGGCCGACATAATCACAGACAAACTGACCCTGAGCCATGATATTATTGAGTCACTAAACTAATATCCATAATGACCTATATCAAGAAATATTGTAGTGTGTGTCGGGGGGGAATCCCTATTTGTAATCACTTTATTTCTTACACTGTTAGTTTTCTGTTATTTGCAGGCGAAAAAAAAATTCATAATTGATTCAGCAGAGGAGGCAGATCAAATGAGTAGCTATCTACTCTAAGAAAGGTTTTTTTGGATGGGTGCGGTGTCTCATGCCTGTAATCCCAGCACTTTGGGAGGCCGAGGCGGGCGGATCACGAGGTCAGCAGATTCAGACTATCTTGGCTAACAAGGTGAAACCCTGTCTCTACGAAAAATACAAAAAATTAGCAGGGCATGGTGGTGGGCGCCTACAGTCCCAGCTATTCAGGAGGCTGAGGCAGGAGAATGGTGTGAACCTGGGAAGCGGAGCTTGTAGTGAGCCGAGATCGGGCCACTGCACTCCAGCCTGGGCAACAGGCAACAGAGTGAGACGCCGTCTCAAAAAACAAAGAAAAAAAAAGGTTTTTTTTTGTTTGGTTTGTTTGTTTTTATTGTGAGGAGAACGTAGCTTTGAAAAACCTGAGTGAAACTAAATATTCTTCTAAGGGTAAAACCAATATAGCATATCATGGAGCCTCATAATTTATTTCAAATTTTATGCCTGAAACAACTTACCATCATTACTCTATGCTATGGTTTGAATGACTCCAAAACTCATGTTGGAACTTAATCTCCATTCTGGCAGTATTGACAGGTGGCGACTTTAAGAGGTGATTGGATCATGAAGGCTCTGTCCTCATAAATGGATTAATCCATTCATGGATTAATGGGTTATGATGGGAGGGGAACTGGAGGCTTTATAAAAGGAAGAGAGACCTGAGCGAGCACATTAGCACGCTCAGCCCCCTCTGCCACGTGATACCCTGTGCCACAGAGTCCCACCACCAAGAAGGCTATCAACAGATGCAGCCCCTCAGCCTTGGATCTCTCAGCCTTCATAACTGTAAGAAATAAATTCCTTTTCTTTATAAATTACCCAGTTTTTGGTGTTTTGTTATAAGCAAAAGAAAACAAACTAAGACACTCCATCCAGTGGTTCATGAGATTTATTGAGATGAAAGACAAGACGTATTCTATAGCTATAACCATAGAATTGCTTTTGTGAAGGATATTTATGTTTATACGAGCCTATAACCTTATTTTCCTATATGATCCGAAGGTATCATCTAATGGGGTTCTTGGCTTACCCCAAGTCCTTCTGCTAATATTGGAGACTTATAGAGACTTTTGAAAGGAACACAACGTAATAAGTGGAAAGAGCAAAATATCTTGCCTGGTCCCTAGCTAGTGACATGATATTGTGCAAATTACTTCAAATACCTGAGTTCCATATTATTCATCTATAAAATAATGAAATGTTCAATTCGGTAACTATTTCAATGTTATTGTCTAAACAGTTTGATTATAAACAACCGAGTTACCTAACTACAGACAATTTTGTATTTTTTCACCAGTATTTATTATGTTAGATTTCTAATATAGCACCATGAATGAATATTTAAATTCTAAAATTTGTATTTGATAGGGTCAGAATTCCTAAAATCAATGGCATTCTCTGACTCAAAGAGTTATTTCCCTCCAGGCTCATTATTCTCTATATTAATGTTTTTAAAAGATGGCCTAAAGTCCCTGCATCTTTCTGGGTCCCAACCAACAGCTACTGAATTTGAGTATTTGAGGACGGAACCCAGAAATCCGTATTTTTCACAAGCATTCTGGGACATTCTGACATGTACTAAAGTTTGAGGACCACTAATGTGGAAATAGGTGTCACTGAGACATTGGAAGATTAAAATTGTGTACAGTTTTATGATAAATGAAGACAGAGTTCAGGCACAGATTCAGTTTTTTACTTTTCCAAATGTGCTGATTTAAGGTTATTTATAATGCTCTCATAGATTAATTTGACCCTCAATTAGCATTATTTATTGCATAAATAAAATTCACAAAATCAAAGTGAAAATAATTCTCCCAGGATTTTGATTACTGCTCATTTTGTTTCCTCTTGTTTTTCCCTCCAGTCACCATTTGTTCTTATTTTTAAACTTTAATTCTTTTCTTTTGGAGACACTCTCGCTCTATCGCCCAGGCTGGAGTGCAATGGCGCAATCTCGGCTCACTGCAACCTCCGCCTCCCAGGTTCACGCCATTCTCATGTCTCAGCCTCCCGAGTAGCTGGGACTACAGGTGCCTGCCACCATGCCCAGCTAATTTTTTTTTTTTTTTGTATTTTTACTAGAGATGGGGTTTCACCATGTTAACAAGGATGGTCTCAATCTCCTGACCTTGTGGTCTGCCCCCCTTGGCCTCCCAAAGTGCTGGGATAATTTAATCCACTTTTTAAATCCTTGTTTTAATGCTGTGTTTCATTTACTTCCCAAAGAATGGCAAGCTTATAGATAAATATGGCAAGTGCCATATTTGCCTGGTTTACTATAATCTCACCTTTCTGCACCTTCTGGCTTATTTTTAATTGTATCATCCATTAATAAAACCAAAGGAGTCGTGTTTACTTTGCACCCATGTTTTTATTGATCTCTCTTTGGCTAGATTTGATAGTAATCATTATACTAATTGCTAATAGTAAGCTGCTTCCCCAGGAGTTAGAAAAAAGTTCAGGAATTTCTACTCCAGTTTATACAGTTGATTGGGCTGAGAACAGCATGGCATTGTAATCTCTATATAAACAATGCATTTCTCAAGAGTAATTTGCTCACCATAGCATTTGGTATACGATCACCTCTTTAATCAATTGTGATTTATTCAACTTTTCTTTTATTACAAACTAGTCAAAATATTCTCCAAAATGTCATGTCCAATTCAGGTATGTTTTGAATATACTGCCTGTTGCTGTTAAAAGCAGAACTGAGATCTGTAAGAGAGACCCACATTGTTTGCTAATGTTTCAAAGCCATTTAAAAGGCAAGATAACTTGGAATAAACACACTGAATCAAAAAAGGTTAAAGCTATTACAATTCCAACAATTTAACAACAATATTAGTCATTGTTATTTCACAATAATATGTTCAGCATTTCTAAAGTGTTTCTCAATCAGAAAATGTTCATGTATCTTACAAAATTTTAAACTACTGATGAGTCATACATAGCACCTTAAAAGGAAGTGTGGTGTCCATTGTGAAAGATAAGGATTTAAGCAGCAGATGATCTCCCACTGATGACATACATTTATCCAAAGGGAAAGCTAAGATAGTTCTGAAAGAAAGGAAAGGTGAAATGGGATCCTGATCTTTTATATAATACATCCTCTAGCCACAAGGGAAATTCCTTTTGAGTCTGTACTTGGGCTCAACAGGTATGGAGGGGGCGCTGGTGGGACCACAATGACCCCTTTGAATGGTCGAAGTGGTTGGTATCATTAAAGGAGCACCCAATTTGGAGTCAGGAGACCTGAATGTATGTTTCCCAATCCTTATTTATTATTTGTGTAGCCTTGTGCATGTCACGATCTTCCTGGGCCTGTCTGTGCCCTTATAAAAGATCTTTAGCATTCGTGTATTAAAAGACCACCTTAGGGGGATTTTGTGAGGGAAAATTAAGGAAATATATAGAAATCACTCTGAAATAAATGTTGGTTATAGTTATAATTCAAATAAGAGCCAGATCACCTCTTTAGATCCTAAAAGCCAAGTATGGCCAAGAGTGCCAGAGTGGCTCTTGTTTGGGCTATTGTTCTACATTTGCCCACAATTATCTCAGCAACTATTCATCCCCAAGTAACCTAGCTGGAGGAGTCTAGCTCAATGCAGAGGTTACACGTCCGTAACTTTTGTAAAGGCCCCTCACAAACTAAGATGTCAGCTGCTGCCAAATAAGTTACAAAGTATGGAACACATCCATGTGTTCATTTTTATAAGGCCCAGACCCCCATTCAGTTTAGTATCTGGAAACCCTGACTTTTGCATGCTGTTGGAGAAAAGATTATCTCCAAACCAATTCCTACCTCTGGCAGGAATGTGCACTGGAACAGATTGAGGCAAAAATAACTCATCTGAACACAACATGCAACAGTGTATACAAATATGTTTTAGGGCTGGACTTGAGTTCTGATAGTTAACATGTCCTGTTTTGTGCCACCCACTCAAAAATGTGTCCTATTAGGAGTCAGGTTCTATTCCTGACCCTCTTAGTCATGCTGGGCAAGGCATTTCCATTTTCCTTAAGCTTTATTTTACCCATCTTGGAATCTCTCCTCATCCACTCTACCATACTGGTTTCAGGTTATGTCTTCTAAGCTAATAAAGGAGGGTCCACAAATTAAGCATTACGAATTGTACTAACCACTGCACTGAAGTAGGAGTCATGACCCCAAACCACTTCTTAAAATGCTCCTGTAATGAAAACGTTGAAAAGAGTACAAATCATTGCTTCAAATACTCTAAAAACTAGTTACCACACAGCATATCTTATTTCTGCATAGGGAACTTACTTAGTTTTGCAAGAACACATTTAATACCCTAGATGTGCCTTTCTTCTGGTATAAGCCTACTACATCCTATGAGGAGAAGAGTTTGAAGAGCAAGACCCTCTGGCTTTCAGAAGTTAGCAGACGGTCAGGAATTACCAATACTGAGGCTGTAACATTAACCTAAAGAAATCAAGCCATTTCAAATTGTTATATAACTAAACCATGCTATTTACTCTTTGTGCACAAATACATAGTGTCAGCTGACTTTAATTAGGAATGTGGTAGAGACAGCTACAGAGGACAAGCTACAGAAGAGGCCAGGCAATTGCCAGTACAAGCAGGCACGATGCAAAGCATTTCTGTCTGTGAAAATGGACAGAAAAGTGGTTGGCTTTAGTGCGGGGAAGATGAGCGGAGAGTTGGCAGAGGCAGAAAATGTGATGGAAAAACAACAGAGTTATTTTCCCCATGAGTTACTCCTGCAAGTTGTGTAACCTTTCAAGTGAATAACTAGAATATGGCTTATGATGCAACTGAACAGAACAGAAGTCTCCACAAAGTCCTGTTCAAAAGAGAAGGAACACAACCACTGGTGAAAGACAGCTTAGCAGGTGAAGACTGTGTCCCTCTGAAACTGAAGTGCCGGGAAGGGAAGAATTGTTCCTTTAAATGATATGGAAGAGGGGAAGAGAAGTGCTGGATAGAGGAAGGCATGGTCTCTGGCTAGGACCCCACCCCCACGGACCTAGGTGAGGACAGGCATTTTTGTTTTCCTGCCCGAATGTTGCATTTCCCAAGACCACCCATGTCCCCATCCTGTGCCTATATAAACGGGAGACCCTAGCAAGGGCAGAGACAGAAGTGTTGGAAGTGGAGAGGAGCACATTGGCAGAGGAACACACAAGCGGCTAGATGTTGAGGGCAAACACCAGCAGGCACCAGCAGGCCACTGAGGGGCAAAACGAAACAGAGTTTGGCTGGGCAGTCAGAGGAGCGCTTGGCTGCCAAGCGGCCCGGCTTCCGGGGGAAACCATCTCCCTATGGCTCCCCCATCTGCTGAGAGCTTCTTCCACTCAATAAAATCTTGCACTCATTCTCCAAGCCCAGGTATGATCTGATTCTTCCGCTGCACCAAAGCAAGCAACCCAGGATACAGAAAGCCCTCTGTCCTTGCCACAAGGTAGAAGGTGTAATTGAGCTAGTTAACACAAGCTGCCTTCAGAGGGCTACACTAAAAGAGCACCCCGTGACACATACCTACTGGGGCTTCAGAAACTGTAAACATTCACCCCTAGACACTGCCCTAGGGTTGGAGCCCCACAGCCTGCCCGTATGTATGCTCCCTTAGAGGTTTGAGCAGCAGGGCACTGAAGCAGTGAGCCACTTTCCCATCCTACACCCTGCAAGGGGGACAAGGGAACTTTTCCCATTTCACCTCCTCTGTCAGTACTAAGCTGGTCTGTATGAGGACGGCAATCTTTGAAAAACAACATATTGGCCTACCTTGGTGGCTCACACCTGTAATCCCAGCACTTTGGGAGGCCGAGGTGGGCAGATCACGAGGTCAGGAGATCGAGACCATCCTGGCCTGACACAGTGAAACCCTGTCTCTACTAAAAATACAAAAAAATTAGCTGGGCGTGGTGGTGGGCACCTGTAGTCCCAGCTCTTTGGGAGGCTGAGGCAGGAGAATGGCATGAACCCGGGAGGCGGAGCTTGCAGTGAGCCAAGATCATGCCACTACATTCTAGCCTGGGTGACAGAGTGAGGCTCCGTCTCAAAAAATAAATAAATAAATAAATAAATAAATAAATAAATAAATAAATAAAA